>NC_053022.1:250087389-250433116 GCF_003073215.2 Triticum urartu | reverse complement strand
TTTTGGTCACAATTCGGCGCATCGAAGCGCCCCCAGTTGCTGAATGAGAAGATGTCCTAGTGGGCCGAGCTTCATAGGATATCCGGTGCTGCCATGAAGAACGTCATAATCCGGTTATGGCCAACTGAGCCTGTTCCGAATAGTTATTTCGGCTTGGTGCAACAGCTTGTTGACGCGGTGCCACGTATCGACGCTGTGAAGCGGTTGGTGTGTATCGAGGGTGCATGGATGGCCTTTGCCCGAGCCAAGACATTTTGGGGGAAGATGAAGGCCATCGATGTTGCCATGAAGAGTCCACCCAAGGGCAAGGACCGCCACGAACCGGAGCATTATTTTGAGGACATCCTAGTGGCCGCCCGCTTGATAGAGGGTCAATGCTCAAAAGACATAATGTTCGAGTGAGGTGTATGAGAATTGTACGAGACAATTTTATAGTTAATCTGTTTTTATATATTGCTCAAAAGTTTGTGTTCCTCCTGTGCAGCCATTTTAATATAATCTGAAAGTTTTCCAGTCGTCGGCTTCAGCCCCCTCTTAGGAAGTACGTGGGTGTTCGGAAAACCATTTGATCACTCTTGACCCAACGTCTTGGTCCGTGAAGGAGGTGTCAATGCGGCGAACCAGGCAACCAGACTATAGGGCGTTAACACTTTCACTTAGCCATAGGAGTTTTATGGTGGGTCTACGACATAGCCCCTGGTATGTATGTAGCTTATTCATACGACATAGCCCCTGGTATTTATATAAGGGCCACGACCCTAGCTATTTGATATGCCCTGGGTCAAAGGCAGAGGAAAAAGGCATGTTAAAGGCTCGAAAAAGAGTGCGGTCTACAAAAAGTTATTTTGGACCCCCCCTCGCATGGCTGCCGCCTGTCCTCGGTGAGTAGAATCCTCGTAGGAAGTAGCCCCGTAGGTTAGTGTACGGATCCGAACTCCGATGGAGTCGGTCTTAGATATTTCTCCTTTGAGCCACCTGTCTTTAAGAGATAATGAAGAAAGAAAAAGGAAGTAGATTAAAATTTTACCGGAGTGCTTGCAGACTTGTTCGTATTATGCTTCCACCAATGCCCATGGTGTCTTAAGTGCGTAGTTATGTATGCGGGGTATAGTTTTAATGGGTATATGAGATGGGCAACAGAAGCCGATCTGCTATTTCTACTCTGGAGTTGATCGATCTTCGGGGGAAAATTGCTTCTACCCCCTGACATTTGGCTAGTGAACCACTCCACCGTCCCTATAGCCTGGCGCGCCCCCTTCCCTTGTGTTCGGCGTTGAGCTTGCCGGCCTGCTTGAGGACCCAACAGTTTCTGTTGGTATGATTAGCTGGTTTATTAGGGTGGCCATGAATCTAGCAGGGTCGGTCCAGTGTCCTGTCTAGGTTGGATGGCCCGTCTCTGTTCGCGTTGACTGGCTTTTTCCATTGCTCGGGCTTGGGATTACTAAATCCGACGTTGACCGCTGTGTCGCGTGATCTTTCATTATCATTGCGATTGTTGTGTTTGCTTCGTCGTGGCTTGCCATTGCCGTCTCGGATTTCGGAAGTGCCCGAGTCGTTGGGCGCTATTGCTTCTATGAGCGAGCCAGCTGTCTTCTCCCACGCAAAAGTGGGTCATTAGAGTGGTAAGGGCTATCATGGATCTAGGTCCTTCTTGATCGAGGTGGCGTGCAAGCCATTCATCCCGGACGCTGTGTTTAAAGGCCGCAAGGGCTTCTGCGTCCGGACAGTTGACAATTTGGTTCTTTTTAACTACGAACCTAGTCCAGAGCTTCCTAGCTGACTCTCCGGGCTGCTGGACAATGTGAATTAAGTCATCGGCGTCCAGTGGCCGGACATATGTTCCTTGGAAGTTGTCACGAAAGGTGTCCTCCAAATCTTCCCAGCTGCCAATAGAATTTTCCGGCAGGCTGTTTAACCAGTACCAAGATGGTCCTTTGAGTTTTAGTGGTAGGTATTTGATGGCATGAAGGTTGTCCCCACGGGTCATGTGGATACGGAGGAGGAAGTCCTCGATCCATATCGTGGGATCTGTTGTTCCATCGTATGATTCGATATTCATAGGTTTGAACCTGTCTGGGAATTCATGCTCCATTACTTCGTCTGTGAAGCAAAGAGGGTGTGCGGAGCCTTTATGTTGGGCCACACTACGACGTACCTCCGATGGAGTCCGTTTGTGGTTTTCGGCCTATGCGTGGCTAGGTTTGTCATGTCCGAATAGGTGGCCGTCGTCGCGTGTCGAGGTATGTCCTTGCGATCCGTAGGTCGCTCTTGAGTGTCCTGCTCTACTACCCAAGTCCTGTTGATGGTCGTATGCACAACCCCGAGCTGTTTTGTTCTTGCTTTTACAACGAGGTGGGGCAGTCTGGTGTTCGGCTTGAGTTGCCGCTTTACCCGGACCAAGTTGTGGTCGACCGGGCGCCTTGTGCGATAATGGCACGGGCTTGAGTGCCTTGTCGTCGCCCTAGGGTAGCAATCTACTCTTCGGGTAGCTTTTGGCTGGGCCACTAAGGCCGTATTCTTCGGCAGCTAGGTCTTTGGTCCATCTATCATTGATCAGATCTTGGTCAGCTTGAAGCTGCTGCTACTTCTTTTTTAGGCTCCTTGCAATGGCTATTAGTTGGCGCTTGAAGCGCTCCTGCTCAAGAGGTTCCTTAGGCACGATGAAATCCTCGGTGCCAAGGCTCACCTCATCCTCAGAGAGCGGAAGGTAATTGTCGTCCTCCGAATCTTCGTGTGTGGCCTGTTTACCAGGGCTAACCTGCCCATCTTCCCGTTCATCTTGTTCATTAGCTGTATCAACGGGGTCTTCGTTGTCTTCGGCATCGTCGTCCATATCGTCAATGTTCTTGGAGTCGTAATAAACTGAATCGGTCGAATCCTCGACCGTGGCTATGAAGTGGGTGGTGGGTGGGAAGCAAAAATTCTCCACCGTCAGCCCCTGGTTCAAGCCAGATATAGTTCGTTGTGAGTCCTCCGCCAAGGACAGGTTCTTTAATGAGTTTAGCACATCGCCCAAAGGCGAGTGCTGGAAGATGTCTACGGCGCTAAATTCGAAGATCGACAAACGATCAAGCTCGGCGTCCGCGGGCTCGAGTGGTTCGGAACTTACGACCGGAGACAAGTCCGGAGTTCCACTGACAAAAACATCATGAGAGGTTAAGTCTATGTGCGGCTCCAAGGCCGTGGAATATGTGGCCTCCGTAGTGGGGTTGATCCTCCCGTCCTTGGATTGTGCAGCTTGCTCGGGATCTAGGGCTAGAGCGGTTACAGGAGCAATCTCCTGGATGTGGCCAGATGACAGATTTAGGTCATGATCATTGGGGTGACCGGGAGCGGCTATCGCGGTCTCGAATCCGGCGAAGATCAAGTCTCCACGGATGTCTGCAACGTAGTTCAAGCTCCCAAATCTGACCTGATGGCCAGGGGCGTAGCTTTCGATCTGCTCCAGATGGCCAAACAAGTTGGCCCATAGTGCGAAGCCGCCGAACGTGAAGATCTGTCCGGGGAGGAATGTTTCTCCTTGGACAACATCATTATTGATGATCAAAGGGGCCATCAAACCTTTTGGCGACAGCACAATGTAACTCTCAATGAAATCACCAATGTCGGTGTCAAAACTGGCGGATCTTGGGTAGGGGGTCCCGAACTGTGCGTCTAAGGTCGATGGTAATAGGAGACAAGGGACACGATGTTTACCCAGGTTCGGCCCTCTCTATGGAGGTAATACCCTACGTCCTGCTTGATTGATATTGATGAATATGAGTATTACAAGAGTTGATCTACCTCGAGATCGTAATGGCTAAACCATAGAGATCTAGCTTGTATGGCTGTGATAATGAATATCCCCTATCTAGGGTTTTCCCAGTCACGACGTTGTAAAACGACGGCCAGTGAATTGTAATACGACTCACTATAGGGCGAATTCGAGCTCGGTACCCGGGGATCCTCTAGAGTCGACCTGCAGGCATGCAAGCTTGCCTTCCACGCCAAGGAGAGTCCCATCCGGACACAGTTGCAGTATTCGGTCTTCGTATCTTCACAGCCCATCAGTACGGCCCATGGCCAATAGGCTGGACGCCCGAGGACCCCTTAGTCCAGGACTCCCTCAGTTGTAAAGAGTCGGTTTACAGAGAAAGGAATATTCATATCCGCACGCTAAGCTTGCCTTCCACGCCAAGGAGAGTCCCATCCAGACACGGGAGGAAGTCTTATGTCTTGTATCTTCATGGCCCATTAGTCCAGCCCACGTCACATAGCCCGGACGCCCGAGGACCCCTTAATCTAGGACTCCCTCAGTAGCCCCTGAACCAGGCTTCAATGACAACGTGTGTGGCGTGCAGATTGTCTTCGACATTGCAAGGCGGGTTCCTCCTCCGAATATTTCAAAGTAGTCTTGGAATACCGAAAACGTGTCCGGCTCTGCAAGATAGGCACCACACATAGCCGCAAAGAGTATAATATTTCACTAGTCCCATCTACTGACAATTTTTTGTAGCGAGACGTTACGTCCCGGCCCAGTCATTATTTCGAACCATTTTTTAGCCTCCCGCTCCATATTTCGAGGTGCGGTTTTCATTGACAAGTCTTATCAAAACAGAGATTGTGTCCCCTTATCGCGGGATTCTCATCAATACGGGCGTGGGTAATCCAGCCGCGCCGTCCGCACGACCCTTGGGGAATAGGCGAATTTTAAGGCGAGTGGGGAGGCGCTTGATATTCACTGCCTTTATAAGAGGATAAGGATCCACTCTTTCACCCACGCCTTCTTCCTCTCCACCCATCCATTCTTGAGCTCCAGCGCCCAAGCTTCCATCCTTTCCGCCTCCAAAAAGCACTCCAACCATGTCCGGATCTGGAATGCAGGGTAAGTGGATGGCCTCCTCTGTCACAGAGGGGAACATCGCGGAGCTTCATGAAGCGGGGTACTTGGCCTAAGGAATCGCCCACTGGCTTCCATCCAAGGGGCAGATCGTCCCCACCCCAGAGCCCAACGAGAGGGTGATATTCATCCCCCACTTCATCCGCGGGTTAGGATTTCCCCTCCACCCCTTCGTCCATGGACTCATGTCCTATTATGGGCTAGATTTCCACGATCTAGCCCTGAATTCTTTCCTCAACATCTCAGCATTCATTATCGTGTGCGAGGCCTTCCTCCGCATCCCACCCCACTTCGGATTATGGCTGAAGATCTTCAATGTGAAGCCGAAAGTGGTGGATGGTCAACATGCGGATTGCAGAGGTGCCATGGTGAGCAAACTATCCAATGTCACATGGCTCACAGGCACCTTTGTGGAAACCGTCAAGGGGTGGAAGTAGCCGTGGTTCTATGTCACTGAGCCCCGCAACACCATCTGGCCCACGGCTCCTGAATTCAAGTCCGGGCCCCCAATGCGGCTTACCTCCTGGCTAAAAAAAGGCTTGGACTGGTCGTTGTTAGATGAGATATCGGCGCCGCAGGCGCGCGTCAAGAGCAGGGTGGACAAGAACATCAAGCTCGTCAATGTGATACTGGTGATGCTTTTTAGCCGGATCCTTCCCTGCCAGAGCCGGACTTGCCATTTGTGGGAGTTCGATCCGGCCAAGCACCAGACCTTGCGACTGTTCTTCGGCTCCACGCACGAAGGTATTTGGAAGGTGCTTTTCAAGGCCAATCAGACGTGGCCGCAGACATCCAAGGACCGCAAATCTGACCTAACCATCTAGCCAATCCGGTAAGTTCTTCATACTTCAAGGTGTATCTCTTCCTGTGCATTCAAGGAAGATGTCAAAGTTTCTCCATTTGTCTTTTCAGAGCTGGATAAAGAAGGCGGAGCGGATCCAATGTCTGGCTCTGGTGCCCGAAAACCCGGCTATCCTGCTCCTGATGAAGATGCTGGTTCCGGCGCCCTACCAGGCGCCGGAGAAGAAAGCCATATAGAAGGGCCAGGAGACAAGGAGCGGCCTCCGCCGTATAGGCACTTCGGACACAACATCTGAAGACGTCGAAACCCAATCCTCCCCTACCAAGAACGAGGAGGAGGAGGAAAGAAATTCTCCACTCGAGGGGGAAGGAAGAAAAGCGCGGCCTCCACGGATCTGGAGGCAAAGGCGGAGGCATCCAAGAAAGGGAGAGTCTCCCTTGAGGATGATTCCGAATCAGACACCGACAGCAGCCCTGAGTGGCGTACCAGGAAGAAGCCCCTGGCTGTATTGTAATGTAACGCCCCGAGACCGATGTGCCAGGTGTCCTCCAGTTATTCGCTGTGTTGCCTTGTCTTTTGGTTGCATGTCATGCATCTCATATCATGTCATCATGTGCATTTCATTTGCATACATGTTCATCTCATGCATCCGAGCATTTTCCCCGTTGTCCGTTTTGCAATCCAGCGCTCCTATGTCCTCCGGTGTCCCTTTCTACCTCTTTTCGTGTGCGGGTGTTAAATGTTTTCGGATTGTACCGAGACTTGTCATGCGGCCTTGGTTTATTACCGGTAGACCGCCTGTCAAGTTTCGTACCATTTGGTCTTCGTTTGATACTCCAACGGTTAACCGAGGGACTGAAAAGGCCTCGTGTGTGTTGCAGCCCAACACCCCTCCAAAGTGGCCCCAAACCCACCTAAACCTCCTCCATCACCTAGTCCGTTCGATCACGATCGCGTGGCCGAAAACCGTGCTCAATTTGGACAGTCCTAGCTCCCTCTACCTCTATTTATAGACCCTCCCCGAAAATTTCGGATCTCTCCCTCCTAAAAACCCTAGGAATCCGCTCTCCGCGCGCCGGACGTGTCCACCGGTGCCGGACGCTTCGCCGCCACCACTCCCACGCCGCCAAGTGTCGCACCGCCGCCGTTCCCACTGCGCGCCGCCGCGGGCCCGCGCGGCCCAGATCCGGCCCGCGGGGCCCGAACCGCCCGCGCCTCCGCCCTCGAGGCCACGCCTCCCGCGCCTCCGCCCTCGAGGCCGCGTCGCCCGCGCCTGGGAGCTCTGCCGCCCTCCGCCTCCATTGCCGACCACGGTCGCCGCCATACGCGCCTGCCACCGCGCCGAACCCCGCCGCCATCTGCGCCGACCTCTCCGCTTCACTCCATCGCGGCGAGCCCCCCTCGACGACCGCGCCGCGCCAAGTCCTCTTCGGCGAGCCCCGGCGACAGATCCGGCCGCCCCCTCGCGCCGGCGAGCTTCTCCAGCTCCGGCCACCGCACTGCCCTTCTCCGGCGTCTCTGGCGAACCTCGTGACCCTCGCCGGATCCAGATCTGAAATCCCCCTCGGTTGACTTTTTCTCCCCGAAACCCTAAATTTTTGCAATCTTTGACATGCCATAACTTCCGCATCGTAGCTCTGATTCGTGCGTGTAGCATATCAAAATGTTCGTCTCGACGAGTACATCATTTCATCTCATTGCATAATTTTCATTTGAGCTCATCTTGATGCCCGAAATGTTGTTGGAAGGGGGCTATGTGATGATAGTTTCAGATCTGTTTCAGCAAATGCACTTTTGTCATTTTTGCCATGATTAATGTGTGCATGCTATGATCCCGAGCTCTACATGTGTTCCGAAGTATGCCATGCCATCTTTACAGGGGTGTATGCCATGTATTTTTTGTGACCCTTGTGGTGACTAGCACAAGCATGCGAAGTAGCTTACTTAATGTTGCTGATTTCAGGGACTTAGAAATATTCTAAGTCATTGCCCTGTCCTTATTTTTATGCCATATGTTCATGTTGTTTCCTTGTGATCTGTGCCTATTTTGAGCATGATCAGTAAGGATGTTTTGTAGATAATGTTGTGCTCTATCCATCCATGTCTTTGTTTACAATTATGGAGCACCCTAGCTTGAGTCAATCGAGCTCTACTTTTGCTATAAAATGTTCCTGGCAGATTGTTAACATGTTTAGCAATTTTGCCAAGCTTGTTGTTGTTGATCCGTGCATGCTATGATGTTGTTCTTGCCATGTCTAGCTTCTATGCCATGTCTACTTGATGGGTGTATGGTTAGTTTGTCATGCCATGCTTTGTGGTGAGTGTATCGAGCTCGTAAACATGCCTACTTGTTATCTGTTTTGCATGTAAACATGTCGACTTGATGGGTGTATGCTTAGTCTGAATCTGCTTATGTTTTTGCTATGTTCACATGCTTGCAATTGTATTTTCTGATCCCTTTTGGCTCATGGTCACTAATGGACTTTTGTTATATTCTTTGAGTAGCTTCATGCCATGCCTTGATTTTCCATGATATGTTCCCGTAGCATGTAGTTTTCATGCTCTAAACATTGCTTCCCGATGATAAATTCCTGACATGCTGTTAATTTCACTAAGTCTGTAACCTCTAATCTTTTGCACTTTTGCCATGCTTGTTTGAGTCTGTTAATGAGTGAATTAGCCATAGCTCAGTGTTCATCTTTTGTCAAGCATCATGAGTGGATCCCTGCCATGTATTTTTTTGCCATGTTTGAGTGCAGTAGCTTATTTATCTTGATGCATTTAGATGGTCACTTGCTGATTACCGCAGATCGGTGCCATATTTGTTTTGCTTGCCATTTCCAAACCGTGCATCCGATTCTGGTGATCTTTATATCGATTTCGACCGAAATCAACTCACCTTTCCAGTGGCACTCTTGGATTTCCAAGTTGAGGCTATGTTGAATCATTCCTTTCCAAATCATACATTTGCACCGCATACGGCATCCCGCATATCATGCCATGTTCATGTGTTGGTTGTTTACTATGTTGTGTGCTTCTTTCCGGTGTTGCTTCTTCGGGTTGGTTTCGATAATGTCGCGTTGGTGAGGAACCGTTCGACTACGTCCATTTGTCTTCTTCATGGACTCGTTCTTCTTCCTTGCGGGATTTCAGGCAAGATGACCATACCCTCGAAATCACTTCTATCTTTGCTTGCTAGATGCTCGCTCTTTTGCTATGCCTATGCTGCGATACCTACCACATGCCTTATCATGCCTCCCATATTGTTAAGCCAAGCCTCTAACCCACCATGTCCTAGCAAACCATTGTTTGGCTATGTTACCGCTTTGCTCAGCCCCTCTTATAGCGTTGCTAGTTGCAGGTGAAGATTGGAGTTTGTTCCATGTTGGAACATGGTTATTTTGTTGGGATATCACAATATCTATTATTTAATTAATGCATCTATATACTTGGTAAAGGGTGGAAGGCTCGGCCTTATGCCTGGTGTTTTGTTCCACTCTTGCCGCCCTAGTTTCCGTCATATTGGTGTTATGTTCCTGGATTTTGCGTTCCTTACACGTTTGGGTTATAATGGGAACCCCTTGACAGTTCGCCTTGAATAAAACTCCTCTAGCAATGCCCAACATTGGTTTTACCATTCGCCACCTAGCCTCTTTTTCCCTTGGGTTCCGTGGACTCAAGGGTCATCTTTATATAACCCCCCCGGGCCAGTGCTCCTCTGAGTGTTGGTCCAAACTAGAGCCCTGTGCAGCTTCCCCTCGGGGAAACTCGAGGTTTGGTTTTAGTTGTACGGAGCGCTCATCTGAGTGTGCCCTGAGAACGAGATATGTGCAGCTCCTATCGGGATTTGTCGGCACATTCGGGCGGTGTTGCTGGACTTGTTTTACTATTGTCGAGGATGTCTTGTAACCGGGATGCCGAGTCTGATCGGATTGTCTTGGGAGAAGGAATATCCTTCGTTGACCGTGAGAGCTTGTGATGGGCTAAGTTGGGACTCCCCTGCAGGGATTTGAACTTTCGAAAGCCGTGCCCGCGGTTATGGGCCGATGGGAATTTGTTAATGTCCGGTTGTAGAAAACCTAAGGCTTAACTTAATTAAAATGCATCAACCGCGTGTGTAACCGTGATGGTCTCTTCTCGGCGGAGTCCGGGAAGTGAACATGGTGTTGGAGTAATGCTTGACGTATGTTGTTCTAGGATCACTTCTTGATCATAGTTGTTCGACCGTGCTTTTGCCTTCTCTTCTCGCTCTCATTTGCGTATGTTTAGCCACCATATATGCTAGTCGCTTGCTGCAACTCCACCTCATACCTTTTACCCTACCTATAAGCTTAATAGTCTTGATCGCGAGGGTGTGAGATTGCTGAGTCCCCGTGACTCACAGATTACTTCCAAAACCAGATGCAGGGACCGATGATATTGCTCTAGGTGATGCGTTTGAGCTCAAGTGGGAGTTCAATGAAGACTCTCGTTGTTACTACGTGTCTTTCCCAGATGATCAGTAGTGGTGCCCAGTTGGGGCGATCGGGGACTATGTTGCATTTGGGGATTATCTTCATTTTGGTCCCGTAGTCGGACCTTGAATGTATTGGATGAATGTAATGACTTATTTATGTATTTGTGTGACGTGGTGAGTGTAAGCCAATTATGTACCTTTCCCCTTTATTTTTTACATGGGTTGTTGTGAAGATTACCTCACTTGCGACATTGCTTTCAATGTGGTTATGCCTCTAAGTCGTGCTTCGACACGTGGGAGATATAGCCGCATCGAGGGCGTTACATGTAAGTACTCAAAGGCACTTACATACATATATATCCAGCTCCTTTACTTTGTGGTTTTAATATGTTGAATCATGTGCTGCAGTCCGCCTCTCGCCCACCTCCAGCAATCCTCATCTTCGGGGAATTCACTGGCTCCAAAGGTGATGGACAGCGGGTTGCTTCCGCCAGCCTCCTCCCCCAAGACTACGGAGGACGCCGAAGTGTTGTCCCGAAGGACCCTCCCATGCCAGGAAAAGGTACAGGAGGCCGTTGAGGTGGTGCCAGAGGGTGATACCTCGGCCGCCGGACACATGGGGGAGCAGACCCCCCTAGAGACTGGTGACGGGGGCCATACCCAATTTGGCCCCCACCGAATACTATTCCAGAGGCCCATACGGCTCCGGAATCAGGTAAGTAGCCTCCTTCGAAAGAAGGGGGTGTACCTATTCTGCCGGTAACCTCTGTCCATCCGGAGGCACCGGATACTCTACTGGAAGCGCTCCAAGGTGCTTCCATTGTAGAAGAACACGACCGAAGCCTGTGCCAGCCTTCTAGTAGGCTTTGAGGTACGTGATATAATTATGCAAAAATAACGTTGTAGTACAGACAGTAGCCCCTGAGATTCTGTCTGATGTTCGAAAAGAAAGGCCGGAAAGAGGATCGAATTATTTTCGCAGGAGACTAATCATATATGTCTATGCGAATAAGCATGTGTCGATGCTGGCTGCGACCTCCCATTCTGCGAAAGTAGCCGAACTGAAGCAGAGGCTGGAGCAAGCCGATGAAGAGCTCGGCCGTTTCAAAAAAGAGCAATGGCCTATTCAGATCTTCAAAATGATAAGAATTGTTTGTGTTGATCACGCTAGTATGATGCTTCATAGGAGCTGCGGCCAAGTTGGAGCCTCTCCAGAAGGCTCTGAGCGAGGCCCAGAAGAAGGCGGAGAAGGAACAAGCCGCCCGCAAGAAACACGAGTCAAGGGTCGGGGAGGTTCAGCAGGAGCTCGAGGACGCCGTAAAGAAGTGTGAGTCCTTGGAATGCAAGATTGCGGACCAAGAGTCTGAACTTGCTAAGGCCCGCCAAAGCGCACAAGAGGCTAAGGTTGAAGCCTAGGGCGCCCTCTGGGAAGTCCAGGAGGCCAAGCAAATTGCGGCGGGTAAGACCTTTATTATGCAGAGCAAATTTGTGAAGAAAAGGTACCTCTTACTGACCCGGATTTGGAGTTCTCTAGGAGCGTTTGTGGATCTGCCTCGCAGTGTTGCTGATGTTGTGGAGTTCTTCCGAGCCAAAGAGGGGGAGCTCATCGGAGAATCTGTTCTGGTCACAATACCTTACACCAGAGTATCCGGTGGCCCTCAGCAATCAGTTGAAACAGCTTTCCGAACTGCATAGGGTGGCCGGATTGGCCATGAAGGATTTAATAATCCGTCTATGGCCTGTCGAAGCCGTGCCCAGCAGCCACTTTGGGCTCGTGAAGCGGCTGTTCAATGCCTGCCCTCGGCTTGATGCCATAAAGCGATCGGTCTGCATCGAAGGTGCACGGATGGCCTTCGCCCGCGTCAAGGTACAGTGTGCGAAGATGAACACCGTCAAGCTTGCGACCGAGGGGCCGCTTGATGGCAAAGAGCACTGCACGCCCGAGCGCTATTTTGATGACATCCTGGAAGGATCCCGCATTGTAGCGGGCCAGTGTGTGAACGGCATTATCTTTGAATGAATGTATTCGTGTTTATCCAGTCCTGTGTTATGGAACAAAGCCTATATGTAATATATTGCTTGTTGTTTTTCAAAAATATTTCCTCCTGTGCAGCCGTTTATTTAAATCTGAGAGTTGGCCAGTCGTCGGCTTCAGCCCCCACATAGATAGTACCGGGGTATTCAGATTGGAACCTAAACACACTTGACCCAGGACTTTGGTCCTTGAAGGAGGTGTTTAGTGCATCAAACCAGGCAATCAGACTATGTTGCTTTATCACCCTCACTTAGCCATAGGTGTTTGACAAATAGGAGTGTAGGCACAGCCCCTAGTTTGTTTGTCCGGACTAGGGGCTGTAAACACCTGATTGGGTGGAAGCCGATCCGTCGCATAATGTAGAAAGAATCACAAGCGATTTTAGCCACCGAATAGCTGACCAGCTCTCGCCACATCATGACAGTCAGTTTTCGGCTTTCTCTATTGAGGTGTTTATCCGGATGAACTAGAAACACAATCGCAGTAGTTCTCCCTTTACTACCCTAGCCGATAAAAAAGAATGTAAGGTAGCAAGCACAGGAGCCGGGCAACCCAACTATTGACCAAAGACATGATTCAGAGCCGATGCATATAATGCAATATTCAGGGCGCCGAATTGTACTGTAAAAAGTGTTCAGACTTGTTGCCAACATATGGAGTGTAATGGAGCCCCTGGCGAGTTAAGTCGTACCAAAGTGTACGAGTGCAATTGATAAAAATAGTTTAAATATAATAAAGGAGTAAGCCAATGCCACATATGTTGGGCCACAAATTGTTTCCATTGTAATCTGATTGATATGTCAAAGCGTATTTGTATAAATAATGCAATAAGAAGCCGGGCTATTTAACATGCCGAGGCCAAGGGGAAGCTGCGTGTGGGTCCTGGAAATAGGCAAGGTGATCGTCAAGAAGATCATCTAGATGCTTCTGCCACACGTCTATGCTACTTGCCTACTTGGTACATTTATCCTTCGAAAGGATCGATGATGAGGCCGTCGTGAGGGGCCTGTGGAAAAGAAACCTGAAAAAAGGATAAAAGGAAAAAGGGAAAGTATGAGTGCCCGGATACGGTCGAGCCGTATTTGTGGACCATGATCGAGTTATGCCTCCATCTTTGCCCATGGTATTTTTAGTGCGTAGTTATGTATGCGTGGTACATACGCCACAGTTCGGTCGGGACTGAGACGGAGGCCGAATTGCTAGTCCTACTCCTGACGAGCCGGATTGTCGTGCTGCGGAGTAATCCGGACTCAATTAATAGTGTCCAGGGGCTTGGCCATCGAATTGATGTTCTGCTTGATAAGGCCGCCCTATACTTCCGCTGCCAGGTCCATGGTGTGCTCCTCGGTACGGAGGGAGCATTCCATGTTTCCGTTGACAGTTATGACACCGTATGGCCCGAGCATCTTAAGTTTGAGATAGGCATAGTGTGGCACCGCATTGAAGCGAGCAAATGTGGTTCGTCCGCGCAGTGTGTGATAGCCACAGCGGAAGGGGACGATGTCGAAGATCAAGTCTTCACTTCAGAAGTTCTCCGGCGATCCGAAGACGACTTCCAATGTGATTGAGCCCGTGCAATGGGCCTCTACACCTGGTATTACTCCTTTAAAGGTAGTTTTGGTGGGCTTGATCCTTGACGGATCGATGCCCATCTTGCGGACTGTGTCCTAGAGCAAGTTAAGGGTGCTGCCACCGTCCATGAGGACCCGTGTGAGGTGTAATCCATCAACGATTGGGTCGAGGACCAGTGCGGCTGAGCTGCTGTGATGAATACTGGTCAGATGGTCCCTGCGACCGAAAGTGATCGGGCAAGATGACCATGGATTGAATTTTGGGGCGACTGGCTCTATCGCATAGACGTCCCTGAGTGCGCGTTTGCGCTCCCTCTTGGGGATATGAGTAACGTATATCATGTTCACCGTTTTGACTGGGGGGGGGGATTTCTTCTGTCCCCCTATGTTCGGTGGACGAGGCTCCTCCTCATCATCCTCACTTGGCGACCCCTTCTCTTTGTCCTCGGTATGTAACTTACCGGCCTGCTTAAAGACCCAACAACCTCTGTTGGTATGATTGGCAGGTTTATCGAGGGTGCCGTGGATCTTACATGGTCGATCGAGGTTTCAGTCCAAGCTGGATGAGCCCGAATTGTTTGTTTTAAATGTTTTCTTCCGCTGACCGGGCTTGGAGCCGCTGAATCCGGCGTTAACCGCCGTGTCATCGGTATTATCACCATTGTTCCGACGCTTGTGCCTGTTGCGTCGGGGCTTGCCATTGCGATTTCTGGATTCAGAAGTGCCAAGTTCACTTGCATTATTGCTGCTATGGGCTAGCCAACTATCTTCTCCCGCGCAAAAGCGGGTCATAACTGCCATGAGGGTTGCCATGGACTTCGGTTTTTCTTGGCCAAGGTGCCAGGCGAGACATTTGTCGCGAATGCTATGCTTAAAGGCCGCTAGGGCTTGGGCATCCGGACAATCAACGACCTGGTTCTTTTTAATTAGGAACCTAGTCCAGAATTTCCTGGCGTGACTTAAGTCATCGGCGTCCGAAGGTCGGACTTATGTACCCTGGAAGTTGTCATGGAAGGCGTCTTCCAGGTCCTCCAAGCTGCCAATGGAGTTTTCTGGCAGGCTATTTAACCAGTGCCGAGCTGGTCCCTTTAGTTTTAGTGGGAGGTATTTTATGGCGTGAAGATCATCACCGCGGGCCATATGAATATGGAGGAGAAAGTCCTCAATCCATATCGCGGGATCCGTTGTTCCATCATAAGATTCGATATTCATGGGTTTAAACCTTCTGGGAATTCATGTTCCATTACTTCGTCAGTGAAGCAGAGGGGGGGTGTGGTGCCTCTATAGAGGGCCATGTCGCGACGTATCTCGGATGGAGTTCGTCTGTGGTTTTCAGCCTGGGCGTGGTTATGGTTTTCGTGCTCGGCTAGATAGCCATCCTTGCGCGACGGAGCACGCCCCCATGATCTGTAGATCGATCTGGTCTAGCCCGCTTTATTTTCCAAATCATCCCGCAGGTCGTAAGTATATTTCTGAGCTGTTGTGTCTCTACCTTTATGGCGAGGTAGTATGGGCTGGTATTCGGCTTGAGCTGCCATTTTGTCACGGCCACGTGGTGGTCGTTCGGCTACATTACGCGTCGATGGTATGGGCACCAGCGCCTGTCGTCGAATTGCGGTAGCAGCTTACACTTTGGGTAACTCTTGGTTGGGCGCTCGAGGCCATATTCCTCAGCTGCCAGGATGTTAGTCCACCTGTCGTTGAGCAGATCTTGGTCAGCTTGAAGCTGCTGCTGCTACTTTTTCAGGCTCCTTGAAGTGGCTACTAGCCGGCGCCTAAAGCGTTCCTGCTCAAGGGGTTCCTCAGGCACGATAAAGTCTTCGCCGCCGAGGCTCACCTCCTCCTCGGAGAGTGGACGATAATTACTATCCTCCAAGTCTTCGTTTATAGCCTGTTCCTCAGGGCTAATTTGCCCATCTACCTGATCGTCCTGTTTGGAGGTTGGCTCGATAGGGTCTTCTTGGTCTTCAATGTCGTCCGGAGTATTAATGTCTCTGGTGCCGGTATTGCTGTCTTTTCCATAGCGTGATTTAGAGCGGAGCCACTGATGTCGGCGCTTTGGTTGTATCTCAGGAGTTGTATCCTCAACTGGATTTTTCTCGTTATCGTCGTTATCCTCTTTGGGTGTATCTACCTTGTACACATCATACGAAGAGATGGCCGTCCAGCATCCGGTAAACGGCGGGTTTTGGGCCTGTTCTTCTCCGGCATCATCGTCCATACCGTCGATGTCTTTGGAGCCGTAATCGAGCATGTCGGTTAAGTCCTCGACAGTGGCTATGAAGTGGGTGGTGGGTGGGATGTAAAATTCCCTACTCTCAGCCCCTAGTCCGGGCTGGGCGTAGTTCGGACATTGCCCCTCTGTAATGACGAGGGATCGCATTAAGTCCAGAGCCTTGCTTAGAGGCGAGGTTCGGCCAGGGAGAAGGGAGTTTGTGGAGTACGACGGGGAGGAAACTCCTTGGCTGAGCTCACATGATGCGGACTCCGAGGGTTCGGGGTCAGTGTTCGGAGAAGAGTTCGGCTTCATGATGATTGCCGGTGACGCTGCTTCCTCCAGCTCTCCCGTACTAGGCTTAATAGCCGCAGAGAGTCCAGCGGGCTCGGGAATCCCGTCTTCGGACCTGGAGATGCGCTCCGGATCTAAGTCCAGAGCGGAGGTTTGGGTCACGAACCCTTGGAAAATCAAGTCTCTTCGGATATCAGTGACGTAATCCAGATTTCCAAAACTAATCTGCTGACCTGGGGCGTAGCTGTCGATCTACTCTAGATGGCCAAGCGAGTTTGCCCGTAGTGCGAAGCCACCGAACACAAAGATGTGGCCGGGGAAGACCTCCCTCAGGGCAGCATTGTTGTAGATGACTAAAGGAGCCGTCGAACCTTCTGGCGACGCATAGCGGAACTCTCAATGAAAGCACCAATGTCGGTGTCAAAACTGGCAGATCTCGGGTAGGGGGTCCCGAACTGTGCGTTTAAGGATCAATTGTAACAGGAGACAAGGGACATGATGTTTTACCCAAGTTCGGGCCCTCTTGATGGAGGTAATACCCTACATCCTACTTGATTGACTTTGATGAGTATACGAGTTACAAGAGTTGATCTACCACGAGATTGTAATGGCTAAACCCTAATTTTCTAGCCTATATGATTATGATTGCCTCTACGGACTAAACCCTCCAGTTTATATAGATACCAGAGGGAGCTAGGGTTGTACAGAGTCAGTTTACAGAGAAAGGAATATTCATATCCGCATGCTAATCTTGCCTTCCACGCCAAGGAGAGTCCCATCCGGACACGGGAGGAAGTCTTCTGTCTTGTATCTTCATGGCCCATTAGTCCGGCCCATGTCACATAGCCCGGACGCCCGAGGACCCCTTAACCCAGGACTCCCTTAGTCTCATCGTAGTCAACTCCTTGAACTTGTCGAAAACCTTACACAACAAGTCGAGCTTTGTAGACAGTAACATTACCGTCAGCGTCAGTCTTCTTGAAGATCCAATTATTCTCTATTGCTTGCCAATCATCGGGCAAGTCAAACAAAGTCCATACTTTGTTCTCATACATGGATCTCATCTCAGATTTCATGGCCTCAAGCCATTTTGCGGAATCTGGGCTCATCATCGCTTCCTCATAGTTCGTAGGTTCGTCATGGTCAAGTAACATGACCTCCAGAATAGGATTACCGTACCACTCTGGTGCGGATCTTGCTCTGGTTGACCTAAGAGGTTCGGTAGTAACTTGATCAGAAGTTTCATGATCATCATCATTAGCTTACTCGCTAATTGGTGTAGGAATCACTGGAACTGATTTCTATGATGAACTACTTTCCAAGAAGGGAGAAGGTACAATTACCTCATCAAGTTCTACTTTCCTCCCACTCACTTCTTTCGAGAGAAACTCCTTCTATAGAAAAGATCCATTCCTAGCAACGAATATGTTGCCTTTGGATCTGTGATAGAAGGTGTACCCAACAGTCTCCTTTGGGTATCCTATGAAGACACATTTCTCCAATTTGTGTTTGAGCTTATCAGGTTCAAGCTTTTTCACATAAGCATCACAGCCCAAACATTAAGAAACGACAACTTGGATTTCTTGCCAAACCATAGTTCATATGGTGTTGTCTCAACGGATTTCGATGGTGCCCTATTTAACGTGAATGCAACCATGATCTAAAGCATAACCACAAAACGATAGCAGTAAATCAGTAAGCGACATCATAGATCGAACCATATCTAATAAAGTGTGGTTATGACGTTCGGACACACCATTATGCTGGGGTGTTCCTGGTGGCGTGAGTTGCGAAACTATTCCACATTGTTTCAAATGAAGACCAAACACATAACTCAAATATTCACCTCCTCGATCAGATCGTAGAAACTTAATTTTCTTGTTACGATGATTTTCCACTTCACTCTGAAATTCTTTGAACTTTTCAAATGTTTTAGACTTATGTTTCATCAAGTAGATATACCCATATGTGCTCAAATCATCTGTGAAGGTCAGAAAATAATGATACCCGCCGCGAGCATCAACACTCATCACACAACATACATCAGTATGTATTATTTCCAACAAGTCTGTTGCTCGCTGCATTGTTCCGGAGAAAGGAGTCTTAGTCATCTTGCCCGTGAGGCATGGTTCGCAAGCATCAAGTGATTCATAATCAAGTGATTCCAAAAGTCCATCAGCATGGAGTTTCTTCACGCGCTTTACACCAATATGACCTAAACGGCAGTGCCACAAATAAGTTGCACTATCATTATTAAACTTATATCTTTTGGCTTCAATACTATGAATACGTATCACTACTGTCAAGATTCAATAAAAATAGACCACTCATCAAGGGTGCATGACCATAAAATATATTACTCATATAAATAGAACAACCATTATTCTCTGATTTAAATGAATAATCATCTCACATCAAACAAGATCCAGATATAATGTTCATTCTTAACGCTGGCACCAAATAACAATTATTCAGGTCTAATACTAATCCCGAAGGATGTAGAGGTAGCATGATGACGACGATCACATCGACTTTGGAACCATTTCCCACGTGCATCGTCACCTAGTCCTTAGCCAATCTTCGTTTAATCCATAGCCCCTATTTCAAGTTGCAAATATGAGCAACAGAACCAGTATCAAATACCCAGTCGCTACTACGAGCATTAGCAAGGTACACATCAATAAGATGTATATCAAATATACCTTTCACTTTGCCATCCTTCTTATCTGCCAAATACTTGGGGCAGTTCCGCTTCCAATGACCAGTCCCTTTGCAGTAGAAGCACTCAGTCTCAGGCTTAGGTCCAGACTTGGGATTCTTCACTTGAGCAGCAACTTGCTTGCTGTTCTTCTTGAAGTTCCCCTTCTTCTTGAAACTAGTGGTCTTGTTGACCATCAACACTTGATACTCCTTCTTGATTTCTACCTCCGGAGCCTTTAGCATTGCGAAGAGCTCGGGAATTGTCTTATCCATCCCTTGCATATTATAGTTCATCACGAAGCTTTTGTAGCCTGGTGGCAGTGATTGAAGAACTCTGTTAATGACACTATCACCAGGAAGATTAACTCCCAGTTGAGTCAAGTGGTTGTGGTACCCAGACATTCTGAGTATATGTTCACTGCCAGAACTATTCTCCTCCATCCTGCAGCTATAGAACTTATTGGAGACTTCATATCTCCCAGTTCGGGCATTTTCTTGAAATATTAACTTTTACTCCTGGATCATCTCATATGCTCCATGACGTTCAAAACGTCGTTGAAGTCCCGATTCTAAGCCATAAAGGATGGCACACTGAACTATCGAGTAGTCATCAACTTTGCTCTACCAGACGTTCATAACATCTGGTGTTGCTCCTGCAGCGGGCTTTGCACGTAGCGGTGATTCCAGGACATAATTCTTCTGTGCAGCAATGGGGATAATCCTCAAGTTACGGACCCAGTCCGTGTAGTTGCTACCATCATCTTTCAACTTAGCTTTCTCTAGGAACGCATTAAAATTCAAAGGAAAAGTGGCACGTGTCATTTATCTACAACAACATAGACATGCAAAATACTATCAGGTACTAAGTTCATGATAAACTAAAGTTCAATTAATCATATTACTTAAGAACTCCCACTTAGATAGACATCTCTCTAGTCATCTAAATGATCACGTGATCCATATCAACTAAACCATGTCTGATCATCACATGAGATGGAGTAGCTTTCAATGCTCAACATCACTATGTTGATCATATCTACTATATGATTCATGCTCGACCATTTGGTCTTAGTGTTCCGAGGCCATATCTGCATATGCTAGGCTTGTCAAGTTTAACCTGAGTATTCTGCTTGTGCAAAACTAGCTTGCACCCGTTGTATGTGAACGTAGAGCTTATCGCACCCGATCATCACTTGGTGTCTTGGCACGACGAACTGTAGCAACAGTGCATACTCAGGGAGAACACTTGTAGCTTGAAATTTAGTGAGAGATCATCTTATAATGCTACCGCCGTACTAAGTAAAATAAGATGCATAAAGGATAAACATCACATGTAATCAAAATAAGTGTTATGATATGGCCATCATCATCTTGTGCCTTTGATCTCCATCTCCAAAGCATCATCATGATCACCATCGTCACCGGTTTGACACCTTGATCTCCATTGTAGCATCGTTGTCGTCTCGCCAACTATTGCTTCTATGACTATCGCTACCGCTTAGTGATAAAGTAAAGCAATTACATGGCGATTGCATTTCATACAATAAAGCGACAACCATATGGCTCCTGCCAGTTGCTGATAACTGTTACAAAACATGATCATCACATACAACAATTTATATATCATCACGTCTTGACCATATCACATTACAACATGCCCTGCAAAAACAAGTTAGACATCCTCTACTTTGTTGTTGCAAGTTTTACGTGGCTGCTACGGGCTTCTAGCAAGAACCGTTCTCACCTACGCATCAAAACCACAACGATTTTTCATCAAGTGTGCTGTTTTAACCTTCAACAAGGACCGGGCACAGTCAGACTCGATTCAACTAAAGCTGGAGAAAAAGACACCCACTAGCCACCTGTGTGCGAAACACGTCGGTAGAACCAGTGTCATGAACGCGGTCATGTAACGTTGGTCTGGGCCACTTCATCCAACAATACCGCCGAATCAAAGTAAGACATTGTTGGTAAGCAGTATGACTATTATCGCCCACAACTCTTTGTGTTCTACTCGTGCATATAACATCTATGCAAAGACCTAGCTCGGATGCCACTGTTGGGGAACGAAGTATTTCAAAATTTTACCTACGATCATGCAAGATCTATTTAGGAGATGCATAGCAACGAGAGGGGAGAGTGTGTCTACGTACCCTCATAGACCGAAAGCAGAAGCGTTTAGTAATGTGTTTGATGTAGTCGAACGTCTTCACGATCCAACCGATCCAAGTACCGAACGTATGACACCTTCGTGATCAGCACACGTTCAGCTATGTGATGTACCTCGAACTCTTGATCCAATTGAGGCCAAGGGAGAGTTCTGTCAGCACGACAGTGTGGTGACAGTGATGATGAAGTTTACTGGCACAGGGCTTCGCGTAAGCACTATGACGATATGATCGAGGTGTGTAACTGTGGAGGGGGGCACCGCACACGACTAAGAGAAACTTTGGTGTGCCTTTGAGGTGCCCCCTCCCACGTATATAAAAAGGGGGAAGGAGAGGTGGCCGGCCCTAGAGGGGGGCGCGCCATGGGGGGAGTCCTACTTGGACTCCCGGTCCAAGTAGGATTGAGCCCCCCCTTTCCTAGTCCAAGTAAGAGAAGAAGGGAAGGAGGAAAGGAAGAGAAGGGAGGAGCCGCCCCCTCCCCTTATCCAATTCGTACTGGGCAGGAGGGGGCGCCACCTCTGGTCAGCCCTTTCTCTTCTGCACTAAGGCCTATGATGGTCCATTAACTCCCCCCCCGGGGGGGGGGTCTGATAACCCCCGGTACTCCGAAACGACCCGAACCATTCCGGTGTCCGATTGTAGCCTTCCAATATATGAATCTTTATGTCTCGACCATTTAGAGACTCCTCGTCATGTCCGTGATCTCATTCGGGACTCCGAACAAACTTTAGTTCATCAAAACATGAAACTCATAATACAAATCGTCATCGAACGTTAAGCATGCAGACCCTACGGGTTCTAGAACTATGTAGACATGACTGAGACATATCTCCGGTCAATAAAAAATAGCGGAACCTGGATGCTCGTATTGGCTACTACATATTCTACGAAGATCTTTATCGGTTAAACCGCATAACAACATACGTTGTTCCCTTTGTCGTCGATATGTTACTTGCTCGAGATTCGATCGTCGGTATCATCATACCTAGTTAAATCTCGTCACTGGCAAGTCTCTTTACTCATTCCATAATGCATCATCCCATGGCTAACTCATTAGACACATTGCTTGCAAGGCTCATAGTGATGTGCATTACCAAGAGGGCCCAGTGATACCTCTCCGATACACAAAGTGACAAATCCTAATCTCGATCTATGCCAACTCAACAAACACCATCGGAGACACTTGTAGAGCATCTTTATAATCACCTAGTTACGTTGTGACGTTTGATAGCACACACCGGGTGTTCATCCGGTATTCGGGAGTTGCATAATCTCATAGTCCGAGGAACATGTATAAGTCATGAAGAAAGCAATAGCATAAAAACTAAACGATCATTATGCTAAGCTAATGGATGGGTCTTGTCCATCACATCATTCTCTAATGATGTGATCTCATTCAGCAAATGACAACACATGTCTATGGCTAGGAAAGTTAACCATCTTTGATTAACGAGCTAGTCAAGTAGAGGCATACTAGGGACACTTTGTTTGTCTATATATTCACACATGTACTAAGTTTCCGGTTAATACAATTCTAGCTTGAATAATAAACATTTATCATGATATAAGGAAATATAAATAAAAACTTTTTATTGCCTCTAGGGCATATTTCCTTCATTAACTGTTGATGCAAAAGAATCAATGTTTAATCATTTTGACATGACCTCTAATCTTGGTGATGATTTTGTGACCAATAGCTTATTGCATGTTTGCTTATTTAAGCATGTTGTAGCATGTAAATTTGGTGCAAGTAGGGTTTATTCATGAATCTTGGGATGATTTAATGATGAACATTGTCAACCTTTTGAAATGAATAAGAGCTTCACTTATATACGCAAACTGAGTTGCAATATTTTCATGCCTTCTACTTCTTGTGATAATATTTTGGCTTCAGATTTTATGAACTATCAAAGTTACTCATGTATACATGTGTCATATGTGCAAAAACCAAGGGAAGTAAAAATGGATGACATATACATATACAACATGGACACCTTATCTCTTTTGTTAGCCACATTTTGAGATTAAGCAACGCCGATGACGGTTTTGTTTTCAAGAACGGGAGGATGATGAGGACATGACTACCTTGGATACGGCCAAAGATATTGCATACATGTATATTTGTGAGGTGATTTCTAATGCAAACTATGCAATACTTCACAAACTTTTGTGTCATGTTTAATTGCAGGTGTATGGGACGTTTGTACAATCCACATATGAAGATAAGGGAAAGATAGAAGTTTTGGTTCTGTTCAAAAAGTCCTCTCACGTCATTTTTGGGCCAAGAGAAGATAGAGTCCAAGTCTCTCACGTTCTGGACTCAGATTCGGACTGCACATACATACCTAATTCAAAACAGCAATAACTCTTTCATACAGACTCCGAATTGGGTGATTCGTTTTTTGTTGGAAAGTACATTTCGTGCACTTTCCAACCCAATTGGATTCACCTTCAAATTCGTCCGGAGCGTTGAGTTATCGACTAAACAATCTAACACTGTAGCAGAATCTGAGTCAAACTACAAGTCCAAAGGTGTACCTCCACTTGGGCCCATGAGCCATGTACGACCAAGGGTTAGTTTTAGGATGCCTTAGGACGTCCTCCCACCTCCTTGGCCGCCACCCCTTGCCCTATATAAGTCGATCCATCTAGTAGCTTTTTCCTTGGGTTTTGTTTAGATTAGAAGTTCGCCATAGCTGCAACTTCGCGTACTTCATTTGTGTTAAACGACCAGACCAAGGCATCACAGAACCCCACCTTGATCAATAAAGCATTCATCTTATACTCGCAATATCCAGATTGCAATCTTGGTTTCTTGCTTGTTCTTTGTTTGCTTGCAGGAAATAGACCCTCATGGTCAGGTTGATCGTGCTCCGGCGTAGTTAATAATCCCTCGGAAGTTGGTTTAGCGATTGCTAAGGCGCGACATCTCGCACGTTTGTAGTTGGATCGTCAAAGTCGACTCCCATAGAAAATGATAGGTATCTCATGGAAACATTGGGACACCCTCTATTCTATCACAATTACCTTTCCTTTTTTGTTGTCACCAAAAGTGATGTACTTCAGAGATGAAGCAATTAAGTTGGGGTCGACAAACAACGACTTGTCTCCGGTCATATGACTAGTGCATCCACTATCCATTATCCATTCGGTACACCCGGAGACATAGTCCTGCAGAAGAATTAGGCTTTCTTAACCACCCACATCTTTGCAGGTGGCTTCGGAACAAGTGAGCGATCATGATATTATTTCTTTCGGCAACCATAATTGTTACTCGATGAGGTGTGAGCATAACCAAAGGAATAAGCATTGAAATTCTTTCTAGATGAATGAGTACAATGATTGAATGAGGTATCCATTTACTCATTCTGTCGAACTTTTTCAAGAAAGTAACGAGCATTTTGTGTCTGCATGGTTAGTAACGTAGTAACATGCAATGCTTCGATAGTTTTCCTCGGCACCCATATAGCTTTCTTTGGGGTCCATTCCTGCTGTTTGGTCCAACATAGCAAGCAACAGCCTCACCATGTTGGTTTTTGAACAACCTGTAGTTATCCAGAGAATCATCATAAGAATATTCAGGGATAGGTGAGCCATATCCCGAAAGCAAAGCTGGATCGAGCGTTTTGCTCTTTGTAGGCACCCACACAGTGCGAGGATATTAGTCAGGTTCCCAGTAGGAGCCATTTTCACTCAGTTTCCTTTTGAAACCGATACCTTCTTTCATGGTTTTTTGTGAAGAATGGATTTCTTCAGAATATCACAAAGGGTTTGATGCCCTTTGAGTTACTTGAACATTCATGTCTGAATGAGATCCTTTAACCTAGCATCTTCATCAGACAAAGAACCATTTTCCTTGTCAGAGGGTTAGCATTCATAGAAGATTCAACATTTGATTCAGCACTGCTGCGTTCAAGGCATTTTAAGCAAGGTGGAACAAACACTTCAGGTTTCTCTTTGAGTTGTTGGGTGAGAAGAGAATTTTCTCTAATCAAATTCTCATGAGCCTTTCTCAGCGACTCGAGTTCCTGTTCCTTTTCACGTAATCATAAGTCAAGCTCTCGTGATCGGCTAAGAGAGAATCATGACGAGTTGATAGTTCATCCATTCGTGACTTGAGAGTGGAATGCTCTTCGGCCAGCGACTGATTTTTCTGCATCTCCTCAACCAACAACCCTTCAGACTTCCTGAGGGTTTTCTCAATTTTTTAAGAGAGTTTTGTCGAATATTAGCAATTTTGATTAGTTAGCATGGTCATCCTCATTAGAAGAATATTGATCACTAGAGTGAGTCTTGGAACGTTTGGAGGATACGTTTTCTTTTGATGCTTTGGCCATGAAGCATTAGGGAGGAGATTCATTGTCGCCTGAATGTTTCTCGAAGAAGTTTGATGCAGGGCTGATGGCGCATGCTATGTCAGCTAGGCCAGAATCAGAATCCTCATCGTCTTCAGAGTCAGATGATTCTTCTTCATCAGAGTCCATCTCCTTGCCGATGTACGCCTTGGCCTTGCGAGAGGTATTCTTGCAGTTGGAGGTGGACTTGGAAGGATTCCTCGAGGAAGATCTTGATGATGACTTTGAGGAGGAGCTGTCCTTCTTCTTGAAGAACTTCTTTGCTTTCTTCTCATCATTGGAATCATAGTTCTTGCTCTTGCTTTGGCTAGATAGTTTCCTGAATCATATCTTCCACTGGCACAGATTTCAGCTTCCCAGAGAGGGCAGTCTGAAATGAAATGTCCTGTCTTTTTGCACTCGAAACAGGTGTAATCTCCAGTGGGTTTTGATGAAGATTTTGAACCGCCAGAGTTGTTGGATCCCTTCTTTTGAAATTGATTCTTTCTTTCTGTGGAGGCGCTGGAATCTTTTCGTGAGTAAGGCGAGATATTTGCTGATCCTTTCTGGGCCATCAGAATTTTGTTCGGTATTTCCTTCGGAGGAGGAATTAGCCACACACTACTAGAATCAGAGAATTTGCCATCCATCAGTTCTTTGCCGTCAACTTGCGGACGACAACGAAGGTCTTTGCCATCAGCTCACAAAAAGCAGACGACAAAGAACCGGCTGAGGGCAAACGTGCAATTTGCCGTCAGCCAATTCTTTGCCATCCGCCAGCGGACGACAAAGGTCCAGAAGGCAGACGAGAAAGAGCCCAGCTGGGTCCCACTGGACTCTGTGGCTGGTTAGGTCAGATAGACGGGCTGGCTGTCGTCCGCCAACGGAAGGCAAAGAAAAATTACCTAGCTAACGGTCGTTCCCTTGGCCCCACCCCACTAGCTAGGCTCTTTGGTGTTTGCTAGCAAACAACAAAGAGCAAACTAACTCAAACGGCTAGCCCCGCCCCACCCTCTCTCTCTCCGCTCACCTCACCCGCACGCCGCCCCTGTAGCCCGATCCGCCGCCGACCCGCACCACCTCGGAGCCTGAGGTGCTGCCCGCCAGCCCCGCCCCTCGGGGCTAGCTCCGCCGCCAGCCCGCCCAGCCGCCCCGCCTAGCGGACCCAGGCCGCGGCGGCCGCCCTGCCCCGCCCCATCGCCGGAGTCGTGCCGCGCTGCACTGCTCCTCCCCGCGGCCTTCCTCCACCCACCCCCTCCATGGGCCGACCTCGCCGGAGCTAGCTAGGTGAATTCTTGCGCTCTTTTTCCTGTTTTTTCTATGTTTTCTAATTAGTTTAGTTTAGTTTATTTTAATTTAGTTTAGTTTAGTTTAGTTTAGTTTAGGTTAAGATTTAGTTTAGTTTAGTTTAGGTTTAGCTTAGCTTAGTTTAGTTTAATTTAGATTAGTTTAGGTTTAGGTTTAGATTTAGTTCAATTTAGGTTTAGTTTAGTTTTTTTGCTGTTTTTTAAGAATAAACAAGAAAGATGAAAAAAAGAAGTAAAATAAGAAGAAGAAGAGGAAGAAGAAGATGAAAAAAAGAAGTAGAAAAAGTAGAAAAGAAAGAAAAGAAGGTCAAGGGTCGAGGGTCGCCAAGGGGTCGAGGGGTCGCCGAGGGGTCGAGAGTGACGGGTCGAGGGTCGAGGGTCGCCGAGGGGTCAAGGGGTTGCCGAGGGGTCGAGGGTCGAGGGGTCACTGAGGGGTCGAGGGTCGAGGGGTCATGGGTCGAGGTGGCATCCTGTTGTAAATATTTAGTTAGGTTGATGGCAAAAACAATAATGCTATGTTACTCATCTTTCGATTTCAATGTGCAGTTGTTTCATCGCTGCGAGGGTCTGGTGTTCGACGAGCTCCACCCCTGCGTTTGTGGGTGAGCACAAATGACATCTCCTCCCCCCCTTAATTATTTGCTCTATTCTGGCCTTCGTGCTGATGACACTAGCTAGGTAACTACAGTCGCGTAACCAGTATGTGTCTCCCGTCCAAAAGGGTTGCATCGATGAATATGCATTCAATTGCATATTTATCACCGTAAGTCATTCGGATTGTCCGATGATTTCCATGGACAACCCGAGTATGTGTAGATTGGGTACGTTCTCCATGCTCTACCCTATTTCGAGACAAAATTTTGTTGGCGCCTCCCTGTTGTTCTCCGGATGCACATTCTCTCGGCTTCACTCATTTTCAACCGTATATTGTTTATTTAGTATAACTTAACTTTTGCACGGCAACTTTTCAATTAAGTTCCTCTCTTTTTCAGATGACCATCATGCTACACCCGTCCAGGATACGGCACAACGGAGACACAGGCGCACACGTGCCATGGCGATCCATTCCAAGGATTCTTTCTAGATTAAGACCCTGCATAAACCTTTTTTACTATCTCTTGTTGATTTACATCCCTCGGATTCTCAGTACAACCGAGAAGGATGCTGACGTCTTGGCATGTGGCCATGCCAGAATAATGCACGTACCTGGACACCAGGGGCTTATTACAAAGGGTACCGTTTATACCCGGTTTACACCATAAAGACCGAATACCTTAGGGAGTGTTCGGCGTCGCGAGTTTGGCCTTATATGCATCAGCTCCGAATCATGTCTTTGGTCAAATGTTGGGTTTGCCCGGCTCCTGTGTTTTGCTGCCTTACGTTCCGCTCTATCGGCTAACGCGGCACCAGGAGAACTACTGCGATTGTGCCCTGGTTCATCCAGACGAGCACCTCAGTAGAGAAACCCAAAAACTGACTGTCATGATATAGCGTGAGACTTGTCAACCACTCGATGACCTATTGGAATCTTCGGGATTCCTCCGCATTAACGAAGGGCGTTTCCCGGCCAGGCATGTACGCACCCCGAATCTGGACGAGTGCGGAGCCACCAGGGGCTATATAGTAGCCCACTGTCAAACTCCTATGGCTAAGTGGAAGTGTTAAAGCATTATAGTCCGGTTGCCTAGTTTACTGCACTATCACCTCCTTATTAGGACCAACACGTTGGATTAAGTGTGAATATGCTTCTTCTGCGAACACCCCCACATTATATGCGTGGGGGCTGAAGCCGACGACTGCAATCTTTCAGGCTATATACATGTATACATAAACGGCCGCACAGGAGGCATCACAATACTTTCGGGCAAAAGTATAAATACAGCCTTGATAAATTCAATAAAACATTGTTTTTACAATGGGAATACATGTCACTCAAACACAACATTCTTCGAGCACTGGGCCTCTATCGTACGAGCGCCCTCAAGAACTTCTTCAAAATAGTGCTCGGCAGCCACTCGGCTTATGGCCGAACCCTGCGCCGTGATAGTTGTGGCATCCATCTCCTCCCAGTATGTTTTGACACGGGCAAGGGCCATCCGCGAGCCTTCTATGCATGCCGACCTCTTCATCGCATTAATGCACGGCACCGCACCAAGAAACTGCTGCACCAAGCTAAAATAGCTGTTCGGCTTTGGCCTTTCCGGCCACAGATGATCCACGACATACCTCATGGCGAGTCCAGACAATCTATTGAGTTCGGCCCATTCGGCAAGCTGATCAGTCAATGGAAGCGGATGCTCTGGAACGTTAAATTGCGACCAGAATAGCTTGTACACTTCACGGTCTGTCTGATCTCGGAAGTATTCGGCCGCATCGACAGCGCTCGCCGCTAAGTCCAGATATGCGTCGGCCGAACTCCACAGCTGCTCCAGAGGGGCATGCCGTGGATCGCCGAACTAGCCTTTGCCCGGTTTTCTTCTTCAAGAAACTTGCAGCGGTCGGCAATGTCTTTTAACTTCTCAGCCATTTTTGCCATTTTCTCTTTGCTCTCGCTATGAGCGGCCTTCTCGGCTTTCAACTCTTCGGCCGCCTTCAAAGCGGCCGCATTACTACTCCTTGCTTGCTCCTTGGCTCGAGCAAGCTCCGCCCGCAGGGCCTCCATGGTGGCAGCTCCATCTGCAGTCACAACATATTAAAGATACTAGCATTACGCTGCTCTTACTATGTGACATTCACTATAAATATCACCTACCCTGTGCCTCGTCAAGCCACTTGTTAACAAGCTCGATGTCGGCATCCGCCGCATCTAGTCGCCGTTCTAGTTCGGCAACTCCATCAGTCCGGTTAGCCACTGGAGCTTCAGACACCTGCACATAACGGTAGTCTAATTATTACCTGGGACTACGATCCTCTGTTTGCCGCTGTTCTCGACGACAACCAGAGTCTCAGGGGCTACTATCTACACAGGGCGCACCTAAAAATGTGCGGATGCATATCATTTCACGTACCTCAAAGCCCGTCAGTAGACTCATAAAGGCTTCATGCAACCCGCTTTTGCCGGACGAAATCCTTTCAATCACCGTACCCATCAATGTACGGTGCTCTTCTGAGATAGTGGCTCGCCCTAGCAGATCCCTCAGAGCGTCCGACCACATACCAGACGGTGCCGGATTCTTTTGGCTGCTCTCTTCAAGAGCCGGATACTGAGGGCTTCGGATGACCATGGGATTACCTTTTGGCCTTGCCGGATCCGGAGAAACTCTCCGTGATGACACTTCAAGGTCGCCCGCTTCTTGAGCCGGGGAGTCCGGGGGAGGCATTTCGCTCTCCATCATCTCTGGAAGAAGATCCCCCGAAGACGAGCTCTGCTGAGAAGGGCTCAGATCCGAACTGCAACATAGATGCTTCGGTTATCTTCCTCAGAAGTAAGGTAGAATATCTTCACTATTAAGTACTTTTTGATTACTTACAGCTCGTTAGAGGGCTGATCCCCGCACGGACTTTGTGCGGCAAGAGCACCCTCCGAGACAGGACCCTCTGCTGGAGTTTTCTTCTCCCATTTGGAAACCTTGGCTTCCGGATCATCAGAGGCAGTCCTCTTCTTCCCCCGGGGCGAGGGAATGTCAGATTCCTTCCCTTGGCTATCCTCCCTCACGGAGGCGCTCGTTCCCTCGGTTGGAATAGGTAGCGGTGGAGGCTTGCTTTGGCCCTCTCTATTCCCCCCTTCATCTTCCTTTGAGGGCACCGGACAGGGTGCTGGCTCGAGCATCTTTTCCAGCACCGGATTGTCCAAGCCTTCGGGAAGGGGAGCCGAACACCGGATCATCTTCGCCTTTGTTATCCAGTCCTGGTCAAAGAGCGATCCTTCAGAACGATGTCATGATAAAAGAAAGACAGTGTGTTCAGCTAGAGGATTACTTACTTGTGCTTCGGTGCGGTTGCTGCTCAGGCCAACGTCCTCAGAGGTGTCTGGACACTCTATTTGGGGTCCGAAGAATGACTTGTACATCTCCTCGTGCGTTAGGCCGAGGAAATTCTGAATAGCGCGCGGCCCTTCTGGGTTGAATTCCCATAAACAGAGGGGCCGGTGTTTGCAAGGCCGCACTTGACGAACTAGCATGACTTGCACTACCATAACCAAATTAAAATCTCCCTCGAAGAGATCCCGGATGCGGCTCTGCAGTATGGCCACATCCTTGGCTGGACCCCAGCTCAGCCCCCTGCTGATCCATGACATCAGTTGTGCTGGAGGGTCCAAGCAGAAGGCGGGGGAAGCTACCCACTTGGCGCTTCTGGGAGCGGTGATGTAGAACCACTCCCGTTGCCATAATCCGGACACCTCTAGAAAGGAACCTTTTGGCCACGGAGCTCCAGCAATCTTGCTTATTAATGCACCCGCGCACGCTGCATACTGCCCTTCGACTGTCTTCGGCTTCACATCAAAGGTATTGAGCCACAGGCCGAAGTGAGGGGTAATGCGGAGGAAGGCCTCACATACGACAATAAATGCCGAGATGTGGAGAAAGGAATTCGGGGCTAGATCGTGGAAATCAAGCCCGTAATAGAACATCAAACCCCTTACGAAGGGATCCAGAGTGAGGCCTAGTCCTCGGAGGAAGTGGGAGATGAACACGACGTCTTCATTGGGTTCAGGAGTAGGGACGACCTGCCCTCGGGCGGGCAGCCGATGCGAAACTTCGATGGTCAGGTATCTTGCCTCCCTCAACTTCTTGATATCCTCTTCCATGACGGAGGAGGGCATCCACCGACCCTGGAGGCTGGATTCGGACATGATTGAAGGTCCGAAGCACCTGGCCTAGGCTTTGGGTGTTAGAACTCGAGGCGGGGGAAGGATTCGATTAAGCATGGGAGGAAAAAAGTAAAAGCCTTGTCCCTTTATAAAGAGGGTGAATATCAAGCGTCCTCCTCATGGCCGTTTGGGACTTGCCTAAAATCTAGGAGTCCTAAGCACGGTTGGGTTACCCACACCCGTATTGATGAGAATCCCGTAATAAGGGGGACATGATCTCTGCTTTGACAAGACGTGTCAAGAAACTACCTCGCATTATGTGCGGGGCTAGTTAAAGGAAACGGTTCGAATAATCACCGGGTCATGGCATAATGTCATGTTGCCAAAACATGTCAGCAGATTAGATTTGTGGAAATATTATTCTCTCTATGGTGGTATGTGGAACTTATTTTGCAGGGTCAGACACTATCCTTGTGTTCAAATTCTTCCGTGGTGTATTCGGAGGAGGAACCCGTCTTGCAATGCGGAGACAATACTGCACGCCGGACTCATCGTCAATGAAGCCTAGTTCAGGGGCTACTGAGGGAGTCCTGGATTAGGGGGTCTCCGAACAGCCGGACTATATCCTTTGGCCGGACTGTTGGACTATGAAGATACAAGATTGAAGACTTCTTCTCGTGTCCGGATAGGACTCTACTTGGCGTGGAAGGCAAGCTAGGCAATACGGATATGCATATCTCCTCCTTTGTAACCAACCTTGTGTAACCCTAGCCCCCTCCGGTGTCTATATAAACCGGAGGGTTTTAGTCCGTAGGACAACATACAATCATACCATAGGCTAGCTTCTAGGGTTTAGCCTCTCCGATCTCGTGGTAGATCAACTCTTGTAATACTCATATCATCAAGAATAAATCAAGCAGGACGTAGGGTTTTACCTCCATCAAGAGGGCCCGAACCTGGGTAAAACATCGTGTTCCCTGCCTCCTGTTACCATCCGCCTTAGATGCACAGTTCGTGACCCCCTACCCGAGATCCACCGGTTTTGACACCGACAGTTGCACTCTCTGGACCTATTCCAACACCCGTTGCATGGTATTCGGGATGGATACTAGTGTGATAGCGCCAACACCTTCTCCCTGGTACAATATTGATTGTCTTGGAGAAAACTCGCTCTTCCTTGGACAAAACTATTCAATGATGGTGAAAGGCGATCCAGCTGCTGTTGACACAACATTACTACCATTTATGAGAAGCAACTGTATCTATACCTCAGACAATGCGGTGGTTCCCTACCCTGGTCATGATATAGTAGGCCGCTTCAGCCTGGATGATCAGTCTTGCGTTGGTCTTGAGATTGACAGTAGCTGGCCGTTCCCAGAGAATCACATGTGGTTCAAAGCAAGCGTTTCCAATGCCGAGGATTGGTTGAGTTGAAGTTCATTTCATTGCTTGTTATTTGTTGTGTGATGAAAACTTTAGTATTTATAATGTATCCTTGTTGACGTTGTGGGTTGATGCCCGTTGTATGTAATAAAATGATATGCGTGTGATAAACTAAAACGCCCCGAGACCGATGTGCCAGGTGTCCTCCAGTTATTCGCTTTTGTAGCCTTGTCATTGCTTGCGGGTCATGCATTGCTTATCATGTCATCATGTGCATTTCATTTGCATACATGTTCATCTCATGCATCCGAGCATTTTCCCCGTTGTCTGTTTTGCAATCCAGCGCTCCTATGTCATTCGGTGTCCCTTTCTACCTCTTTTCGTGTGCGGGTGTTAAACATTTTCGGATTCGACCGAGACTTGTCATGCGGCCTTGGTTAACTACCGGTAGACCGCCTGTCAAATTTCGTGCCATTTGGACTTCGTTTGATACTCCAACGGTTAACCGAGGGACCGAAAAGGCCTCGTGTGTGTTGCAGCCCAACACCCCTCCAAAGTGGCCCAAAACCCACCTAAACCTCCTCCATCATCTAGAGCGTTCGATCACGATCGCGTGGCCGAAACCGCACCTCATTTGGACTCTCCTAGCTCCCTCTACCTATATATATGTGTGCCTCCCCGAATTTTTCGCGGATGAACCCTAACCCCTCCTCCTCCGCGCGCACCGGACATTTCTTCCCCTGCCGACGGACATGTCCGGCCTCCCCCGCGCCAATCCGGAGGCTCCACGTGGCGTTCGCCGCCTCCCGCCGCCGCCGGCCCGCGGGGCCCGTGTCAGGCCCGTGGAGCCCGTTCCCCAACGCCGCGCGCCCGAGTCGCCCTTGGGCCGCCTTCCTCGAGCGCCTCGCCGCGCGCGCCGCCCACCGGCCGCCTTCCCTGCCGCGCCACCCGCGCTCCGCCTTCGCCCTGCGCCCCGCCCCCGGAGGAGCTCCACCGCCGCCCGCCGCCAGATCCGGCCACGGGAGCCCGAGCCCAGCTGGATCCGTCGGCCCGCTGGCGACGACCTCGCCGGAGCCGCCGTCTCCGTCGCTCGGGTCCTCCTCTGCCTCGGCCCGGCACGATCCGCTCTGCCCCACCCGACACGATCCGCTCCGCCTCGTCCGACCCGATCCGCTCCGCCCGTTGACTTTTCCCGGGGTGAGATTTTCACAAAGTCCCCGAAGTTTCCAGATTCATGTGCCCATGTTCATCGCAACATAACTCTGCATCCGTAGCTCCGTTTCGTGCTTGTAGCATATCAAAATGTTCGTCTCAACGAGTACATCATTTCATCTCATTGCATCATTTCCATTTGAGCTCATCTTGAGGCGCGAAATGCTGTTGGAAGAGTGCTATGTGAGGAATATTTCAGATCTGTTTCAGCAAATGCACTTTTGTCATTTTTGCCATGATTAATGTGTGCATGATATGATCCTGAGCTCTACATGTGTTTTGTAGAATGCCATGCCATCTTTACAGGGGTGTATGCCATGTATTTTTGTGATCTTTGTGGTGACTAGCACAAGCATGCAAAGTAGCTTACTCAATGATGCTGATTTCAGGGACTTAGAATTTCACTAAGTCCTTGCCCTGTCATTATTTTTATGCCATATGTTCATGTTGTTTCCTAGTGATCCGTGCCTCTTTTGAGGATGATAAGTAAGGATTTTTTGTTAATATTGTGGTGCTCTATCCATCCATGTCTTTGTTTGCAATTATGTAGCACGCTAGCTTGAGTAAATCGAGCTCTACTTTTGCTATAAAATGTTCCTGGCAGATTGTTAACATGTTTAGCGATTTGCCGAGCTTATTGTTGTTGATCCATGCATGCTATGTTGTTGTTCTTGCCATGTCTAGCTTCTATGCCATGTCTACTTGCTGGGTGTATGCTTAGATTATCATGCCATGCTTTGTAGTGAGTGCATCGAGCTCGTAAACATGCCTACTTGTTAATCTGTTTTGCATGCTCCAGTTTTTCACAAAGTCTGAATCTGTTTATGTTTTTGCTATGTTCACATGCTTGCAATTGTATTTTCTAATCCCTTTTGGCTTATGGTCACTAAGGGACTTTTGTTATATGCTTAGAGTAGCTTCATACCATGCCTTGCTTTGCCATGATATGTTCCTGTAGCATGTAGTTATCATGCTCGTAAGATTGCTTCCTGATGATAAATTCCGGATTTGTTGTTATTTCACTAAGTCTGAAACCTGTTATCATTTGCATTTTTGCCATGCTTGTTTGAACTTGCTATTGAGTGAATTAGCCGTATCTAAGTGTTCATCTTTTGTCAAGAGTCATGAGTGGATCCCTGCCATGTATTTTGTTGCTATGTTTGAGTGCTTTAGCATATTTATCTTGATGCATTTAGATGGCTAATTGCTGTTAATCGCAGACCGGTGCCATATTTGTTTTGCTTGTCATTTCCAAACCGTGCATCCGATTCCGGTGATCTTTATATCTATTTCAACCAAAATCAACTCCTCTATCCAGTGGCACTCTTGGTTTTCCAAGTTGAGGCCAGGTTCAATCATTCCTTTCCAAATCATGCATATGCACCGCATACCGCATCCCGCATATCATGCCATGTTCATGTGTTGGTTGTTTACTATGTTGTGTGCTTCTTTCCGGTGTTGCTTCTTCGGGTTGGTTCCGATTACGTCGCGTTTCTGAGGACCCGTTCAACTACGTCCGTTTGTCTTCTTCATGGACTCGTTCTTCTTCCTTGCGGGATTTCAGGCAAGATGACCATGCCCTCGAAATCACTTCTATCATTGCTTGCTAGTCCCTCGCTCTTTTGCTATGCCTATGCTGCGATACCTACCACTTGCTTATCATGCCTCCCATATTGTTAAGCCAAGCCTCTAACCCACCTTGTCCTAGCAAACCGTTGTTAGGCTATGTTACCGCTTTGCTCAGCCCCTCTTATAGCGTTGTTAGTTGCAGGTGAAGATTGGAGTTGTTCCTTGTTGGAACATGCATATTTTGTTGGGATATCACAATATCTCTTATTTAATTAATGCATATATATACTTGGTAAAGGGTGGAAGGCTCGGCCTTATGCCTGGTGTTTTGTTCCACTCTTGCCGCCCTAGTTTCCGTCATATTGGTGTTATGTTCCCGGATTTTGTGTTCCTTACACGGTCGGGTTATAATGGGAACCCCTTGATAGTTCGCTTTGAATAAAAATCCTCCAGCAAGGCCCAACCTTGGTTTTACCATTCGCCACCTAGCCTCTTTTTCCCTTGGGTTAGGCCAGCCCAAGGGTCATCTTTATTTTAACCCCCCCGGGCCAGTGCTTGTCTAAGTGTTGGTCCAAACTAGAGCCCCTTGCAGCGCCACCTCGAGGAAACTCAAGGGCTGGTTTTAGTTGTACGTATTGCTTATCTGGTGTTGCCATGAGAACGAGATATGTGCAGCTCCTATCGGGATGTCGGCGCATCGGGTGGTCTTGCTGGACTAGTTTTACCATTGTCGAGGATGTCTTGTAACCGGGATGCCGAGCCTGATCGGATTGTCTTGGGAGAAGGAATATCCTTCGTTGACTGTGAGAGCTTGTGATGGGCTAAGTTGGGACACCCCTGCAGGGATTTGAACTTTCGAAAGCCGTGCCCGTGGTTATGGGCAGATGGGAATTTGTTAATGTACGGTTGTAGAAAACCTGAAGTTGATCTTAACTAAAATACATTAACTGCGTGTGTAACCATGATGGTCTCTTCTCGGCGGAGTCCGGGAAGTGAACACGGTGTTGGAGTTATGCTTGACGTAGGTTGTTCTATGATCACTTCTTCATCATATATTTCTCGAACATGCTTTGCCTTCTCTTCTCACTCTCATTTGCGTATGTTTAGCCACCATATATGATAGTCGCTTGCTGCAGCTCCACCTCATACCTTTTACCCTTCCTATAAGCTTAAATAGTCTTGATCGCGAGGGTGTGAGATTGCTGAGTCCCCGTGACTAAAAGATACTTCCAAAACCAGTTTGCAGGTGCCGATGAAACCGTGCAGGTGGCGCAACCAAGCTCAAGGAGGAGCTCGTTGAAGATCGTGTTCGTTATGTTATTCTGTTTCCGGTTGATCAGTAGTGGAGCCCAGTCAGGACGATCGGGGATATGTGTAGCATTTGGGGTAGTCTTCTTTTATTTTGGTTCCATAGTCGGACCTTGAGTGTATCTGGATGATGTATTGCTTTATTCATGTAATTGTGTGAAGTGGCGATTGTAAGCCAACTATGTATCTCTTTCCCTTATGTATTACATGGGTTGTGTGAAGATTACCTCACTTGCGACATTGCTTTCAATGCGGTTATGCCTCTAAGTCGTGCTTCGACACGTGGGAGATATAGCCGCATCGAGGGTGTTACAAGTTGGTAATCAGAGCCTTACCCGACTTTAGGAGCCTCCTGCTTGATCGAATCGTTGGTGTTGTTGAGTCTAGAAAAAAATGTTTTGAGTCATTTAGGATTATATATATCGGAGAGTTAGGAATTCTTTTCACTCCTCAGTCCCTTCGTCGCTCTGGTGAGGCCTCCTGACATAGAGTTTTGACTCTTCTCTTCTCAAATTTCACTAAAAAATATTTTAGGATCACGCGGGTATCTTGGAATTGTTCCGATGTTTTTGTGACGAGAACATTGTTCTTGGTGCCTCCTGACATTTAGGGGTTGTGGCAGTGTCCCGGGGAGTTGAGCTCCGAGGTGTTGTCGTCACAATTTTCTCATTGCAGTTCTGGAATACCTGAGTTCACTGACATCGAAAATCTCTTTTATGCAGTTGTTGGTGAGATAACCTCGACGCCACCCAGTACTAGGTGGGAGTTCGTTAGTATTGCCATAACTCGTATAATGGATGCTTTTCGAAGGTTGAGGTAAACGATTTCCGAAGGTTTCTTGGTTATGTGCTGAAGGATGGATACAGCTGGATGTAGGATTTGATAGCTTTGGGTGAGATATTATGCTTCCCCTGTATCCCCAACACCTGATTGCATAACCGGAAAATTTCGGGAGTTTATAAGTGGGAATTCAAGTAGCTCTTAGGATACCTTTTTGACAGATGTATGATATGAAATTGGGGTTCGACGTCTAGTGGTCCGCCTATCCACGGTTGGTTTTACAGTGGTCTCGTTGCGTCTTAAAGAGTCCTTGGCTATGCCGATTCGGGGACGCTTCGTATGTCATGTGCACTGCCTTGTACATGATGGTGCTGTACGGTCGAGCCCGTGTAGGCCCCACCACGAAAACTTCGGACGGAATCTCTATCATATGTTTGTTCCGGCTTATTCTGCAAGCCAATCCTTTGTTTTGTTTTGAGTTGTGGTATTCGAGTTGCTTCAATGCCAAGTGTTGATTCCATACCTTTCCTAAACGGCGTTCTCATACTCCGATGTGAATACAAATCCTTCATGATAATCGAGATTGTCATGTCAATCCTTTTCAACCGGCGTGTTTCTCTTCAAGTGGATCCGATCATTTCAACATCCGCAAGATCAACTCAAGTCTTCTCAACGGTGTTTGTTTCATTCGTCTCCAAGCTGCCTTTGTTTTCCCGCCCACCCTCCCTTTCTCTTCAAGGACCCAGATTTCTTAATCAAGTATCCTTTTATTCTTGTGAAGTCTCTCCATCCTTTTCCGTCAATATTCTTATCTGGTGATTCTCATGAAGATCCTAACGGAACCTCAAGTTCGTCATTCCTCATTCTTTTTCTTCTCCGGTGGAACCAATTCAAGCTCGGTTGATCATATCCTTTCCTCGTTTCAAATGCCTTCTCATACCGGTGCACCTCATAATAATTCACTTCTCGCTATTCATTTGTTCCGGCATGCTCAAGCTATCTCAAAAGGCTCGTCTTGTCATTCAAGATCCGTTCAACCTATTTTGAGGTTGTTATCTCATTCAAGCCATTTAATTCAACCGATGCAACCTCTCTTTTAAATCATTTCAACGGTGTTTATTTTGAGTGGGCCCTAACCCACACGCCTTTTCCCAGGATCTTACCTGACTCTTCTTATTTTCCCGGAGGTATTTTAAATTCTTTTTGAAGTTTGACGTAAGAATGATTTATCATTGATCAAATGTCTTCTCCAAGATCTGTCAAAATATTTTCATCGTTGGCTCAACCTCTCCTCTTTTAATCATTCCGGAGTGTCTCAACAATTCTTGGTGGTGTTTCTCGTCGTCATTCTCAGACTTTGAAGACCGAAGAAGAATTTTTTCCTCCATATCTTATCCGTTCTCTCAATGATTCGTGATTCTAGTTTGAGGCCATCCTCTCATAATTGTTTTTGATTGTGGGAATTCTTTTCACCTATCCGGAGTAATTCAGAAGTTTTTTTTTCAGTTTGATTCCCTGGAGCCCATCTTCCCAGAATTATTCATTCCAGCTTTCAGCTCGCTTTCTCCAAATCTTACCGGTGCGACGATTAAATATCCTCTTATTAGTTCCTGATCTCTTTGTTCTAATGTATCTTAACTCTCTCATGTATGTTCATTCATTTGCTAATCCTTACCGGTGATTCATCCTTTTAATTCATTCGTTGTTTCAATCCTACCTATGGTCCACTAAATTTGCGCTATATCTATCTAAATCCTTTCTACATCATCACGGAGATCCATCTAAATCATTACAAGGTTTCACTTTATGTTTTCAACTTCTCTTTCCTTCCGTTTGATCATTCTTTTGTTTAACGGAGTTCTTCATGGAGGTTCTACATGATATTTCATCAAGGATTTAATTCCTTCTCGAAGTGTTCATCAAGATTCTTTTCAGAGGAGCTCAAGCATTCGTCTTCTTGCAATCCGGAGTGCAATTCCTTTCTTCCATATCGTTGGAGGTGGTATTATGTCATTCTTGATAATTCGAGTTCATGTTTCATGATTCACAGGTTGTTAAGAATGGGGTATTTTAAATCCATCAACCTCTTCGTTGGAGTTATCTTGGGTTATATTTCACCTAAAGACTTCCCTAAGAATTGTTGCTATCTATGGTTCATAGGTTGTTAAGAATGGGGTATTTTAAATCCATCAACCTCTTCGTTGGAGTTATCTTGGGTTATATTTCACCTAAAGACTTCCCTAAGAATTGTTGCTATCTATGGTGCTTATAAAGGACCAAGTTCTCCTTTTATCCTACCGGTGAAATAGTTTCTCGTCTCCTTGGTCATACCAATCCAATTCTTTTTTCCCGTGAGTGGCAGGTTGTCACCTCATAATTTGAGATGTAATCCATAAGACCATATCGAGCTTACTCTTTTCGTTGTTGGTTTTCCAACAACTCCGTTTGACCCTCCTCCTAAGGATGCCTTTTCAAGCTCATTCGAGATAGAAGATATTGTTCTCTCCTCCGTTCTTTCCATTCCATTCTCTCTTTTCTTCCGGAGGCATTGTGATGTTGCTCTCGTCAACCCTCCTTCTTGTTCTTGTCAGGACCTTGTTCTTTTCATGCTTATCCATTTATCCGGAGTGTTGTTCCCTTTTGCTCAAGTTTTTTTCGCCTTATCAAACCTTGCATCTCTTCTCAACCGGAGTGTTGTCTGAGATCTTTCTTACCCCTTGTTCCATGCATTCAATAGTTCCGGAGGCTGTATGTTGTGATTCCATCATGTATCTTCTCATCTTATCAAGTTCTTATTCAATTCCTTTTCTTTTCAATCGGAGTGCTGCCTGAAGTTGTTCTTCCTTGTTCCTTTTTTCTAACAGGGTGTTTTCAAGTTCGTTCATCTCTATGGAATTCTTTTCTCGAAATGTCTTAACCTTTTCAAGGTTCCTTGGTCTCACTCGTTTGTCAAAGAAGCAACTTAGTTGTACCTCTTCTCTTTCTCTTCCATTTTCCCTCCGGTGCCATTCTAGATCTCGGGACGAGATCCTCTCGTAGTGGTGGAGTGTTGTAACGCCCCGAGACCGATGTGCTAGGTGTCCTCCAGTTATTCGCTGTTGTTGCCTTGTCATTTCTTGCGTGTCATGCATTGCATATCATGTCATCATGTGCATTTCATTTGCATACATGTTCGTCTCATGCATCCGAGCATTTTCCCCGTTGTCCGTTTTGCAATCCGGCGCTCCTATGTCTTCCGGTGTCCCTTTCTACCTCTTTTCATGTGCGGGTGTTAAACGTTTTCGGATTGGACCGAGACTTGTCATGTGGCCTTGGTTTACTACCGGTAGACCGCCTGTCAAGTTTCGTGCCATTTGGACTTCGTTTGATACTCCAACGGTTAACCGAGGGACCGAAAAGGACTCGTGTGGGTTGCAGCCCAACCCCCCTCCAAAGTGGCCCAAAACCCACCTAAACCTCCTCCATCATCTAGAGTGTTTGATCACGATCGCATGGCCGCAAACCGCACCTCATTTGGACTCTCCTAGCTCCCTCTACCTATATATATGTGTGCCTCCCCGTATCTTTCGCGGATGAACCCTTACCCGTCCTCCTCCGCACGCACCGGACATTTCTTCCCCTGCCGACAGACATGTCCGGCCTCCCCCACGCCAATCAGGAGGCTCCACGTGGCGTTCGCCGCCTCCCGCCGCCGGCCCGCGGGGCCCGCGTCAGGCCCGTGGAGCCCGTTCCCCGCCGCCGCGCGCCCGAGTCGCCCTTGGGCCGCCTTCCCCGAGCGCCTCGCCACGCGCGCCGCCCGCCGGCCGCCTTCCCTGCCGCGCCACCCGCTCTCCTCCTTCGCCCTGCGCCCCGCCCCCGGAGGAGCTCCACTGCCGCCCGCCGCCAGATCCAGCCACGGGAGCCCGAGCCCGGCCGGATCCGCCGCCCCGCTGGCGACGACCTCGCCGGAGCCGCCGTATCCGTCGCTCGAGTCCTCCTCTGCCTCGGCCCGGCCCGATCCGCTCCGCCTCGCCCGACCTGATCCGCTTCGCCTCGTCCGAACCGATCCGCTCCGCCCGTTGAATTTTCCCGGGGTGAGATTTTCACAAAGTCCCCGAAGTTTCCAGATTCATGTGCCCATGTTCATCGCATCATAACTCTGCATCCGTAGCTCCGTTTCGTGCGTGTAGCATATCAAAATGTTCGCCTCGACGAGTACATCATTTCATCTCATTGCATCATTTCCATTTGAGCTCATCTTGATGCCCGAAATGCTGTTGGAAGAGTGCTATGTGAGTAATATTTTAGATCTGTTTCAGCAAATGCACTTTTGTCATTTTTTCCATGATTAATGTGTACATGATATGATCCTGAGCTCTACATGTGTTTTGTAGAATGCCACGCCATCTTTACAGGGGTGGATGCCATGTATTTTTGTGATCTTTATGGTGACTAGCACAAGCATGCAAACTAGCTTACTCAATGATGCTGATTTCAGGAACTTAGAATTTCACTAAGTCCTTGCCCTCTCATTATTTTTATGCCATATGTTCATGTTGTTTCCTAGTGATCCGTGCCTCTTTTGAGGATGATCAGTAAGGATTTTTTGTTAATATTGTGGTGCTCTATCCATCCATGTCTTTGTTTGCAATTATGTAGCACCCTAGCTTGAGTCAATCAAGCTCTACTTTTGCTATAAAATGTTCCTGGCAGATTGTTAACATGTTTAGCTATTTGCCGAGCTTATTGTTGTTGATCCGTGCATGCTATGTTGTTGTTCTCGCCATGTCCAGCTTCTATACCATGTCTACTTGCTGGGTGTATGCTTAGATTATCATGCCATGCTTTGTAGTGAGTGCATCGAGCTCGCAAACATGCCTACTTGTTAATCTGTTTTGCATGCTCCAGTTTTTCACAAAGTCTGAATCTGTTTATGTTTTTGCTATGTTCACATGCTTGCAATTGTATTTTCTGATCCCTTTTGGCTTATTGTCACTAAGGGACTTTTGTTATATGCTTAGAGTAGCTTCATACCATGCCTTGATTTGCCATGATATGTTCCTGTAGCATGTAGTTATCACGCTCGTAAGATTGCTTCCTGATGATAAATTCCTGATTTGTTGTTATTTCACTAAGTCTGAAACCTGTTATCATTTCCATTTTGCCATGCTTGTTTGAACTTGCTATTGAGTGAATTAGCCGTAGCTCAGTGTTCATCTTTTGTCAAGCATCATGAGTGGATCCCTGCCATGTATTTTGTTGCTATGTTTGAGTGCCGTAGCATATTTATCTTGATGCATTTAGATGGCTACTTGCTGTTAATCGCAGACCGGTGCCATATTTGTTTTGCTTGTCATTTCCAAACCGTGCATCCGATTCCCGTGATCTTTATATCGATTTCAACCGAAATCAACTCCTCTTTCTGGTGGCACTCTTGGTTTTCCAAGTTGAGGCCAGGTTAAATCATTCCTTTCCAAATCATGCATATGCACCGCATCCTGCATCCCGCATATCATCCCATGTTCATGTGTTGGTTGTTTACTATGGTGTGTGCTTCTTTCCGGTGTTTCTTCTTCGGGTTGGTTCCGATTACGTTGCGTTTGTGAGGACCCGTTCGACTACGTCCGTTTGTCTTCTTCATGGACTCGTTCTTCTTCCTTGCGGGATTTCAGGCAAGATGACCATACCCTCGAAATCACTTCTATCTTTGCTTGCTAGTTGCTCGCTCTTTTGCTATGCCTATGCTACGATACCTACCACTTGCTTATCATGCCTCCCATATTGTTAAGCCAAGCCTCTAACCCGCCTTGTCCTAGCAAACCGTTGTTTGGCTATGTTACCGCTTTGCTCAGCCCCTCTTATAGCGTTGTTAGTTGCAGGTGAAGTTTGGAGTTGTTCCTTGTTGGAACATGGATATTTTGTTGGGATATCACAATATCTCTTATTTAATTAATGCATCTATATACTTGGTAAAGTGTGGAAGGCTCGGCCTTATGCCTGGTGTTTTGTTCCACTCTTGCCGCCCTAGTTTCCAACATATCGGTGTTATGTTCCTGGATTTTGTGTTCCTTACACGGTTGGGTTATAATGGGAACCCCTTGACAATTTGCTTTGAATAAAACTCCTCTAGCAAGGCCCAACCTTGGTTTTACCATTCGCCACCTAGCCTCTTTTTCCCTTGGGTTAGGCGAGCCCAAGGGTCATCTTTATTTTAACCCCCCCGGGCCAGTGCTTTTCTAAGTGTTGGGCCAAACTAGAGCCCCTTGCAGCGCCACCTCGGGGAAACTCGAGGGCTGGTTTTAGTTGTATGGATTGATTATCCGGTGTTGCCCTGAGAACGAGATATGTGCAGCTCCTATCGGGATGTCGGCGCATCGGGTGGTCTTGCTGGGCTTGTTTTACCATTGTCGAGGATGTCTTGTAACCGGGATGCCGAGCCTGATCGGATTGTCTTGGGAGAAGGAATATCCTTCGTTGACCGTGAGAGCTTGTGATGGGCTAAGTTGGGACACCCCTGCAGGGATTTGAACTTTCGAAAGCCGTGCCCGCGGTTATGGGCAAATGGGAATTTCTTAATGTCCGGTTGTAGAAAACCTGAAGTTGATCTTAATTAAAATACATCAACCGCGTGTGTAACCGTGATGGTCTCTTCTCGGTGGAGTCCGGGAAGTGAACACGGTGTTGGAGTTATGCTTGACGTAGATTGTTCTATGATCACGTCTTGATCATATATTTCTCGAATGTGCTTTGCCTTCTCTTCTCGCTCTCATTTGCGTATGTTTAGCCACCATATATGCTAGTCGCTTGCTGCAGCTCCACCTCATACCTTTTACCCTTCCTATAAGCTTAAATAGTCTTGATCGCGAGGGTGTGAGATTGCTGAGTCCCCGTGACTCACAGATACTTCCAAAACCAGTTTGCAGGTGCTGATGAAACCATGCAGGTGGCGCAACCAAGCTCAAGGAGAAGCTCGTTGAAGATCGTGTTCGTTATGTTGTTCCGTTTCTAGTTGATTAGTAGTGGAGCCCAGTCGGGACGATCGGGGATCTGTGTAGCATTTGGGGTAGTCTTCTTTTGGTTCCGTAGTCGGACCTTGAGTGTATCTGGATGATGTATTGCTTTATTCATGTAATTGTGTGAAGTGGCGATTGTAAGCCAACTATGTATCTCTTTCCCTTATGTATTACATGGGTTGTGTGAAGATTACCTCACTTGCGACATTGCTTTCAATGCGGTCATGCCTCTAAGACGTGCTTCGACACGTGGGAGATATAGCCGCATCGAGGGCGTTACATAAACTAACTAAATTTATGAATGGCTTTTGAGTCGCTTCTCTGAGTGGGTGCTGCGACGAGGCAAAAAAATATTTTCCGAATACATAATTGTACGTGCATTGCAACACTATTTGTACTAGCTTCACACGCTGCACTATCTCTACGTCTTCGTACGTAATACAACAAGTTTTAAACTTGAGACCAGCCACCCACCCTCACAAAGAACAATTTTTAACATAGCACAGACTCCAGGAAATTTGGCCACTGTGTGAGGTGGGCCATATGTTAATGTGTTCACTGTACGTAACTAGCACCTCGAATCCTCGATACTACTAGTACTATATAGTAGGGTGGCATGGGCCAGAACAAGCATTCATGTCCAGGAGTACGGCACACGCCACCAGCACGACTTCCATCTGACACCATATTTCTTGGAGTCCATGCTACAGCTATCTCTTCAACCTCGTCGTTTCTCTAACTCAGCCATCACGCGGTGGGCGAGGTGGGTGTTTGCCGATAGTCGGTTTCCTCAACTGCGGTCCCACTTGTAAGGCTAACTCCAACGCACGACCCCAAATGGACCTCCGTTTTTCCTGGATTCTGTCCGTTTGGGTAGGCAATGGGGTCGTGTCCGGGCCATTTCTCGGATGCGATGGCCGTGCGCACAATGCGCGGAAGCATCCCGGCCGCGTACATTTTTCTTTGCAAACACATATCTTTTATTCATCATTGATTTTTGGTACATGGAAATACATCACCAAAATTTGACTAGAAAATCAAGACCAAAGAAAACAAGAACGACAAGAATACATTTTAGAAGATATCCAACTTCCATAACTGAGTTGGATTAGTGCCTTCTAGATGCATTCATTGTTGATCTGCGGAGACTCGATCTTGCGTGCTTCTTTCTTCTTCGAGTGTAAAGAAGTAGACGTTGCTTCCTCGCATCTAGTCTCATGTCTAGCCTCTATTCTATCAACAAGTGCACTAGTCTCATCTCTAGCCTCTATGCTAGCTAAAAGTGCTACAACATCTACTAAATTGCGCTCTATCAATATATCGATGTACTCTTCTTCCCAATACCAAAACTTGCATCCATTCTGCACAATAAAATTTTAAGTTAGCACAACAAGTCTAATCCGAGAGCACAACCGAAGCTAAAGTAGCACATACCCCATCGGTTGAGCACTTGATGAACACCCTTCCGGGATATTCCGGCATTGTAGACACGCGGCGCAAGACCTTCTTTGGGCAGTCGTCGCACATAATGAGTGGCAATGATTCGCCGACTAGCTTTTGGGCCAGCATCGAGCCCGGCCGACCCCCATTCATGTATCTATCAGCGGACCGCCAACGGTGTAGATCCGAGCAGCTAGAAGAGGAGTTAGTACCTACATGCGGCCTTGCCGGGGCCTTCCGGCCTGGTGCCCGGCCATTCCATTGTGCAGCGCGGCCTCCCACAATCGGGCGAGCTCAAGCCGGACCGGATCCGCTCCAAATCCGACCGCCGGGTGCGCTTAACATGTAGCCGTGGTTGGGTAGCTCCAGGGCGTCGAGGGAAAGGGGGCTGAGCGAGCGCGCGTCCGAGCCGCACACGCTGGAGTTGGCCTAGCGCCGTGGCGGACCAACCGTGTGGGGGTGCCAAGTGGCTTCACTCGTGTGGGGGACAGAAGCCATCCCGCGTGGGCGCTAGGTTTGACATGACGGCCTTGTCGTCAGTGTGTGACCTCTGTGGCAACCGTCCGCTCCCCACTAGCCTCTTCATTGACATGTGGTCCAGTTCCCACATGTTAGTGAGACGACAGCTAGTCCTTTTGTACAATTTCTGAATGGATGTCTATGTAGGCCGGGGCGCCTCTTCGTGTACCTTGGTAACCGTCCACCGACTCTTCGCCTTTCCCTCTCGATTTGGAACTGCTGTCGCACGCTCTTCCTCCCTCCTCCATTTGCCTTCACCCTTCCTTCTGCCATTGTTCGATCGTCTTCTCCATGGAGGGAACAGACCGGAAAGGACCCCGTTATTCTTACCCCGATCTGAATGATGACGTGGTGGAGGAACTCATTGATCGGTGCGACGTCACCACCTCGTCTAGCATGGCAGGTTTGTTCAAGACCATTCTCGACTCAAGTAATAACAACATTACAACGAACCCAAGGATCCAGGAGCGGTTTGATCTCCCCTATCTTCTTCACCGTGACCTTGCTCACTAGTGTGCGGACGACGGAGGCCTCGCCTTGTGCAACATGGTGCCGCTTGATAATGATATGTGTGATGTTAAGATGCCATCGCTTGAGGGTAAGGCTTGGGCAAGCACAAATGGAGATTGGGTTGTTTATATTGGGTCAAACTGCGAGTGGGAACTTGTGAATGTGTACACTCGTCACCAGGTTCCACTTCCAAAAATCTCAGACTGCCCAGAGGTTGAGCACACCGGTTATGACCATACTTTCAACTACGGTCATGGTGACTGTCGTCTATAGAAGATAGCAATTTTCAAGTTCCCGATAGCTCTTGGGATTTAATGGAATATGTAGTTGTTGCTATCTTTGACAAGCTTGTTTCCTTCCTTCATAGTTCGACTGGATGGATATTGCTCAAAAATCAGTTTCTATACAAGGATGAGTACTATGATGCAATTCAATATGAGGGTCTTCTGTTTGCTGCCACCACTCGTGGCACTGTTTTTGCATGGAATCCTTATGCTTTCGGTACGTTTGTCTTCCATCGTAATTATAATTGTTTCATCCGCATGCATGTGGGTTAGCTAGTTTCCCTTTACTAATTAACCTTCTTGTGTTTCCAAGGTCCTGTGAACATTCCACCACCAATACTTGAAAAATTTTATAACCAAGGGGGAGATGACGATGATGATGATCACAAGCATGAGGACCCATATACTCAGTGGCAGCTGGCAAGTTATTCCGATGGATCACCTCTTCTTGTCTGTATACAGGGCACCGCTGATGTGACTAAGGAAGCAGGTGTTGTCTCCCATGGTTGCACTCTCCGAACCTAGTCCAACATCCGTTGCAGGGTATTCGGGATGGATACTACTGTGCTAGCGCCAACACCTTCTCCCTGGTTTAGTATTGATACTCTTGGAGGAAACTCGCTCTTCCTTGGAAAAAACTATCCAATCATGGTGAAAGGCGATCCAGGTGCTGTTGACACAACAATACTACCATTTATGAGAAGCAATTGTATCTATACCTCGGACATTGCTATGCTTCCCTACCATGGCTATCACAATATGGGTCATGAAATAGGCCGCTTCAGCCTGGATGATCAGTCCTGGGTTGGTCTCGAGATTGAGAGTAGCTGGCCCTACCGAGACAAACTCTTCTGGTTCAAAGCAAGTGTTTCCAACGCCGACGAGTGGTTGAGCTGAAGTTCATTTCATTGCTTGTTATTTTTTGTGTGATGAAAACTTTAGTATTTACTAAAATGTTCTGTTGGAACTAATCTATACTCCAACATGTATCTTCGTTGTCGTTGTGTGTTGATGACTTGTTGTATGTAATGAATGGTACATTTGCATATGCATGTCATAAACTCAATTTATAAATGGTTTTCGACTCACTTCTTGGAGTGTTAGTGCCGTAGTAGTATAGCCAGCATCCGTAGTAGTATGAAGTTGCCACATCACATAGAGCCAACCAATAGTTAGGTGTCGCACGGAGGCCGAGAAATATGGTGATAGCATTACTGCATGAGGTGGGCTTGTATGTAGTATGATGTACGCACAGGGCTTGCCGTGTTTCCTACTCCTCTGGTCTGCCTCCTTTTGCCGACGCATGGGACATCCAACATCCAGGTCGTGTCATGCAAGAAAATGGAGTGCTAGTTGAAGCCACATGATGTGCATCTTGGGTTAAACTATAAATAGAATCTTACTACTCTTGAGTAACTCCAAAAGTGGCCACCGAAGATCTTTATTGGATTTGTTTTTCATCACCAGCACATCGAGGTGAAAGATGTGCAGGTTCAGTGGGTCCTCTTGCGTTTTCACTGACATGTGGAACCACATGTGAGCAAACAGACGATGAGCTCCATGCGTCTGCTGGCTGGCTGAGAAGAGAGATAGATGAGGGCTGAGCATGGACTCCAGGAAATTTGTTGTACGTAACCAGCACCTCGATATAGGCTCAATATTGTGGGGTGGCACGGGCCATAACTAGCATTCACGTCTAGCAATACGGCACACGCCACCAACACGAGTCCCATCCGATACCAATTTTCTTGGAGTCCATGCTACAACCATCTCTTCTCCCTCCTGTTTTCTCAGCCATCGCGCCCTGGGAAGAGTGGGGGTTTGCCGATAGTCGGTTTCCTCAACTGCGGTCCCACTTGTAAGTGAAAATGCAACACAGCACACATTCCCCCTTGAGCGGCGTGCCGGACCAACCGTCTGGGCAGCGGGGTGTGATGCGAAAATGGCAAGCTTTTCCTTTTGAACTTGTAACTTGTAAAATTTGGTTCTGCTCCATGGCGCGACCGATAGATAGAAATAACGATTTTCCCTGGAGTAATGAGAAGTTAGGTTCTGGCACGGTTCATGCATGGAGTACGTAAAAAAATTATGAAGTTGATGCGAAAGGTAAGATAATTACTAGTTGTACCATATACTATTACATGGATTTGACGGAAAGATAAAGATACATACGAATCCATCAACAACATCATCACGCCCTAGTGCGCTGGGTCACCAACTAACGTGTGAGGAGCAGCGGCGTTGGGGGCGAGCTCAACATGCTTCTGAACAGTGCCGTCCAAGGTTGCCCTGCGGGTCAAGAAGGCCAGTGACCTATCGTCCTCCTCTGGCACATAGTAGTCCTTGTGGACGATTTTCACGCAGACGTGGGTGATTATGTCGACGGTGTCTTGCTGCGCCGGGCGCTACGCGGCGAGCGCGTCCTCGAGGTGGACATTCTCCGGCGCGACGGTGGGCAGTCGCAGGGCCACCAGTGAGTCGAAGAGGTTGTCACCATAGAGGCTGTTGAGGGTGGCGGGCATCGCAGAGCCTGGGTGCGTGGGCTGGAGGCGTATGTCAAGGTCGTACGTGAGCTTCTTGACGACGGTGAACTTTTCGAGGAAGTCGACGAGGACCTTGTCGAACAAGGAGACGATGCTGTCCTCCAAGTGGCCTCTCACCATGGCGGCCTCAAGTATGACCCGGAGACATTCCAAGGTGCCGGGCCGCAGGCAGGCGTCGTGGACCATCTGGCACAGCCGGCTAATGCTCGCGCTCATCGCCTCCATGGGTCTAGCTTCTAGTCAACTCCTCTTGCGGTTGGAGTGATCACTCTTGCCCTTGGTTAGCGTGCATAGGTGCGTAGGATTTCGTAGATTGGACTTGTCGGGAGCCTTTATGTGAGAAGTGCAGACCACGTTGAATTCACGTGCGCGTTGGCCATCTACTCCTCGGCCCTCTACCGCACCTGCCTTTGGCTATATGACAGGGAGGCCAGCCACCTGTTGGGCCCACGTGTCATACAACCAAAGGCAGGTGTAGTAAGTCAATGAAGCTGCGTCACCCTCCATGCCGGTGCAGTATAGTCATCTCACCGGACCTCTAGTTGGGGCCAAACGAGAGAACTTTGATGTTTACTGGTTTATTGGCCCCCTTTGCATTTTGCACCAAGTTTTGACCTTTGATTTAACTAATAAAATGTTAATGCATGTAACCAAAAATGTTGTGTAATCCCAAAACACTTAGGCACGGTACATTAACTCCCTCCTCATTTCATATTTCGTGACATATCAACCAATGAGAGATGTGGGCCGTGCATGCTTTCAATGACTTGAGACTACCAAACATGACATGCAGTGGTTAGTTCATTGCATGTAATCCTATTAATTAGCAAAAGACATTAAGTTCTCTCACCGATAGGAATAAAATAATACACGATGTATTTATTTACAGAGTAGTACATTTTTTGTGACATGCATTACTAGATATTGTTAGTCAAATACTAAATCTAGATGGACGTGGTAGTACTACTAAATCCAGATGGTGGTGCTAGTACTAGTAGTAGTACTACCAATGTACTAGTAGCACTGTACTACCCGTTGGTCAAATTATTACATGCTTCTCCTCACAGTGAAGTGACAAGACCCTACGCTGGAGATGACACCTGAGTATAGGCGCCATGTTCGACATACCATAGTCAGCCTCACCGTCTGCTGTCACTATCATCATGGCTGTAGAGCTAGCCTTCTTACAACTAGCCATGCTCGGCATAATTTCCCGTGCGTAGATTCTCGTGCATTGCACGGAACACCAAGATTGGGGGTGGACGGCGCCGGCAGTGGCCATCGCGCCAGATTTTTCCATGGCCTTCTAGATGTGGTGGGGAGGAGATAAGGCTGATTGTGAGAGACAAGGAGTTGTTTGTAAATAGGGAACAAGTGCGGGCATGTTTTTGCAAAACTAGAGAAGTTCGGTTTGTATGCGTCAGATCTAGATCCGACGGCTATTGGTGAAAGATGGCAGGAAAAACATCATCACCAACTCAGGACCTCTTAGATTCGCAGATTTTGAAAACGCAGGAATAGGATGATATTACAAATGTTAGGAGTAATGCTGCACCTATGAAGAGGGAATTACTAGGAAGTTTACGTAAGAACTTTCGTTAGTTTAGGGGGATGCAGCATTATCGTACAAACTAAAATCCACCGCCCTGACGAGTCACTAATGGGAAAATAAATTTTCGAGTCTTTGGCCACTTGATGTTTCAAAAACAAATTCAGCTTCTGCGGAGACTTTGTCATTTAGGCTTAGACGCTTGCGGTGATCAACACACCATTCATTGTTGCGCCAGAGAATGCCAAACCTCATTACCTTGAGCACACTTGCCTCCAGAACAAAGAACCTGGCCAATTAATCTCAGATGTGCTGCCTCAGTAGTCGATCAAATCAATTTATGTAAGATGGAGATCAAGGCATTTGATGAGATTGTTATAGTGCAGCACATTTTTCACTTTCGGGTCTTTTTTATCTGCAAAAGAAGAGAACATATTAGAGCAGCTGGCTGTATAAAATTGCCGTGTCATCAAGAGGTACCAATATCATTCGCTCATACGATAGGGTTGGCTAGCTAGTGATATTTTTTCACTCTCTCTCTCTCTTTCTCTTTCCTCTCATTTACCTAGGAGCGCGTGAAGAGCTTGGGCATTTGTTGCCTTCCACTATGTGGCCGATGCCATATTTCTCAAAAGTATGCCACATAATACGCATCGATGTCAAATCAAAATATTTTGGCACCGCACTCGCGATGTAAGAGAGTTGGCACCGCTATGCACACAAACCCACATGTATAAACAAATCAATCAAACCAACTACACCAGCCTCTCACTCTCCCAAACAAGTGTTTTTTTATTGCCTCAGTCCTCTCTCTCTCTCCCACGCAAGTGTTTTTTCATTGCGTGACTTAATTTGGCACCAGAGCAAAGTAGGTGATCCAGATTGGGGCACCAGGTGAGCAATGGAGGGGCATCGATGCCAAATGCATCACAAGTGAATTTGGCATGTGTTTTGGCCTACATAGTGGATGGCTGTTATAGCCCACTTTTGTACTACCTCGTATTTAGTGTAAAATTTTGACCATAGATTTACCTAAGAAAATGCCAATGCATGTCACCAAAAATTATACCATTTGAAATTATGTTCAAATATGAATCCAATGATATAATTTTAGTGACATGCATTAACATTTTTTTAGTTAAATCTATGGTCAAATTTCGATACTACAAAATAGGAAGAGAAAACCAGGACAGAGGTAGTACTTGCTCTTAGGGTAACCATAGAGTTACTAGTCTAAGTTACTTTCCACTATGACTAGCCTAGGCTACTATAGTAGTACAACAACAAAATGATGCAGATGATCACGTGAGAAAAAATACTAAAAACATTTCTTTCGGTGCAGTGCGTAGATGCAATTTTGAACATTGCACTTGTCATTGTAATTTGGGAAAATTATGAAAAAAATGAGCTACGTTGTGATTACCGTTTACTAATAGGAAAGAACTTTCACCTCGATGAGTAGCTTCTCCATGCACAGAAAGCATGTAAGGAATCCAACAACTTGATCCAAATTGGGGTCGACATATTTTATTGCCCAGATGTTCACTATGCGCATAGACTGGGTCAAGCTCGTGGGAATCATTTTCTGGAAGACGAACGTAAATACATCAAGAAGAAATTTAAAAATGTGAATTTCAAGAAGATGGAGAAGAAGATGAGTGTTGTACCTGAATGATTACGAATCCAATAAAGAGTTCAGAGAATTTGGTAGACGAGTACACCAACGCTGTCAATTGCGGTGCGTCAATGACCCTGATTTTTGTTGGACCTTCTAGATCAGATACAAGCAATCTCTCAAGGAAAGGCGCATTCTCGATGATCATAATGTGGAACAGCTGGAGTGATCACTTACCAATTAATGTCTTGTTGCAAGGCCAGCAAGACATGAAAATCCATCGAAGATTCGTCGAGGCGATGTGGAGGCTAATGAACCCGTGGATCTGCTCATGACGAAGGTACTCGAGCGTAGTACAGCTGCGGAGCAGGTGCTCCATAGCCTGTTTCAAGATGCCAACGTCGAAGAGGTCGAGCTGCTTCAGTTGAGGGAGAAGAAGGGCAGGCGCGACATTAATCTGGGGAAGATAGCAGGAGCTGAAGCTGGCGCGGCGCAGCGTTGACGTGAGGCGGAGCGCGGACGGCGACAATGAGCAACATCGTCCAGCTTCAAAGCTGAGCTCCTCGAGCTGATCTAGGGTGGGTCATAAGAACCATTCGTCGAACTTAGCTTGGACCTTGCAGTTGGTACTGAACATGCGGATGTCAAGGCATCTGGCTATCCCAAGGTGCGATGAAAGGATCTTGGAGACCGCGGCCATGCGTTTGCAATCCCCGTCGCAGAGGGAGCTGTCAACGGTGAGGTTGAGGGGGACGCGGCGCCAGAGGGGGCGCCGCCGCCGGGAGAGCAGGGCGGTCCGCACGGCAAATTTGGTGGGGAGGAGGCCGATGATGACAAGCAGCATGTCGTCGAGGAGGCTGCTAATCAAGTCCAGGCTCGCCGGATACGGTTTTGGCTCGACCCGCCTCCGCTTGTTGGCTGCCTCGCCGTCCATCTCAACCGGCAGCGATGCCGGTGTACACGTGTGCTGGTCTGTGTTGTGTGCTGGCCTGCTGGGTGTGCGCGAGTGCGTCCTTCTGTGCATGCCGCCGCGCAGTGGTGATTTGTGCGCGAGTGCGTCCTTCACGCGGAAGAACTGTGTCCTCAATGCAGCCTCAATTTACTAGCGTGCGGGGTGCTATCCCGAGTGGTTTCAACTTGCTTACTTCACCGCGTGTCAGATGGTCCTCTAGTTTACTTATTTCCACCCAGTGCCACATGGGCCAACACACGAAGATAGAGAACACGAGCTGACAAGGCAGCATGTGCCCTGGTTGACCGGTCAACTAAACTATATACGGAGCTATACGTTGACACGGTGAGCGTATAATCCGTCGATATAGAGAGTTCGTGAGAGGGGAGGCCCGTGAGAGATAGCAGAGAGAGAGAAAGATCTACTCCCTCCGTTCGATAATGTAGTGCCAACATTTTTTAAAATTCAAACTTTTGAAACTTTGACCAAGTTTATAAAGAAATTACTTATATCTACAATACCAAAGATAAATGATAGTATGAAGTAAGTACATGTTGTGATGAATCTAATGATCGTTCCATATGTAAATGTTTTTCTCCACATATACGATCAAACTTTCTAAGGTTTGAATTTTCAAAACATCCATATGCTTATGGATGTGAGAGAGTCCCTAACTAGAGAGAGAGAGAGTGTGTGTGTGAAATAGAAAGAGTGAGTGAAAAAAGTGTGTGTGCGTGTGTGAAAGAGACATGGACAACACACGATAAAAGTAGAGAAAAGGCGTGTGCGTCTTATGCAAACATATCACACATGCATCTTCGACAACGGAAGCAAGGTGAGGAGATAGTGTGTGGTTGTTTGCAACCGAGAGAGAAAGACCCCTAGCACGTGGCTAACAGGGGTCTGACAAGCAAGGGAGAGAGGTCGAGAGAGACGTACGAAGAAAATGCATACATGGGGGGCAGGAGAGAGTGTATGTTTGTGATAGAGAGATCCCCTGGAGATCGTGATGGGACTACATGGGTGGGAAATCGAGTGACAAGGTGTGTGCATAATAGAAGATACCCCGAGAGATATTGAGATAGATGTATGGATGGAAGGAGACAATACGTGTGTTCCTGATGGCTAGTGAGAGATAATCATACTTAGGGGGGAGTGTGTGCGCCTATGATGGAGTGAGGGATTATGGTACTTAGGGGGGTGCGTGTCACATAGAGAGAGAACAAGGGAGGAGAGTGTTGGATGGGTCTATATGCAGCGCGAGCGAGACATGTGTATGTGTGAACCAGGGAGATATAAAGTTTGAGAGAGATAGAGGAGCCCCAATAAGGTTGAGTGCTGCGTTAGATAGCTGAGAGGGGGAAAGAGATATTCCATCCTCTCGATAATGCAGTGCATGTAATTTTTTTAGAAGTCGAACTTTGGAAACATTGATCAGGTTTACACAAATGTTATTAATATCTACAGTACCAAAGATACATCATATCAAACTACATCTCATGATGAATCTAATGGTATATGTTTGTCGTTCTAGATGTAAATGTTTTTCTCCACGTACATGGTCAAACTTTGTGATGTTTGACTTTTCAATAAATCTATATGCTATGGACCGAAGAGAGTGCCTAAGTCGAGAGAGATCAAGTGTGTGTGAAGGAGAATGAGTGAGTGTGCAAAAAGAGTATGTGTGTGAAAGAGAAAAGGACAACAAATGATAAATTAGAGAGAGAGTGTGTTCTTTCGTTTCTTAGGCAAACATACCACGCATGCATCTCCGAGATAGAAAAGCGAGGTGAGGAGATACATGAAGATAGCTAGTGCGTGATTGTTTACAACGGAGAGAGACACCCCTATAGCACATGTCCAATACAGGTCTGGCCAACAAGGGACAAAGGTTGAGAGGGACACATGGAGAACATGGACGCATGGGGAGGGAGAGAGGGTATGTTTGTGATAGAGAGATCCCCTCGAGATCGTGAGGGGACTTATATGGGCGGGAGATCGAGGGAGGTGTGTGCGAGATAGAAAGATGACCCGAGAGAAATCGAGATAGACCATGCGCATGTTTGTGATGGAGACTAACATTAGCTAGTCATATACATATAGGGGGGACTGCTATGCCTACATTTGAGTGAGAGACCATCATACTTGGATAGGCATGAGATTGTGTGTGTATGCGTGTAAGATGGAGAGAGGACGAGGGAGAGAGATAAAGTTTTAGACGGGTCTATTGAGTGCGAGTGAGATATGCATGTGTATGTGTGACCGAGGTAGATGGAGAGTTTGAGAGAGAGAGGTAAGAGCTCCGAGACGACAGAGTGGTGCGTGAGAGAGTTACGGGCAACGAGCCAAGGAATTTGGGTGCGTACGATGAGTGCACCCAAGATATTTAGCTTGGACTAGAGAATCATACATAGTGTGCGAGAGAGACCTATAGATGGAGTATATATGCATGCATACTAGAAAGACCCCCCCACACACACACACAAAGAGAGAGAGACGGAGAGAGAGAGGGAGAGGGACCAACAAGGTTTGTGTGTTGGACGCGTGCGACAGAATTGAAGATTGTCGGCAAGAGAGAGAGAGAGAGGGAGATCATGAGTCCGGGAGAGGGGGAGGTCGCGTTTTATGCATCAAAGACTGATATAAACCATGTTTCGATATAAACTTGCATTCAAATATTTAAATTGGAGAACATGTTGTCTGCAATCCACACATGAACGGAGATATGCGTATATCAAACAAATTCATTAATTTGACTCTCAACATGTTCATGGAATACTATAATACTGTACAACATGCTACTCGATTGAGGTGTTTAATTTTGGATTTAGTTCACTATTTTGACCTGGTAAACGAGCTATTTCATTGAATTGGGATATTTCATTTTGGGTTTAATTCCCGTTTTGAGTGGGTCAACAATTTGTCATATAGTAAACCGCTAGCAACGAGCATGTAAAAACACATTACTCCCGAGCATCATCTCTCCATCTAAAAAAGAAGTGGCAAGCTAATAATTCAAAATTTGATTCGAATCGACTTGGTAAGGTAGACGTGGATGCTCGTTCTCCCAAAATTTGAACGAACTGTTAAACACCCTCTACTCGGTGGAATTCGCCCGAGCAAATAAATGGGAGACGCGAAATTACCGGCCTATGTGGGACACGCATCAATTGGCCCGTTGTACATCGAGGGTAGGTTCGTAACTTCATCCAAGCGCGGCTTCTCCTCGGCCGAAATGACATGTGCCGAATAATTCATAAACCATGGTCGGCAAAACACCCTCTCCTCGCCCGAAATAGCTCGCGCCCACTATTTCAAAACACGCCCCGCTCGCCCGAAATCGCTCGCGCCCACTATATTTTAAAACACACCCTCCTCGCCCGAAATCGCTCGTGCCCACTATATTTCTAAACACGCCCTCCTCGCCCAAAATCGCTCGTGCCCAATATATTTCAAAACACGCCCTCCTCGCTGAGGGAGTCCTGGATTAAGGGGTCCTCGGGTGTCCGACCTGTTGGACATGGGCCGGACTGATGGGCCGTGAAGATACAAGACAGAAGACTCTCTCCCGTGTCCGGATGGGACTCTCCTTGGCGTGGATGGCAAGCCAGGCGTTCGGATATGAATATTCCTTTCTCTGTAACCGACTTTGTACAACCCTAGTCCCCTCCGGTGTCTATATAAACCAGAGGGTTTAGTCCGTAGAGGCAATCATAATCATACAGGCTAGACTTCTAGGGTTTTAGCCACAACGATCTCGTGGTAGATCAACTCTTGTAATCCTCATACTCATCAATATCAATCAAGTAGGACGTAGGGTATTACCTCCATCAAGAGGGCCCGAACTTGGGTAAACATCGTGTCCCCTGTCTCCTGTTACCATCGACCTTAGATGCACAGTTCGGGACCCCCTACCCGAGATCCGCCGGTTTTGGCACCGACACTCACCCGAAATCGCTCGCGCCCACTATTTGGGAGAAGCAAAGTTACTCTACTATCCCCGACCCTTAGTACACAGATCCAAGCCGAGAAGCCTAAAGGCGGGGGTAGAACTGTAACCCCCCCCCCCCCACACACACACACACATTTCAGACAAATGCGTCCCGTAAGACATGGTTCCCACTCCCAATTCCCCATTCATACCTCGTGGGCGCCAAATCACCATCTCCCCGGAAGCTCCCTTCTCCCAAGCCACGAAACCTCAGCCCCTCCTCCATGGCGCCCCCACCGCAACAAATTCACAGCCGCCCTCCTCGATAATCCTAGAGACACTGTCCATTTGCCGTCGTGCACTGGGTCATGTGCCTCTTACTCCATGCTGCCGGAGCTGCCTCGACGACGGCCGCGTGAACCGTACCGGAGCCGATTCACCCTCGCCGTTGTTCACGGTGCCAGAGCAGCTCCAACTTTGGACCCGTACAGAGCCACGGTGCTGCTTCCCCGTAGCTGTCGACCATCGCGACATCTCTACTTCCCTACCGCCGGTAGCCACCGCAACTGCGCCGGCCTCACCGACTAGGCAGCTGGAGCTGCCTACTTCACCGGGCCGCCAGATACGTCGCACCCTCATCTCAAATCACTTTATTTAGGCGTCGGTTGTCTGAATTTTTATTTTGGGCCAATCAATTCCCAATGGGAAGCAGCACCCCTCGAGCCGACGAAGCTCCTAGGCTGCCGGTTGGCTGGTGTCTAACGTAAGGGTGCGGGGGCGCAAGTTCACCGCATAAGCAGCACTTAGATGGCTATCTTAGAGTTGCATGGGTTGAAGGTACTGCCGCCGCCAGATCTGGATGGCGGCGAGTCTTTGTGGATTGGTCCGGGGGCGGCGCAACCACGGCAGTGTGGTGTGGTGGGGCGGGGAGCGGGGTTTTGGTCGGGGCCACGGACGGTGGAGGCAGGCTGCTCTGCCAGTGGTCACTGGCTCTTCGGGGAAGATTCCGAACAGTGTCAGCCGGGAGGCACAAGATGGCCATCAAGCCATCCGGCGTAGACGTGACAGTACCAAAATAAAATAAAATCGTGTGAACCCAATTTAGTCTTCAGTCAACAGACGTGTGACCACTCTCGTACCTTGCTGTTGATCTCTTAGGGTATTTCTTCATATCAGAGAGATGCGTTGTTCTTAACATTATGTGTTTTCTGCATCTTCAGCCACACCGTCTTCCGACTCACCGCAGCTGCTCCAATAAGGGAAGCATGCACCAGAAGGGAGGTATAGTCCCCACTCAATAGTTCCCTGCATCAAATGCGCGTGCCCGACATGGACAACCACAACAACTGCAGGGCCATCGACAAGTCATCACATGATTCTCACTCCTATGGATGGCGGCCAGACAGGTTGTACCCTCATCTTACTTGTGTGCAACATTTATGGCTTTGTTATTCATCTAAGCATTGAAAATAGATTATCACATTTCACTGTATATTCATGCTGATCTCTTACGGGTCTTGTTCAGGAGTTAACGCTATTCCATAGTTCAGCTAAGAGACTTGTTCTTTAGGTAACGTTGTTCCATAGTTATCATCCATCAGCCAATGCTATCCCACAGGCTGGTGATTATAGTATTATACCACTTCTAGTATAACCTATGTTGTTCCTTAATACTTTTGTGTGCCATCTAGTTAATCTCGAGTACAAATGATACATATTCTGTAGCTTTCATCTGTGTTCTCCCATTAGTTTTTGAGACATGTCGCTGCTAGTTAACGCCAGTCCTACTATTTATGTTGTCTCCTACAGGCACTCATTACATAAATCTAACTAGTGGTTGTCTTCCATGCATGTTAGATATAATTGCACAAACTGATTTATCCACAAGAACCTCGTGGAGCAATGTAACGGCCAACAAACTTGATGTCAATGATACCCAATATGATGGAACATGTAAAGGAAGTTCTTGACAAGACTTGCAGAAAGATGATGAATCCTATTCACCCTAAGGTCCTTGCTCTAACTTGGCCCTTGATATGGGAACATCATGCATATAATGTCCTGGAGTGCATCTACTCTGTTGCAATGCCTTATGCTTCGCGTGCTGATCATGCATGTACATATGGCATGCCTTCCTATTTTTCAGTAACTATTCCATTAATGATAACATGTTTTCAAATTCACGTACTGTCATTCTACTCTATCACAATGCCATCTGCTTAGTTTGGACATCATGCTTCTCAATATCTTATGCATTGTTATTCATCAGTATGTACTTCATCTGTCTACCATACCATGTTCTTTTTTCTACATTGAAGTGTTTTTCTAGTGGTCTCTTGCAATGCCATCTTAGTTTCCCAATCATACACGCATATGTTGCCTTAGTGTTTTTCTGTAATGTATTCCGCTAGCATACAGTTTTATATTCACGTCGTGTTTTTTACACTGTTGTCCTGTCGTATCCCTAGCTCTTACATCATACTCCCTCCGTCCGGATTACATGTCGCAGAAATGGATAAAACTGGATGTATCTAGAACTGAAATACGCCTAGACCCATCCATTTATTTCCGGATGGAGGGAATACATGTCAGTATGTCATGCCTTTCTATTCTTCAGTACCTATTCCATCTTTGCTGTAGCATGTATTATAATTGAAGCACCATTCTTCTATATAAGGAATGCAAGGGGAAGACGGCTATGTTAGAATCTGAAGGGTTACTGTCAGTGTCAAAACCGGCGGATCTCGGGTAGGGGGTCCCGAACTATGCGTCTAGGCGGATGGTAACAGGAGACGGGAGACACGATGTTTTTACCCAGGTTCGGGCCCTCTCGATGGAGGTAAAACCCTACTCCTGCCTGATTGATCTTGATGATATGAGTATTACAAGAGTTGATCTACCACGAGATCGAAGAGGCTAAACCCTAGAAGCTAGCCTATGGTATGATTGTTGTTGTTGGTCCTACGGACTAAACCCTCCGGTTTATATAGACACCGAAGGGGGCTAGGGTTACACAGAGTCGGTTACAAGGAAGGAGATCTACATATCCGTACTGCCAAGCTTCCCTTCCACGCCAAGGAGAGTCCCATCCAGACACGGGACGAAGTCTTCAATCTCGTATCTTCATAGTCCAACAGTCCGGCCAAATGATATAGTCTGGCTGTCGGGATACCCCCTAATCCAGGACTCCCTCAGTAGCCCCTGAACTAGGCTTCAATGACGATGAGTCCGGCGCGCAGATTTTCTTCGGCATTGCAAGGCGGGTTCCTCCTCCGAATACTTCATAGAAGATTTTGAACACGAGGATCGTGTCCGTCTCTGCAAAACAAGTTCCACATACAACCGTAGAGAGAATAATATTTTCACAAATCTAATCTGCCGATGCATTCCGCAGTGTGACATCACACCACAACCAGGTCACCATTCGAATCGTTTTTCACAACCAACCCTCAGCGTGTTTCACGGGGCGGTTTCCTTGGCACGTCTTGTCGAAGCAGAGATCGTGTCCCCTTATTACGGGATTCCCATCAATACGGACATGGGTAACCCAACCGCGCCATCAATTACGACGCTTGGGGGATAAGCGAGTTTTACCAGGCTGGTGGGGGCGCATAGTTTCGTCCGCCCTTATAAAGGGATAAGGGTTCACCTTTTTCTACCCATGCCTTCTTCCTCCTTGCTCATCCATTCTCGTGCACTCGAGTTCCAGCGCCCAAGTCCACATCCTTCTCCTCAACCCTCTCCAAACATGTCCAGAGCGGGAGGCAAGTGGATGGTCTCCTCCGTTATGGAGGGAGACATCAAAAAGTTGCACGGGGCCGGATACTTAGCCGCGGATATTGCGCACCGGCTGCCAGCTGCGGGTAGATCGTCCCTACCCCGGAACCTTATGAAAGGGTGGTTTTCCTCACCCACTTCGTCCGCGGACTGGGGTTTCCCCTCCATCCATTCGTCCGCGGCCTTATGTTCTATTATGGACTGGACTTCCATGATCTAGCTCCGAATTTCATCCTCAACATCTTGGCGTTCATCGTCATGTGCAAGGCTTTCCTCCGCGTCCGGCCCCACTTCGGCCTATGGCTGAAGACCTTCAATGTCAAACCGAAGGTAGTAGGCGGCCAACAAGCGGAATGCGGCGGAGCCATGGTGGGCAAAATGCCCAAAGTTACATGGCTCGAGGGCTCCTACGTGGAGACCATAAAGGGGTGGCAATCGGGGTGGTTCTACATCACCGAGCCGAGCAACACCAACTAGGTGGCGGCCCCCGAGTTTCGATCCGGAATCCCCACGCGGCTCACTTCCTGGAAGAAGAAGGGCCTGTCCTGGTGCTCATCGGTGGAGCTGGACGGACTCCAGAAGTGTATCCGGAACATGATAGGCAAGAAACTCAAGCTTGTCAACATGGTCCAGGTCATGCTCTTCCGCCGGATCCTCCCGTGTCAACCACGGGCTTTCAACTTATGGGAGTTCGACCCGGTCCAGCACCAGACTCTACGCTAGCTCTTCGACACGACGCATAAGGACATCTGGAAGGTGCTGTTCAAGGGCGCCGAGGTCCCCCCTCCCCTTACCGAGGACCGCGGGCTAAGCGCGACGTCCCCTGCGAATCCGGTAAGTTCTGTACACCTCGTAGGGTATTTATTTTCCATAGTTTAACCATGTGCGGGTCTGAGCTCCCATGCCTTTGACAGGACTGGGTGGAGACATCGGAGCATATTGACTGTCCAGCCCCGCTGCCTGAAGACCCTGCAGATGCTCTCCTAACGGAGATGCGGTCTCCGGCTCCTTATGAGGTGCCGGAGAAGAAGATTAAGAAGAAGGCCACGGGAACCCGAAAGAGTTCCCGGCGCCAGGTGGTATCGGACTCCTCCTCTGATAACTCGGAGACGCACTCCTCCCGTGAAAACAAGGAGGAAGAAGATGATGGTTCTCCCCCTCCAGCCGGGGGAGACAGGAAAAGGAAGGTTGCCCCAACTGGGGAGGCCGGAGGGTCCAAGAAGGGAAGGACTCTCTTTCCGGACTGTTCCACCACCGCCGCCGACGGCGAAGACTAGTGGTTACTCAGGGCCAAGCCCCTGGCAAAGTCGTAAGTATTCAGATACCAGAGTAACTCATAGCATACTTTTATTGCACTGCTTCTCCTAACGTCGAATATGATCATGCAGTCCCCCCGAGCCTGCATCGACGTATCCTCGTTGGATGGTTCCTTGGACTCGTCGGATATGAATAGCAAGTCACTTCCAACCGCCTCCTCTCCTCGCCCTACGGACAATGTCAAGGTATTGTCTTAAGGGGCACCGAACCGAGGGGAGGTAGTCCTGGAGGCGCCTCAAGGTGACCTTCAGACTCCAGGTGCAAAGGTAGCAAGACTCCCAAGGGCTCCAAGTTCGGCCCTCAGCCGAACACCGTGTCGGAACCTCCAGTGGTTCTGGACTCCGGCGGGCGGCCCCCTGCCAAGAAGGGCAAGCCGCCCGTGCCGATGACCTCTGTCTATCCAGAGGCACCAGACAACCTGCTGGGAGCGCTTCGCGGCGCTTCCATCGACAAAGAGCACCACACTATTATGAGTGCGGTGATCAAGAAGGTTCAGTCCGCCAAGAGCGGACTGACTGAAGCCTGTGCCAGCCTTCTAACAGGCTTTGAGGTAAGTATTTAAAATATAGGAAAATATTACCGCATAGACAGTAGCCCCTGATGCTCTGTTTGGTGTTCACAAAGAAAAGCCAAATAGAGGATCAAATAATATCTGCAGGAGTCTAATACAAGTATGTCTATATGCGTATGCAGGCTTCGCTGCTGACCTCTGCAGCACTGACTGCGGAGGTCGCCGCACTGAAGCAGAACCTCGAGCGGTCCGAGATAGAACTCGGCCTTGCCAAGAGGCAGCTCGAGGAGAACAAAGGTAAGTAATACCTTGTCTATATATATAAGATGTGGTTGCAAAATGATAGGATCATCATGGATGTGCCAGGGGCCACAACTGAAGTGGCGACCGTGAAGCGAGCGCTGTCCGAGGCCGAAAACAAAGCGGACGAGGAGCGCACCGAGTGGGAGAAACAAGAGGAACGGGTGGGTGAGGTGCAGCAAGAGCTCCAGGCTCTCGTGAAGAAGCACGCGACTTTGGAGCTTGACTCAAAGACGTGAGAGTCCGAGCTTGCCGCGGCCCTCGAGAGCACAAAGCATGCCTAGGCTGAAGCCCAAAAGGCCCTCCAGGAAATTGAGGCGATGAGGAAGATAGCGACGGGTAAGGCATTCATTATGCAAAAAAAGCATGTGAAAGTAAATAACTTGTTACTTACACGAGTCTGGAGCTCTCCAGGAGCATTCGCAGATTTGCCCCGCAGCGTGTCGGATGCCGCAAAGTAATACCAGGCTGAGGAGGGAAGCTCGACAGAGAAGTTGTTCTCGTCTCAATATACTGGGACCGAACACCCGATGCCTGTGAGTGACCAGCTGAAGCAACTGGTCGAGCTGCAAAAGGCGGCCGAACAGGCCATGAGGGGCCTTATAGTCTGGATGTGGCATGGTGACTCCCTTCCCAACAGCTACTTCGGCCTGGTGAGGCAGCTTGTGGATGCCTGCCCACGGCTGGAAGTCATAAAGCGGTCCGTCTGCATCGAAGGTGCATGCCAGGCTTTTGCCCGTGCGAATGTGCACTAGGCCAAGATGGACGCCGAGAAGCTGGTGAAGGAGGGGCCGCCGCAGGGCAAGGAGCATCGCCACCCTGAAATGTATTATGAGGGTGTCCTGAAGGGTGCCCGTCTTGTGGCGGACGAGTGTGCGAAGGATGTAATTTTTGAATGAACTTGCTTGTGTGATCCTGTATTATGAAAACTTGTTCATGTGCGCTATGCAACGCTTGTTTGAATTTAAAATATTACCTTCTGTGTGGCTGTTTATCAAATCTGAGAGATGGCCAGTCGCCGGCTTCTGCCCCCATGCCACGAGTGCTGGGGTGTTCGGGATAAGTCTGAGCACTCTTTTTCCCATTGTTGGGTCCTTCGAGGGAGGTGCTCAGCACAACAAACAAGGCAATCAGACTATAATGCTTTATCACTCTCACATAGCCATAGAAGTCTACAATTTTAAATTTTGGCGAAGCCCCTAGTATTTAGAAGGATGAATTCGGGGCGCTATACATGCCTAAGCCGGACAAAGCTGACTCCTCGCCCTAAGAGGCATAAGTCTTTAGGGACTCGAGACCTCTCGAACAGCGACCAGCTCTCGCCTTATCATGACAGTCAGTTTTAGCTTTCTCTACTGAGGTGCTTGCCCAGATGAACCGGGGCACAATCGCAGTAGTTCTCCTAGTGCTACCTTAGCCGATATAGTGGAACGTAAGGTACCAAAACATGGGAGCCGGGCAAACCCAACTATTGACCCAAGACATGATTCGGAGCTGATGCATATAATGCTATATGTTCAGGGTGCCGCACTGTCGAAAGTGATTGGACTTCTCACGCCGTATTATGGGGTACGCTTAAGCCCCTGGCGTATTGGCCGTACCAGAGTGTACGAGTGCTGAATGTCTTGAATGAACATATATATATATATATAAGAATAGAGGATGCGGTAATAGTCTAGTGCTATGCATTGTTTATTCAAAAAGGTGCGTCGAAGCAGAATGATACAAGTAGTGCGATAAGCAAAAAGTAGGACTATTTGACATGTCCCCTCCAAGGGCAAGCTGAGGAATGGTATTTAAAGCAGGTATTTCACTCGTTATTAGAGACCACCTGGGAGTTCCATGGTGCGATGTAGCTTTCTGCCTCCTTGGTTGTTGTATCGTATGTCTGGCAATCATACTGCCGGACGGGGTTTCCAGAGAGTAAAGTCCTGAAAGAGAGAAAAAATAACAAAGCGGGAAGCCCCTAGTGCGGTTGAGCCACGTTTTGGGGCGTGCCGTAGTCGTGCCCCCCCACCTATGCCCATGGTATTTTCAATGCGTAATTATGTGCGTGTGGCACAGATTTCGCCGTTTGACTAGGACTGGGGTAGGGGCCGCATTGCTATGCGAGCTCGGAACGTGCCAGGCAGTCTTGTTGCAGATTACTCCGAGCGTGCTTGACGGTGTCCGGGTGTTTAATCACCGAACTGGTGGATTGCCTGAAGAGGCTGCTTTGTGCTTCTGCTGCGAGGGCCACAGTGTGCTCCTCCGTGTGGAGAGAGCGCTCTGTGTTTCCATTGACTGTGATGACACCCTGAGGTCCTGGCATCTTGAGCTTGAGGTATGCATAATGCGGTACCGCATTGAATCTCGCAAATGCGGTTCGCCCGAGCAGTGCATGATAGCCACTACGGAACGGGACTAAATCAAAGATTAACTCCTCACTTTGGAAGTTATCCGGGGATCCGAAGACCACTTCCAGTGTGACTGAGCCTGTTCAATGGGCCTCTACACCTGGTATGACACCTTTGAAGGTCGTTTTTGTGGGTTTGATCCTTGAGGGGTCTATACCCATTTTGCGCACTGTGTCCTGATAAAGCAGGTTCAGGCTGCTGCCGCCGTCCATAAGGACTCGAGTGAGGTGAAATCCGTCGATGATTGGCTCTATGACTAGTGCGACGAATCCGCCATGATGGATACTAGTGGGGTGGTCCCTGCGATCGAAGGTGATCGGACAGGAGGACCATGGGTTGAACTTTGGGGCGACTGGCTCCAACGCATATACGTCCCTTAGCGCATGCTTCCGCTCCCTCTTGGGGATGTGGGTTGCGTATATCATGTTCACCGTCCGCACTTGTGGGGGGAACCTCTTCTGTCCTCCGGTGTTCGGCGGCCGGGGCTCCTCCTCGTCATCACTATGTAACCCCTTATCTTTGTTTTCAGCATTTAACTTGCCGGCCTGCTTGAGCACCAAACATTCCATGTTGGTGTGGTTGGTTGGCTTGTCGGGGTGTCGTGGATTTGACACGAGCGATCGAGTATACGGTCCAAACTGGACGGGCCCGGAGTGCTTCTTTTGAATGGCTTTTTCCACTGACCGGGTTTAGAGCCTCTGAATCCAGCATTGACTGCCGTATCCTCGGTATTGTCGCTATTGATGCGGTTCTTGTGTTTGTTGCGACGTGACCTGCCATTGCTATCCTTGGTATCTGAAGTACCATGGTTCTTTGATATGTTATTGCTTCGAGCTAGCCAGCTGTCCTCTCCCGCGCAAAAGCGGGTCATGAGTGTCGTGAGGGCTGCCATAGATTTCGGCTTTTCCTGGCCATGGTGCTGGGCGAGCCACTCGTCACGGATGTTGTGCTTAAAAGCTGCTAGGGCCTCTGCATCCGGACAGTCGACGGTTTGATTTTTCTTTGTCAGGAACTGTGTCCAGAATTGCCTGGCCGATTCCTCTGGCTGCTGAATTATGTGGCTCAAGTCATCGGCATCTGGTGGTCGCACATAAGTGCCCTGGAAGTTGTCGAGGAATGCGGCTTCCAGATCCTCCCAACAGCCAATGGATTCTGCTTGCAGGCTGTTGAGCCAATGCCGAGCTGGTCCTTTGAGTTTGAGTGGGAGGTATTTGATGGCATGTAGATCGTCACCGCGGGCCATGTGGATGTGCAGGAGGAAGTCCTCGATCCATACCGCAGGATCTGTTGTACCGTCATATGATTCGATATTTATGGGTTTGAAACCCTCTGGGATTTGGTGATCCATTACTTCGTCTGTGAAGCATAGGGGGTGTGCAGCGCCTCTGTACTAGGCTATATCGCGAAGCAGCTCAAATGAGTCTTGTCCGCTGTGTTCGGCCCGGCCTGATTTACTTTTACTGTATCTGGCATGAGGGTTATCGTCTCGCATAGTGGCGCGCCCTCGTGATCCGTAGATCGATCTTGCGTGTTTTGCTTTGTCCTCCAATACGTCTCGCAGGTCTAGCGTGTTTCCCCATGCCTTGACATTTTTATTTGAGTGGCGTCAGGGAGCGGGCTGAGCTTTTGGCTGAAATGCCTCTCTGTCGTGGCCACGAGGTGGCCGATCAGCCGCGTCATACGCTAGAGATGTAGGTTTTAATGCTTCCTCCTCCAGTCGGGGTAGCAACCTGCGCTTTGGGTAACTCTTGGAGGGGCGTTCGAGTTCATATTCCTCGGCCGCAAGGACTTCAGTCCATCTGTCAGCTAGCAAATCTTGATCAGCTCGAAGCTGCTGTTGCTTTTTCTTAAGGCTATTTGCCGTGGCTATAAGCCAGCGGTTGAAGCGCTCTTGCTCGATGGGATCCTTAGGCACGACAAATTCGTCATCGTCGAGGCTTGCCTCGTCTTCGGAGGGAGGCATGTAATTATCATCCTCCGCCTCTCCATCTGCCACTCTCTCGGGACGGCTGGCTTCTCCATCCTCTTGCTCTAAATCTTGCTGGAGGGGATTGCCGTCATTGTCGGCACTGTCCGGAGTGCTATTATCTCCTGTGCTGGTATCACCGCTTTTGCCTTGGCAAGACTTAGAGCGGCGTCGCTGATGTCGGTGCTTGGGTTGCTTCTTGGAGGGGTCATCCTCCACTGTCCCGTCGCCATTGCCTTCTTTGGGTGTGTCCACCATATATATATATATATATATCATATGATGAGGTGGATGTCCAGTGCCCTGTGGAAGTGGTTATTGTTCGTCTCCTGCATCGTCGTCTATACCGTCGATGTCTTCGGAGTCGAAGTCGAGCATGTAGGTCAAATTGTCGACAGTGGCTACTAAGTGGGTGGTGGGTGGGTGGCGAATTTCTTCGTCATCCGCATCCCAATCCTGCCGGACATAGTTCGGCCAGGACTCTCCTGACAAGGAGAGAGACCTTAATGAGTTCAGTATGTCGCCAAAGGGCGAGTGATGAAATATATCCACGGAGGTGAACTCCATGATCGGCGCCCAGTCGGATTCGATAGGCACGGGCGCAGGCGGTTCGGAGTCCGTGGCCGGGGAAGAATCCGGCAGTTTGGCATCACGGCTCTCGTGAAAGGTAAGGTCGATACTCGGCTTGATCTCCTCTAAGAATGCGGCCTCTGTGGCGGGGTCTATCCACCCGTCCATGGATGGCGCAATTGGCTCCGAATTGAGGGTCGGAGCGGTTGCCGGTGCGGTCTCCTGAACACTGTCCGATGGTAGAGCTAAATCATGCTCATCGTGACCGTGCGGTGCACTCGGCAGGGGCTCGAATCCGTCGAAGATCAAGTCTCCGCGGATGTCGGCCGTGTAGTTTAAGATTCCAAACCTGACCTGGTGGCCAGGGGCGTAACTCTCGATTTGCTCCAGATGGCCAAGCGAGTTGGCCCGCAGTGCGAAGCCGCCGAATACGAAGATCTGTCCGGGGAGAACAGTCTCACCCTGGACTGCATTGCTATCGATGATCAAAGGAGCCATCAAGCCTGACGATGACGACACAGAGGAACTCTCAATGAAAGCACCAATGTCGGTGTCAAAACTGGCGAATCTCGGGTAGGGGGTCCCGAACTGTGTGTCTAGGCGGATGGTAACAGGACACGGGGGACACGGTGTTTTTACCCAGGTTCGGGCCCTCTCGATGGAGGTAAAACCCTACTCCTGCTTGATTGATCTTGATGATATGAGTATTACAAGAGTTGATCTACCACGAGATCGAAGAGGCTAAACCCTAGAAGCTAGCCTATGGTATGATTGTTGTTGTTGGTCCTATGGACTAAACCCTCCGGTTTATATAAACACCGAAGGGGGCTAGGGTTACACAGAGTCGGTTAGAAGGAAGGAGATCTACGTATCCGGACTGCCAAGCTTGCCTTCCACGCCAAGGAGAGTCCCATCCGGACACGGGACGAAGTCTTCAATCTTGTATCTTCATAGTCCAACAGTCCGGCCAAAGGATATAGTCCGTCTGTCCGGATACCCCCTAATCCAGGACTCCCTCAGTTACAAACCAGGTATTTGCAAAAGATCCAAACGCCAGGAGATAATAAACCAACTCCAGTTTTCATAAATACTGCTCCAGCACAGAGAAACCCAACTCCCACTGATAATAAGCAGATTCCAGTGGCCAGTCCGCTCCATCCAGCAAAAATATGTCAACTCCATTCTAAGAAGCATGTGGCCAAGCTTTATTACAAACTTCTTACAAACCGGAGCCTGTCGCAAGAACCCTCATGGTTTCGATAGGGAAACGTGTCCCCTTGTGGTTCAAACGATAATCACTCCCTCTTCTAGCCTCATATTTTCTTCTACACGTGACACGAAACAACTGGAAATTCGCGCTGATCTTTGAAATTATTCAGGGTTTGTTTGACCTTTTTTATTCATTAATTGAGTTTTCTAGGCATTTAATGTCCATAATTCAAATCCAAACTACAAATACATGCTCTAGTGCAGCAAAATGGCTTGAAAAAACGTACATATTTCCTTAGGGTGCATGTTTAGGTCCCATGGAAAGAATGGGAACGAATTCAACCATCTTACCGTCCTGGCTTGGCCACAAACATTGTGAATCTCGGTTTTTAAATCTCTATAAATCCGAAACTCACCAGGAAATCATGAAACTTGGCATGGTGTCACTACATGGTACATATAATTGTCCAATTTGGGCGAAGCTATATTACAAGCCTTTTACAAACCTGAGCCTGTCGCAACCCTCGTGGTTCCGGTAGGGAAACATGCCCCTCTTGTGGGCAAAACGATAATCTCTGCCTCTTCTCGCCTTGAACTTTGTTTTCTACAGGCAACTTAAAATAACAGGAGTGTCGGGCTGAAATTTGAAACTATTCAGGGTTTAGTTGGCCATTGTAAATATATTACTAATTACTAAGTTTTCTATGCATTTAATGTAGTCCATAATTCAAATTTGAACTACAACCAGATGCTCCAGTGAAGCAAAATGGGTGGGAAAACGTACATGTGTCATTGGGTGCATGTTTAGGTCTCGTTTAAGGAATGGGAATGAATTACAAGCTTGTCGTCATCCTGAAACATTGAGAATCCCGGTTTTTAAATCCTAGTAAATCAAAAAGTCACCCAAAACACATGAAACTTGGCATGGTTTCATGAGATGGCACATATATGCCCTGGTAAAAAAATCATCCAGTTTGAGAAGAGGCGCACACATTAGTAGCCAACGAAGTCCTTTTTGAAACAAACAACTGACACGTTAATATTGCAAACGGTTGTACTATATTAACCGTGTCGAAATTTAACCATACTCGGTGGAACGCGTGCATCTGTTTGATTAGACGGGACGAGCGCGAGAAGTCTGCCGTGCTGGCTCGACGGGACGCGTGCGAGCAGTCCGCCGCGCAGGCTCGACGAGACGCGTGCATCCTGTCCACCTCACAGGCTCGACGGGACACGTGCAAGCAGCCAAGCCACCGATGCTCACTGGGAAGCGAGCTATTTGACCTCTATGCACCAGTCGCCGCCCGCCTCGCTCACAACTTCTCCATTAATTTGTTAATTAAAGCACCTGGATGGAGGGTGTTTGCTTGTGATCCCATGGCAGCATTTGCTGTGTTCGTGTTTTCAACTCGTATTCCGCCCTAATTTAAATTCCCACATAGGGCAACGGATAATACGACCACAAATAAAATGTCAACGGATAATATGATGACAAATTTACAATGGCGCAGATAATAATTGTCTTACATATTCCGGATAATTTAAAATGCCACATGCACCAAAGCCCGGAAGACATGGGGGCAAAAGAAGAAGGAAATTGCAGACAACGATTTGGGTCGCTATTGTCTCTACTCGTCGATGGATCGCCGGGTGGCGAAATCCTCAAGCTCCTTCTTCAATTCCTCGCGACTTTGTTTGAAACCAGCCACGGATTCCTCCACCTCCCGCTCGCGCTCGATCCGGAGCTTCCCCAGGCCACCCATCAGTTCATCGACGACCTCCTCCTCCCGCTCGCGTCATCTCCGAGGCACTGCTCTGCTCATGCAGCATCTTCCAGCCGGGGGCCTCCTCCTCCTTCTCGGCGACCAACTTGAGGAGCTTCGCATTGTCACCCATGAGTTGCTCGACGAGGCCAGTCGCCTTGTCAAATGAGGCATCACTAATCTTGAGCAGCTTCGTCAAGCCGTCGACCAACTTCTGCTGCATAGTGATGCCAGCGAGAATGTCTTCGTCGCCGGTGAAGGACTTCAGGAATGTCGGCTCGTCATGATGGCCGACGCCGCGAATGCGCTTGCGAGAGCACTCGTGTGCTCGTGAGAGCTCGTTCGAGTGCTCCGCGGCGCGCCGGGACATCTATGCTGCGGCTGCGGCTTCGCGGTGGGACCTCTCTAGTGCTTCCGCGTCCTTGGTCTTTGCTGCTTGGTTACATCTCCACCCTAAACTCCTCCTCCCGGCCATGGCGGCATTACTTGACAGAAAAAAAATCAGTTTTGTGGGTGATGTGGAGAGGAACTGTGAAGTAATTTTCGAGTGGGTAGTTTTTATAGCCCGGTGCTAAGTGTGAACACATATTAGTTTGATAGGTGTGAACAGATTTGCAATTACTTATTGCATTGTAATATGCAATGTGATGAGAAACAAGGTCAAAATTTATTGATGGTAGAAGGTTGACCACGTAGTTGCTCGCCGATGAGGCGGCCGCGGCGCGCTCTGCTCCGGCGTCCCTACACGTGCTCTTCTCGCCGTTGAGGCAATGTTACAATGGCAATGGTTAATAATTCTAAATAATTGTCTTACATATTTAGGATAATTTAAAATACCAAATGCGGCAAGGCCCAGAACACTCACGACCTACATATGCATACAATTATAATAAAATGTAAGCTAAAAGGCTGAGCTGGCGGCCTTCCGATGATGGTCTTCTCGGACTCCATGATCAGCATAGCACCCTTGTGGCCGTTCACTCTGAGTGTCCCGACCCGCCTCCGCCTATGGAGCTGTTGGCGCTGGGAGGCTCTTGGGGCTGATGGGCCTCTTCCAGAAGAGCTTGACAGCGTGCAATCGCGCGCATGACAACTCCGCGGAACTGCTCCATTTCCATGTCTCTGGCCTGGTAGCAAATTCCGTCGATCACCTACATCCTCAAGATATCACGTTGGCGATGTTCTACTTCGTCGGGGACGTCAACTCCGCCAAGGATGTGCTGGAGCCTGGCAACCACATCATCGGGATCGAGGTTGACACGGCCGTCGCGGGCAATGATGAAGCCACATGCTGCCTTTGTCTTGACTGAATCGTGGCGGTGCTCTGCCCATTCCTTGCTGGGCATCAAGCTCTCGATGAGCACCAGTGACGGTGGTTCTTCGGGTGGGTCGTCGATCATGCCGCCGAGTAGCTCTGAATCTTTTGCATGGTGGATGGCAAACTGCTCATCGCACCTCCTCTGCAATATGTCGATTTTGCTCCCAAGGACTATAACGTCGATATCGCTATCGATGGGCCATGGTGCCTGCACCGGCCGATGAAGCTCTTGCTCCCCGACCTGCTCCGACTTGTTCTCCTCGCCGAAGATGTAACACAGTTAGGCATCGACGTCGAAGCTTTGGTCGTTGCCTGGCATGCTTGGAATAACTAATGGTAGATGGGTGAGGACTAGATCTTCACAGAGTGTCGTGGAGGTGTGTTGCCGCCTGGGTTATATGCAGCAAGCCGTTAGCTGGTGGCGGAAACCGGTGAGGGAATAGGCATGGATTTTACAAATCACCCATGTGGAGCGCGGGAAGCATTCGCTGGAGTGCGGGAAGACTAAGTGGAGCACACACACAACCCGAATACCGTATCCGGTGCCACGTGTTATTTATCACACAAGTGTTAACATAAGGAAATGCATGTGTAACTTACTACTCATCCCACACGAGTACTCGCAGACGCATCGTGTGCGATACTCCTAGCCACCCCAAGCAACTAGTTTGCATTTTTCAAATTTTTTTGTACACACAAAATCGCACATGAACTAACTGTATTAACCGTCTGTGTTGTAAATTCTCATCGCAAACAGTTCATCCGAGTTGGCTGCTTGCCATGTATCACACACATCTTGATAAGTTGAACCATTTCTGTTGCGTTCGCTAATCGAAAACAGTTCGTCCGAGTGAACCGTATGCCCTATATCACACACACACCTTGATCTGGCTAGCCGTTTGTGTTGCACTCCCTAATAGCAAACGGTTCATCGGAGCGAACTGTATGCCGTATATTGCACAGACATTGATATGGCTGCCCGTTTCTGTTGTTCTGCCCCATCGCAAACAGTTCAAATGGGTTAACTGTGTTCCCTTCATCGCACACGCAACTAAAGTCTGAACTGTGTTTTATGCACCCTCCATCCCAAACGTTTTGCACCTTTTTTGACGGTTTTTTACACCACCGTTTGGGATTATTGCATCGTACACAGTTTCGTCAAAGGGTCTCTGATCATAGTGTCGCGTTAGGAGCATCCTGCAGTAGTGCTACATGGTACATATAATTGCCCAATTTGGGTGAAGCTATATTACAAGCCTCTTACAAACCGGAGCCTGTCGCAACCCTCATGGTTCCGGTACGGAAACATGCCCCTCTTGTGGGTGAAACGATAATCGCTGCCTCTTCTTACCTTGAACTTTGTTTTCTACAAGTAACATAGAATAACAGGAGTGTCATGCTGAAATTTTAAACTGTTCAGGGTTCATTTGGCCATTGTATATATTACTAATTAAGTTTTCTATGCATTTAATGTAGTCCATAATTCAAATTTGAACTAGAAGCACATGCTCTAGTGAAGCAAAATGGGTGGGAAATCATACATGTGTCATTGGGTGCATTTTTAGGTCTGATTTAAGGAATGGGAATGAATTACAAACTTCTCGTCGTCCTGAAGCATTGAGAATGTCGGTTTTTAAATCCCAGTAAATCAAAAACTCACCCAAAAAACATGAAACTTGGCATGGTTTCATGACATGGCACATATATGCCGTGGTAAAAAATCGTCCAGTTTGAGAAGAGGCGCACACATTAGTAGCCAACGAAGTCCTTTTTGAAACAAAAAGCTGACATTTTAATATCGCCAACGGTTGTATTATATTAACCATGTCGAAATTTAACCATACTTGGTGGCGTGCATGCAGTTGTTTGATTAGATAGGACAAGCGCGAGAAGTCCGCCATGCAGGCTCGACGGGACGTGTGTGAGCAGTCCGCCACGCAGGCTCGACGGGACGCGTGCATCCTGTCCACCTCGCAGGCTCGACGGGACACGTGCGAGCAGCAAGGTCGCCCATGCTCACTAGGAAGCGAGCTCTTTGACCTCCATGCACCAGCCGCCGCCCGCCTCGCTCACAACTTCTCCATTAATGGGTTAATTAAAGCACCTGGACGAAGGGTGTTTGCTTGTGATGCCATGGAAGCATTTGCTTTGTTCGTGTTTTCAACTCGTATTCCGCCCTAATTTAAATTGCCACATAGGGAAACGGATAATGGGACCACAAATAAAATGGCAATGGATAATACAAGGACAAATTTACAATGGCATAGATAATAAATGTCTTACATATTCCGGATAATTTAAATGCCACATGCAGCAAAGCCCGGAAGACACGTGGGCAAGAGAAGAAGGAAATTGCAGACAACGATCTGGGTCACTACTGTCTCTACTCGTTGATGGATCACCGGGCCACGATATCCTCCAGCTCCTTCTTCAATTCCTCATGATTTTGCTTGAAACCAGCCACGGATTCCTCCACCTCCTGCTCGTTCTTGATCCAGAGCTTCCTCAAGTCACCCATCAGTTCCTCGATGACCGCTGTCAGCATCATCCCCGAGGCACTACTCTAGTCATGCAGCATCTTCTAGCCGGTAGCCTCCTCCTCCTTCTCGGCGAGCGCCTTGCGGATCTTCGCATTGTCACCCATGAGTTTCTCGACAAGGCCGGTCGCCTTGTCAACCGAGGCATCGCTGATCTTGAGCGGCTTCATCAAGCCGTCGACCAGCTCCTGCTGCTTAGTGACGCCAGCGAGAATGTCATCATCGCCGGCGAAGGACTTCAGGAACACCAGCTCGTCGCAATGGCCGATACTGCGAATGCACTTGTGAGAGCCCTCGCATGCCCATGAGAGCTCGTTCGAGGGCTCCCCGGCGTGCCGGGACATATCTGCTGTGGCTGCGGCTTCGTAGAGGGACCTCTCTAGTGCTTCCGCGGCCTTGGTCATTGCTGCCTAGTTATATGTACACCCTAAACTCCTCCTACTGGTCATGGAGAAATGAGTTGATAGGGGAGACCAGTTTTGCGGGTGATGAGGAGAGGAACTGTGAAGTAATTTTCGAGTGGGTAGTGTTTATAGCCCGGTGCTAAATGTGAACACATATTAGTTTGATAGGTGTGAACAAATTTGCAATTACTTATTGCGTTATAATATGCAATGTGACGAGAAACAAGGTCAAAATTTGTTGATGAGAGAAGGTTGATCATGTGGTTGCTCGCCGTTGAGGCGGCCGCGGCGCGCTCTTGTCGTGTCCGTCTAAGCGTTTTGCTCGCCATTGAGGCTTCCGCGGTGCGCTCCGTTCATCCGAGTCGGCTGTTTGCCACGTATCACACACATCTTGTTATGTTGAACCGTTTCTGTCGTGTTCCCTAAATGAAACAGTTCGTCCAAGTGAACCGTATGTCATATATCACACACACTTTGATCTGGCTTACCGTTTCTGTTGGACTCCCTAATAGCAAACAGTTCATCGGAGTGAACTGTATGCCATATATCGCACACACATTGATATGGCTGCCTGTTTCTCTTGTTCTGCCTCATTGCAAACAGTCTGAATGGATTAACTGTGTGCCCTGCATCGCACACACAACTGAAATCTAAACCGTGTTTGATGGCTCCACCATCGCAAATGTTTTGCACCTTTTTTGACGGGTTTTTTACACCCTCGTTTCCGATTAATGCATTGCACACAGTTTCGTGAAAGGGTCTCTGATCGTAGTGTCGCGTTAGCAGCATCCTGCATAGTATTAGTCCATGGCACTCTTGCACTATTATTACTTTCACATCATTCGGTCGTGCAAGTGAAAGGAAATAATGATGATATTTGATGAACTGGCCGTGGCAGAGAGAAACGGGTAGGAACTCGACTTGTTCTGTTTTTGTAAATATGTTTAACCTAGTATCCATGATTCAGCCCATTATGATTAAACATGTTTGCAATGACAATTAGAGATTATAGTTTCTCATGTCATGCATAGGTAGCTAGGAGAGGATAATGCTTTATCTTGGATATCAACATTGCGTTAAAATGATTGTGATGTAGTATGATGATATGGTATCCTCCTCTGAATGTTCGAGTGGCTTGACTTGGCACATGTTCATGCATGTAGTTGAAGCAAAACCAACATAGCCTCTATTATATTTATGTTCATGGTGTTCATATCCTACTCATGCTAGTGTCCAATGTTACTTATGCATAATGCATGTTCATGACCGTTGTAGCTCTCTAGTTGGCTGCTTCTCAACCTATTTGCTAGCCTTCACCTGTACTAAGTGAGAATTCTGATTGTACATCAAAAACCTTGAACCCAAGTTATTCCAGATGAGTCCATCATACCTACCTATATGCGGTATTACCCTGTCGTCCATGTAAATTTGCATGTGCCATCTCTAAAAAACTTCAAATAAATATCCTTTCTATGTGCCTGGATCATTCATGGAACGATAGGAGGTAGTCAGTATCTTCCATGCTAAGTAGGTTATTCGCAGGATGAGTGTTTATCGACTCACCATCACATGAGAAAAGGGTGGCAATAGGGATTCCCAATCCCAAACTAAAAAATGCAAATAATTAAACAAAACTCCCCCGGGACTATTATGGGTATGGACGGCACCCATTGTTTCGGACAAGTCATGGAGTGTGACTGTTGGTGGAGGGGGAGTAAACCTTTACTTTTATTGCTTGGGAACCACCACTAGCGTGCTTAGCATGGAACATATTGATAACTGATGGTCATGAAGTAAACAAGAAGGGTGCATTTCTCAAAATATCATTTACCTCTGTTTTAAAATTTTGAGCTCTGGGACCGTTGCAAATCACTGCTTCCCTCTGCGAAGGGACTATCTATTTACTTTATGTTGTGTCATCACGCTCTAAAATAAGTGCCAGAACCTGAGAGCATTGATGTCATGCTGATGCATTGTGTGTAGCTAATGTGGGTTGCATCATGACTGGATCTTTTCTACCCTGAATTACAATGTTTAGTCGCTGCTTGAACTTTGGAAGTGCTCTACATTTATGTTTTGCGGTCTCATAAAGGGCTAGTGACACACCACTATTGTCATATTATATCTTGGTTGTTTTGACAACGTGTTGCTGTTTGAGATATCTTATTATTACTCGCTAGCTGATTATGTCATTGATATGAGTTAATATAATTTTTAAGAGATATTGCCGACATGGTTATTTATAATATTGGCCGAAAACCTGGGTGCTGTTTAAGCTCATTTAGGCAAACAAGAGCAAAAGAGTTCGTAAAAGTTTTTCTTTTTCACTTTCGGTTTATCAACTGAATTGTTTGAGAACAAGCTAAGATTTAAGCTTGGGGGACTTGATACGTCTCTAGCGTATCTACTTTTCCTAACGCTTTTCCTCTTGTTTTGGACTCTAATTTGCATGGTTTGAATGAAACTAACCCCAGACGATGTTGTTTTCAGCAAAACTACCATGGTGTTGTTTTTGTGCAGAAATAAAAGTTCTCGGAATGGAACAAAACTTTGTGAGGATTTTTTATATAATAAAAGAGAATTTCTGGAGCTGAGAACCACCGGAGGGGGGGCCCTGGGTGGGCACAACCCACCAGGGCGCGCCTGCCCCCCCCAGGCGCGCCCAGGTGGGTCGTCCCCACCTGGTGGCCCCACAGACCATGAAACCGACGCTATAAAATCCTATTTTTCTAGAAAAAAAATCAGGGAGAAAGAAAATTATTGCATTCCACGAGATGGAGCCGCCGTCACCTCTTGTTCTTCATCGGGAGGTCAGATATGGAGTCCATTCGGGGCTCCGGAGAGGGGGATCTTTGATCTTTGTCATCACCAACCCTACTCTATCGCCAATTCCATGATGCTCCCCATGGGGAGTGAGTAATTCCTTCATAGGCTCGCTGGTCGGTGAGGAGTTGGATGAGATTCATCATGTAATCTAGTTAGTTTTGTTAGGGCTTGATCCCTAGTATCCACTATGTTCTGAGATTGATGTTGCTATGACTTTGCCATGTTTAATGCTTATCACTTTGGGCCCGGGTGCCATGATTTCAGATCTGAACCGTTTATGTTATCACCATTATATCCATGGTCTAGACCGGATCTTGTTATAGTCACCTACTACGTGTTATGATCCGTTAACCCCGTAGTGACAATAGTCGGGACCACTCCCGGTGATGATCGTAGTTTGAGGAGTTCATGTATTCACCATGTGTTAATGCTTTGTCCCGGTTCTCTATTAAAAGGAGGCCTTAATATCCCTTAGTTGACAATTGTACCCCGCTGCCACGGGAGGGTAGGACAAAAGATGTCATGCAAGTTCTTTACATAAGCACGTAAGCCTATTTACGGAATACATGCCTACATTATATTTATGAATTAGAGCTAGTGCCGTATCGCACTAGGTTATGACTGTCAAATGATGAATATCATCTAACAAATTACCGATCCAATGCCTATGAATTTATCTGATATTGTTCTTGCTAAGTTACTACTCTATCATTACTATTGCACTTGCTACAAAACTACTGCTATCACTGTTACGTTACTATTGTTGTTGCTACTATTATCAAAACTATCATATTACATTGCTACTAATCACTTTGCTGCAGATAATTAATCTCCAGGTGTGGTTGAATTGACAACTTAGCTGCTAATACTTGCAAATATTCTTTGGATCCCCTTGTGTCGAATCTATAAATTTGGGTTGAATACTCTACCCTCAAAAACTGTTGCGATCCCCTATACTTGTGGGTTATCACCGTGCCACAGGATCGACAAGCATGGGAGCCACCAAGACGGGGTTCTCACGAGGCCCCTTGAGATCCTCTGGGTGCAACCTCCACTCATCGAAGTGGGGCATCTACTTTACGAAGGCCTCCCCGTTCGAGCAGTTGTAAAAGAGGCACACCTCTATCGGGAGCGCGGCAGGAGCTGGAGCACCGCATGCAGCATCTTGGAAGGAAGCGAGGGCACCTGGAGCCTCATGGGCTCATTGGGGCTAGTGAAGGCCCACATTGGGTGAGAGTGGTGCTGGAGCGGGGTGATGCACCACTTGATGAACTCCCTCACCACCATCGACACCATCACCCCTGCCTCCTTTAGCTTGGCCAGCCTGGACTAGACCCGGGCGAGCTGCCGGTCGACGAGCTTCACATGTCCCCAGCCGAAGCTCGGTTCCACCGGTGCTCGCGGGAGGAGGGGCAGGGGGCTGTGCATGGTGGCGTCCACGTACACCCACTGCTTCCGGAATCCCTTTACATCCAGGCGGTGCATTAAGTCGGTGCCTGAGCCAGCTATTGCCACCATAGCTTGGATCACCTCGCATCCCGAGCGTTGTCTTCCATCGACCAGATGGAGCGAGAAGAAATGGCGGAATAGGACCACAGATGGAGCAACAGTGACAATAGCCTCGCACAGAAAGCCAAAGGCGGCGAGGAGGATGATGGACCCAAGGTCCATATGCAGCACTTGGATCTGATAATGCGAGAGCATGGCGTTGAAGAAATCAGAGAAAGGGGGGACCAAGCCGGCCAGGAGAGCGCGAAGGTGAATGGGGATCTCGGTGGCCTCCATGTCGACCAAGGCCCTGGAGGCAGGCCAGACTGACATCGCCTTCCACTCTTTAGAATTGGCCGCGAGGGCCGGCCGGACCTTGTCCAGTCCCTCCTGGTTGATCATCGTTGATCGGCCGAGCACAGGTTCCAACCCCGATGGAGACTCCACGAGCACGCGAGCCTTCCCTTTCTTCTTCAACCTTGGATCCATAGCGGCAAAAGTGGATTGGTGCTGGCGCGAGATCTGGAGAACGAGGTACAATCTCACAGGAAAGGGGGAAGAAGAGGATGAGCACGGCGGGCAATGATGGCTGGGCCGCATTTGCAACAGGAAGTCGTCAAGTCTGATAGTTGCCGAGGCTGCGTGGGGAAGTGGAGATGCCCACGTCCCATCAAGCTCCACACGTCGACTCGGTCCGTGGGCGATTGGGGCCCACGGCGCTACGCCCTTGCCCTTTGGCTTTGCTCTGAAGCCAAGTCCGAGCGCGTCTTGGGCCCGGGGGCTACTGTCGGTGTTCTGAGAACCAGGGTACCCAGACAAGCCTGTGTGCGGACTACGGCGTGGCGACATCGGCGGCCCGGTACGGCCCATCTTCATCAACTTCAAGACTTGACCCTCGCGAGGGGCCATGCCTCGCGAGGCGGACGACGCCAAGACCTCTAGAGGGAGCGGCCTCATCAGCCTGGCTCCTAAGGAGCGGAGATTCCTATGCAAGCACTCACCTCCTGAGGCCAGGCGGGCGCCAGCAAGCGTAGTACAATAGGTTTCCCCTTTGGTGCTAAGGAGGCAAGCGCAGGCGTGGGGTCCCAAGGAATCACCCAAGGGTTTCCATTCTCGTGCTACAAGAACAAGACCTTGCAAGGGGCCACCTGCTCCGGTCGTACCCCACGAGGATGTAGGCTGGCAGAAGGCGGCCACGACGCGTTGCCTGGACGGGTCGCCGAGCTGCTCGATGCCGCCGGCGAAGGCACAACACCCATCTGCACCCTGCCTACGCCACAAACGCTGCCAGGGGCACGCGCTCGCCCCTACTATGTCTGCATGCCCTTCCTTGGAGGGTCCAAGGGATCTTGCAGTGGCGACCTAGCCCACAACACCGCTTGCCCAACTCAAGATGCGTTCCCCCAGGGTACGGCCAGAGCAGGCGGACCCTCGTGGGGTCTTGGTCTTCTAGTACGGGAATGGAAACCCTTGGGTGATTCCTCGGGACCCCACACCTGCACTTTCCTCCTTAGCACCGATAACCCACAAGTATAGGGGATCGCAACAGTTTTCGAGGTAGAATATTCAACCCAAATTTATTGATTCAACACAAGGGGAGCCAAAGAATATTCTCAAGTATTAGCAGCTGTGTTGTCAATTCAACCACACCTGGAAACTTAATATCTGCAGCAAGGTATTTAGTAGCAAAATAATATGATAGTAGTGGTAACGATAGAAAAAGTAACGGTAGCAAAAGTAATGTTTTTGGTATTTTGTAGTGATTGTAACAATAGCAACGGTGTAGGATCAAAAGTATGTCTAGAGGGGGGGTGATTAGACTACTTGACCAAATAAAAACCTAACCTTTTCCCAATTTTAGTTCTTAGCAGATTTTAGCTATTGTAGGACAAGTCAAGCAATCATCACACAATTCAAGCAAGCATGCAAAGAGTATATTGGCAGCGGAAAGTAAAGCATGCAACTTGCAAGAATGTAAAGGGAAGGGTTTGGAGAATTCAAACGCAATTGGAGACACGGATGTTTTTCCCGTGGTTCGGATAGGTGGTGCTATCCTACATCCACGTTGATGGAGACTTCAACCCACGGAGGGCTCCACCCACGAAGGGTAATGGTTGCACGAGTCCACGGAGGGCTCCACCCACGAAGGGTCCACGAAGAAGCAACCACCCACGAAGGGTCCACGAAGAAGCAACCTTGTCTATCCCACCATGGCCATCGCCCACGAAGGACTTGCCTCACTAGCGGTAGATCTTCACGAGGTAGGCGATCTCCTTGCCCTTACAAACTCCTTGGTTCAACTCCACAATCTTGTCGGAGGCTCCCAAGTGACACCTAGCCAATCTAGGAGACACCACTCTCCAAGAAGTAACAAATGGTGTGTTGATGATGAACTCCTTGCTCTTGTGCTTCAAATGATAGTCTCCCCAACACTCAACTCTCTCTCATAGGATTTGGATTTTGTGGAAAGAAGATTTGAGTGGAAAGCAACTTGGGGAAGGCTAGAGATCAAGATTCATATGGTAGGAATGGAATATCTTGGTCTCAACACATGAGTAGGTGGTTCTCTCTCAGAACATATGAGTTGGAATTGTGTATGTGTTCTGATGGCTCTCTCCACGAATGAAGAGGAGGTGGAGGGGTATATATAGCCTCCACACAAAATCCAACCGTTACACACAGTTTTCCAATCTCGGTGGGACCGAATCAACAAACTCGGTCGGACCGAAAAGGTAAACCTAGTGACCGTTAGAGATTTTCGGTGGAACTGACATGCAACTCGGTAGGACCGATATGGTTAGGGTTTGGGCATAACGTAATCTCGGTGAGACCGATTACACAAACTCGGTGAGACCAAGTTTGGTAATAAGCTAACCAGAGAGTTGGTCAGGCAAACTCGGTGGGACCGATTTGCTCTTTCGGTGAGACCGAAAAGTTACAAAAGGGAAACAAAGAGTTTACATTGCAATCTCGGTGGGACCGATTCGCTCTTTCGGTGAGACCGAAAAGTTACGAAAGGGAAACAGAGAGTTTGCAATCCCATCTCGGTGAGACCAAGATCCCTATCGGTAGAACCGAATTGCTAGGGTTTGGCAGTGGCTTATGACAAGTGAAACTCGGTGGCGCCGGATAGAAAGAATCGGTAGGACCGAGTTTGGCTTAGGGTTTAGGTCATATGTGGATATGGGAAAGTAGTTGAGGGTTTTGGAGCATATCACTAAGCACATGAAGCAAAAGGCTCATTAAGCAACACCTCATCCCTCCTTGATAGTATTGGCTTTTCCTAAAGACTCAATGTGATCTTGGATCACTAAAATATAAAATGAAGAGTCTTGAGCTTTTGAGCTTGAGCCAATCCTTTGTCCTTAGCATTTTGAGGGTTCCACTTTCACATCCATGCCATGCCAATCATTGAGCTTTCCTAAAATAGTCATCTTGGAATAGCATTAGCTCAATGAGCTATATGTTGTTATGAATTACCAAAACCACCTAGGGATAGTTGCACTCTCAAACGGAAAAGTAAATAAGCGAAGAACAATAGATGGAAAGCTCGTAGGCAATGGATCGGTGATAGAGAATTATGCCAGATGTGGTTCATCATGTAACAATCATAACCTAGGGTGACATAGAACTAGCTCCAATTCAACAATGTAATGTAGGCATGTATTCCGAATATAGTCATACGTGCTTATGGAAAAGAACTTGCATGACATCTTTTATCCTACCCTCCCGTGGCAGCAGGGTCCTAGCGGAAACTAAGGGATATTAAGGCCTCCTTTTAATGGAGTACCGGACCAAAGCATTAACACATAGTGAATACATGAACTCCTCAAACTACGGTCATCATCGGAAGTGGTCCCGATTATTGTCACTTCGGGGTTGCCGGATCATAACACATAGTAGGTGACTATAGACTTGCAAGATAGGATCAAGAACTCACATATATTCATGAAAACATAATAGGTTCAGATCTGAAATCATGGAACTTGGGCTCTAGTGACAAGCATTAAGCATAGCAAAGTCATAGCAACATCAATCTCAGAACATAGTGGATACTAGGGATCAAACCCTAACAAAACTAACTCGATTACATGATAAATCTCATCCAACCCATCACCGTCCAGCAAGCCTACAATGGAATTACTCACGCACGACGGTGAGCATCATGAAATTGGTGATGGAGGATGGTTGATGATGACGATGGCGACGGATTCCCCTCTCCGGAGCACCGAACGGACTCCAGATCAGCCCTCCCGAGAGAGTTTGGGGCTTGGCGGTGGCTCCGTATCATAAAACGCAATGAATCTTTCTCTCCGATTTTTTTCTGTTCGAACACGAATATATAGAGTTGGAGTTGAGGTCGGAGGAGCTCCAGGGGGCCCACGAGGTAGGGGCGCGCCCAAGGGGCAGGCGCGCCCCCAACCTCATGGCTAGGTTGTGGGCCCCTGGCCTTGATCTTTTGCTAGTATTTTTTATTATTTCCCAAAATACGCTCTATGGAGTTTCAGGTCATTCCGAGAACTTTTGTTTCTGCACATAAATAACACCATGGCAATTCTGCTAAAAACATCGTCAGTCCAGGTTAGTTCCATTCAAATTATGCAAGTTAGCGTCCAAAACAAGGGCAAAAGTGTTTGGAAAAGTAGATACGACCGAGACGTATCAAGTCCCCCAAGCTTAAACCTTTGCTTGTCCACAAGCAATTCAGTTGACAAACTTAAAGTGATAAAGAAAAACTTTTACAAACTCGGTTTGCTCTTGTTGTTGTAAATATGTAAATTTAGCATTCAAGTTTTCAGCAAATATTATAAACTAACCATATTCACAATAACGCTTAGGTATCATGCTTACTCATATCAATGGCATAATCAACTAGCGAGCAATAATAATAAATCTCGGATGACAACACTTTCTCAAAACAATCATAATATGATATAACAAGATGGTATCTCACTAGCCCTTTCTGAGACCGCAAAACATAAATGCAGAGCACCTTTAAAGATCAAGGACTGACTAGACATTGTAATTCATGGTAAAAGAGATCCAGTCAAGTCATACTCGATGTAAACTAATCAGTAATGAATGCAAATGACAGAGGTGCTCTCCAGCGGGTGCTTTTTAATAAGAGGAGGATGACTCAGCATAAAAGTAAATAGATAGGCCCTTCACAGAGGGAAGCAGGGATTTGTAGAGGTGCCAGAGCTCGGTTTTGAAATAGAGATGAATAATATTTTGAGCGGTATACTTTAATTGTCAACATAACAACCAAGAGATGGCGATATCTTCCATGCTACACACATTATAGGCGGTTCCCAAACAAAATGGTAAAGTTTATGCTCCCCCTCCACCAACAAGCATCAATCCATGGCTTGCTCGAAACAACGAGTGCCTCCAACTAACAAGAGTCCCAGGGGGAGTTTTGTTTGCAATTATTTTGATTTGATTTGCATAAAGCATGGGACTGGGCATCCCGGTGACAAGACATTTTTTCGTGAGTGAGGAGCGAAGTCCACTCCTCTTGAGAATAACCCGCCTAACATGGAAGATACGGACAGCCCTAGTTGATACATGAGCAATTCGAGCATACAAAACAGGATATTTATTTGAAGGTTTAGAGTTTGGCACATACAAATTTACTTGGAACGGCAGGTAGATACCGCATATAGGTAGGTATAGTGGACTCATATGGAATAACTTTGGGGTTTATGGGATTGGATGGACAAGCAGTATTCCCGCTTAGTACAGATGAAGGCTAGAAAAAGACAGGGAAGCGACCAGCTAGAGAGCGACAACAGTCATGAATATGCATTAAAATTAATCAACACCGAATGCAAGCATGAGTAGGATATAATCCACCATGAACATAAATATCGTGAAGGCTATGTTGATTTTGTTTCAACTACATGCGTGAACATGTGGCAAGTCAAGTCACTTAAATCATTCAGAGGAGGATACCAGCCTATCATACCACATCACAACCATTTTAATAGCATGTTGGCACTCAAGGTAAACCATTATAAGCTCCTAGGTAATTAAGCATGGCATAAGAAACTATGATCTCTAATTGTCATGACAACCATGTTTATTCATAATAGGCTGAATCAGGAACAATGAACTAATCATAATTACAAAAACAAGAGAGGTCAAGTTCATACCAGCTTCTCCCATCTCAACCAGTTCATCATATATCATCATAACTGCCTTTCACTTGCACGACCGAATGATGTGGATAATAATAATAGTGCATGTGCATTGGACTAAGCTGGAATCTGCAAGCATTCAATAAAAAGGAGAAGACAAGGCAATATGGGCTCTTTTGTCAGATCAACAATAATGCATATAAGAGCCACTTCAACAATTTAATCATGATCTTCTCCTATCGACCCCCAAAGAAAAGAAAAGAAATAAAATATATACACGGAAAGCTCCCAACAAGCAAAAAAAAGAACAAGAAATCTTTTGGGGTTTCTTTTTAATTACTACTACAAGCATGGAAATTAAAACTAGCTAAAAGTTACAACTAATTTTTTTGGTTTTTCTTAAGGTTTATTAAACACAAAAGAAGAAAGCATGAAAAGAGAAAATAAACTAGCATGGATGATACAATGAAAAAGTATGAGCACCGACATCTAGCAATGAGTGTGTGAACATGAATGTAATGTCGGTGATAAATACGTACTCCCCCAAGCTTAGGCTTTTGGCTTAAGTTGGTCTAATGCCACGGATGGCCTGGCGGATATCCAAAGTAATAGTTGGGGTCGTACTGAGAAGAAGAAGACTCTGATTGCCACTGGTTGGCAATCATCTCCGGATCCCACTGGTAATTAGACTGTCGTGGAGGATCAACTTGTGGTTCCGGCTCTGGCTCTGTGGCTGATGTAGGGTTCTGGTAGGCGTGAATATCCTCCAATGGCACAAGGTACTTGTTGTTCGCGCTAGTCGTGGAGGAAGGCGATGAGGCCTCCACGATGCGAGGCAGATTATATTTGGGCATCTTTGCTTCTTCATTTTGCTTTTCCTTCAAGCTTCGGCTCGATGAGCCCCTCAAAATCTCTTCATAATTTTCTGAATAATTCTGAAATTTATAGTAACTTCAAATAAAAGTAAACCAAACTCAACAAAATTGATAGCAACTACTCCTACAAGTGCCTAGAGCCTATATCATGACTCAAAACTACCTGGAACCACATAAATTTGACATGCAAGCTCAAGAACATGGTCACCTAGGCAGCACAAATTTGCAATGAATAAAGCACAAGAACAAAAGCTAATTCGATCAATGGAGGAGTCACATACCAAGGAACAATCCCCCAAAGCAGTTTTGTGAGAGGTGCTTTGAGCAAGGAGATCGAAAATCGCAGCAAAATGAGCTAAAGCTCGTGCTTGAGCTGGCTAATGGTGTTTGTGGGAGGAAGAAGGAGTGTGTAGGTGTAGGAATAAGTGGAGGAGGGCCACCGTGGGCCCACGAGGCAGGGGGGCGTGCCCAGGGTGGTAGGGCGTGCCCTCCACCCTCGTGGCCAGGTGGATGCCCCCTGCTGTTCTCTCAGTGCCAAATATTCTTAAATATTCCAGAAAAAAATCATATTTAAATTTCAGGGCATTTGGAGAACTTTTATTTTCGGGGTATTTTTATATTGCACGGGTAACTCAGATAACAGACAGAAAATGCTATTTTTTTCTTTATTTAATATAACTAACAGAAAGTAAAAAAGAGGGTACAGAGAGTTGTGTTTTCTAAATTCATCCATCTCATGATCATTAAAAGGAATCCATTAACAAGGTTGATCAGGTCTTGTTAACAAAGTCATTCCAAATAACATGAAACCGGAGAATTTTTGAATAACACTAGGTTACCTCAACGGGTATATGCACATCCCCAATAATAAGAATATCATATTTCTTCTTGACAGTAGGAACAGGAAATCAAAAACCTCCAAAAATAATTGATAGAAATTTTCCAATAGAATCGATACTGTGGACTTGAGGTTGTTTCCTCAGAAAGTGTACCGTATGCTCATTACCATTAACATGAAAAGTGACATTGCCTTTGGTGCAATCAATAACAGCCCCTGCAGTATTCAAAAAAGGTCTTCCAAGAATAATAGACATACTGTCATCCTTGGGAATATCAAGAATAACAAAGTCCATTAAAATAGTAACGTTTGCAACCACAACAGGCACATCCTGACAAATACCGATAGGTATAGTAGTTGATTTATCAGCCATTTGCAAAGATATTTCAGTAGGTGTCAACTTATTCAAATCAAGTCTACGATATAAAGAGAGAGGCATAACAGTTACACCGGCTCCAAGATCACATAAAGCAGTTTTAACATAGTTTCTTTTAATGGAGCATGGTATAGTTGGTACTTCGGGATCTCCTAGTTTCTTAGGTATTCCACCTTTAAAAGTATAATTAGCAAGCATGGTGGAAATTTCAGCTTCCGGTATCTTTCTTTTATTACTAACAATATCTTTCATATACTTAGCATAAGGATTCATTTTGAGCATATCAGTTAATCGCATACGTAAAAAGATAGGTCTAATCATTTCAGCAAAGCACTCAAGATCCTCATCATACTTTTTCTTGGATGGTTTGGGAGGAAAAGGCATGGGTTTTTGAACCCATGGTTCTCTCTCTTTACCATGTTTCCTAGCAACAAAGTCTTTCTTATCATAACGTTGATTCTTTGATTGTGGGTTATCAAGATCAACAGTAGGTTCAATTTCTATATCATTATCATTGCTAGGTTGAGCATTAACATGAACATTATCACTAGTTTAAGGTTCATTACCAGATTGTGTTGCAGCATCAGAAATAGAAATATCATTTTGGATTCTCAGGTGTTTCAGCAATAGGTTCACTAGAAGCATGCAAAGTCCTATCATTTTTCTTTTTCTTCCTTTTAGAAGGACTAGGTGCATCTATATTATTTCTTTGAGAATCTTGCTCAATTCTCTTAGGGTGGCCTTTAGGATACAAAGGTTCCTGAGTCATTTTACTAGTTCTAGTTGCCACTCTAACAGCATAGTCATTATTCTTACTATTCAATTCATTGAGAAAATCATTTTGAGCTTTAAGTACTTGTTCTACTTGAGTGGTAACCATAGAAGCATGTTTACTAATAAGTCTAAGTTCACCTTTGACATTAGCCATATAATCACCCAAGTGTTCAAGCATATCAGCACTGCGTTTTAATTCTCTACCAAAATAAGCATTGAAGTCTTCTTGCTTAACCATAAATTTATCAAACTCATCTAAGCATGGGCTAGCAAACTTAGTAAATGGGATTTGAGCTTTATCATATCTATAGAGAGAATTTACCTTTACCACCTGTGTCAAGTTATCAAGACCATGTGTTTCTTCAGTAGGCGGTAAATTAAGACCATGTATTTCTTCAATAGGAGGTAAATTATTAACATCTTCACCTTTAATACCCTTTTCTTTCATGGATTTCTTTGCCTCTTGCATATCTTCAGGACTGAGAAATAGAATACCCCTTTTCTTCGGAGTTAGTTTAGGAATAGGTTCAGGAGTTGGCTCAGGAAGTGTCCAATTATTTTCATTTGTCAACATATTATTCAATAGGATTTCAGCTTCATCCGATGTTCTTTCCCTGAAAACAGAACCAGCACAACTATCCAGGTAATCTCTGGAAGCATCGGTTAGTCCATTATAAAAGATAATCAAGTATTTAATTTTTCTTAAGAGGATGATCAGGCAAAGCATTAAGTAATTGGAGAAGCCTCCCCCAAGCTTGTGGGAGACTCTCTTCTTCAATTTGCACAAAATTATATATATATATATATCCCTTAAGTCAGCTTATTTCTTAATAGCAGGGAAATATTTAGCAGAGAAGTAATAAATCATATCCTGGGGACTACGCACACAACCAGGATCAAGAGAATTAAACCATATCTTAGCATCACCCTTTAATGAGAACGGGAATATTTTAAGGATATAAAAGTAACGAGTTCTCTCATCATTAGTGAACAGGGTAGCTATATCATTTAATTTAGTAAGATGTGGCACAACAGTTTCAGATTCATTGCCATAAAAAGGATCAGATTCAACCAAAGTAATTATATCAGGATCAATAGAGAATTCATAATCCTTATCAGTAACAAAGATAGGTGAAGTAGCATAAGCAGGATCATATTTCATTCTAGCATTCAGAGTTTTTTGTTTAAGCTTAGCTAATAATTTATTAAGATCACTTCTATCATTGCAAGCAAGAAAGTCTCTTTTAGTTTCTTCATCCATAACATAGCCCTCAGGCACAATAGGTAATTCATATTTATTAGGAGAGCCTTCATAATCACTTTCATCAGTATTATCAGTTTCAATAATTTCATTCTCTCTAGCCCTAGCAAGTTGTTCATCAAGAAATTCACCAAGTGGCACAGTAGTATCTGGCATAGAAGTAGTTTCATCATAAGTATCATGCATAGCAGAAGTGGCATTATCAATAATATGCCACATATCAGAATCAATAGCAGAAGCAGGTTTAGTTGTCGCAAGCTTACTCAAAATAGAAGGTGAATCAAGTGCAGAGCTAGATGGCAGTTCCTTACCTCCCCTCGTAGTTGAGGGATAAATCGTGGTTTTTGGATCTCTCAAGTTTTTCGTAATGATAAGAAGATATAAATCCCAAGTGACTCAAAGAATAGAGCTATGCTCCCCGGTAACGGCGCCAGAAAATAGTCTTGATAACCCACAAGTATAGGGGATCGCAATAGTTTTCGAGGGTAGAGTATTCAACCCAAATTTATTGATTCGACACAAGGGGAGCCAAAGAATGTTCTCAAGTATTAGCAGTTGAGTTGTCAATTCAACTACACCTGGAAACTTAATATCTGCAGCAAGGTATTTAGTAGCAAAGTAATATGATAGTAATGGTAACTATAGAAAAATTAACTGTAGCAAAAGTAATGTTTTTGGTATTTTGTAGTGATTGTAACAATAGCAACGGAAAAGTAAATAAGCGAAGAACAATATATGGAAAGCTCGTAGGCAATGGATCGGTGATAGAGAATTATGCCGGATGTGGTTCATCATGTAATAGTCATAACCTAGGGTGACACAGAACTAGCTCCAATTCATCAATGTAATGTAGGCATGTATTCCGAATATAGTCATACGTGCTTATGGAAAAGAACTTGCATGACATCTTTTATCCTACCCTCCCGTGGCAGCGGGGTCCTAGCGGAAACTAAGGGATATTAAGGCCTCCTTTTAATAGAGTACCGGATCAAAGCATTAACACATAGTGAATACATGAACTCCTCAAACTACGGTCATCACCGGAAGTGGTCCCGATTATTGTCACTTCGGGGTTGCCGGATCATAACACATAGTAGGTGACCATAGACTTGCAAGATAGGATCAAGAACTCACATATATTCATGAAAACATAATAGGTTCAGATCTCAAATCATGACACTCGGGCCCTAGTGACAAGCATTAAGCATAGCAAAGTCATAGCAACATCAATCTCAGAACATAGTGGATACTAGGGATCAAACCCTGACAAAACTAACTTGATTACATGATAAATCTCATCCAACCCATCACCGTCCAGCAAGCCTATGATGGAATTACTCATGCACGACGGTGAGCATCATGAAATTGGTGATGGAGGATGGTTGATGATGACGATGGTGACGGATTCCCCTCTCCGGAGGCCCGAATGGACTCCAGATCAGCCCTCCCGAGAGAGTTTAGGGCTTGGCGGCGGCTTTGTATCATAAAACGCGATGAATCTTTCTCTCTGATTTTTTTCTCTCCAAACACGAATATAGAGTTGGAGTTGAGGTTGGAGGAGCTCCAGGGGGCCCACGAGGTAGGGGGCGCGCCCAGGGGGCAGGCGCGCCCCCACCCTCGTGGCTAGGGTGTGGCCCCCCTGGCCTTGATCTTTTGCCAGTATTTTTTATTATTTCCAAAAGTACGCTCCATGGAGTTTCAGGTCATTACGAAAACTTTTGTTTCTGCACATAAATAACACCATGGCAATTCTGCTGAAAACAGCGTCAGTCCGGGTTAGTTCCATTCAAATTATGCAAGTTAGAGTCCAAAACAAGGGCAAAAGTGTTTGGAAAAGTAGATACGACGGAGACGTATCAAGCACCAAAGAGGAAACCTGTTGTACTGCGCTTACTGGCGCCTGCCTGGCCTTCGTCGTCATTGCTTGCATCACCCGAGCCTCAGGAGGTGGGTGCTTGCATAGGAATCTCCGCTCCTCAGGAGCCACCCTGACGAGGCCACTCCCTCTAGAGGTCTTGGCGTCGTCCACCTCGCGAGGCTTGGCCTCTTGTGAGGGTCAAGTCTTGAAGTTGATAAAGATGGTCCGTACCGGGCCACTGATGGGGCCACGCCACGGGCCGTAGGCAGGCAAGTCTGGGTACTCTGGTTCCCAGAACGCAGACATGGTCTATTAGTCCCCTTTATATTCTGTGCCATACTTTTCCCTTAAATTTAACCAACAAAATGATAATGTGTGTTATAAAAATTATATGATTGGAAACTATGTTCAAATACGAATCCAACTATATAATCTTCGGCGACATGCATTCATATTTTATTAGTTAAATACTACTTATAAACCAGGATGGGGGTATAGTAGGTAATTAAATCACAAACGTTTTTTATTAGTCGTATGTGTACATGGCCTTTCACCCTCCTCTAGCACGTCTTGTCACCCCGCTGCCGCAGATGGCTTACAGCGCAAGCTTGCGCAGCGCGCGGGGGCGTTCTTTTGGCCAAACGGTGGCCTGAAGTGGCGCAAATGAATCGTTAGTTAGACTGTTCCCATGCAACCTCGCAGGTTCCCGTGCAAGCTTCCTGCCTGACTCCGTGAAATCCCTAAAAATCCCAATGCTTACCGGCCTGCTATATAAACCCTCACGGCCGGCGAGTCCTCCATCGCATTTTCCCCTCCCTCCCTGAGCTTATCTTGTCTGCTTCTCCCACAATTTCCAATGGCACCGGTCTGTCGTCGTCGCTCAGCCACTCTGTCATCATCAGAGGACAGCTCCAGCTGGGAGGCTACAACGCGGCGGTGGCGTAGTCCCCGGCGTAGTGTAGTGCACGTGGCATCCCTATTGGGTGTGTGTGGAACACCCACCACATGCTCCACCCCTGCTGCCCGTCGACAGCTGTTGCCGACCACCGTTGTCGCCACACCACCGTTGAAAGCTAGGGCCATCGCCTGCTCTGCCACCACGGCCCAAAGGCAGGAGGTGGCCGTCATGGCCGCCACCCCACTGCCGACCACTGTGGTCGTCACCCGCTCCGCCACCGCGGTGCGAAGGCGGGAGGTGGTGGTCATGGCTGCCACCCCATCGTCGACCGTCGTGGCCGTCAGCCCACCATTGACCGCCGGGGTGATCACCCGCTCCGCCACCACCGCCCGAAGGCGGGAGGCGGAGGTGGAGGCCCGCACATGCGTCAGCGACCTTGCGCGCTACACCGAGTTCCTGCAGGAGGAGGAGGAGCGCCTCGTCGAGAACGCAAAGAGCCTTACCATCACCGTGGCCGTGGCACACGCCACCTCAGGGGCGAGGAATCAGGAGTTCTATGAGGAGAACCACCGCTTCAAGAGGGGTCGTCTGGAGCGGCAGAGGGCATTCGAGGTGAGCGTCGCTGAAGGTGCAGTAGTGATAGGCACCGTATTGCAGTTTCTAGCTTGTCGGTAGGCTCCTCCTCTTCTGCCTCTTACTAATCATGCTCGGCAGAGGAGAGGCTGCCGGAAGTAGCAGTACAAAGCCCCTCCATAGTAGTATTTAGGGGCTATTTTGTTCAGTTCATCTAACTATAGATGTGGTGGAACTGTACAACATACTTAAAATTAGCTAGTATATATAGTTGAACTAGTTATTTCAGTACGTGGTTGGCAACAATTGGGGAAAAGTTTGGTCGGTTCAGCTGCTGAGTTGAACTGTTTGTATAAATTATGAATGACTGCTTAATCTATGAATGAAATCAATGCTTAATTACTGAATTTGGGTTGCAAAAATTAGATAGTGCTAGTGATTTTTAGCTGCATATTTTGACAAATCGCAGTGTTACAAGGTCGGCAAATGGCAATGTTACTAGATCAACAAATGTCAATCTTTCTAGTTTGACAAATGGCAATATACCCAATATCACAGATGCAAATCTTACCAAATTGTTTGTACGTGGTTGCACACGGGTCATCCAAAACAACTGTTTGCGTTGAAGAGATGCACAAATCCCGCACTATGAATTTTCGCTTGACTTAAGGGGGAAGACCATAGCTCTCACTTTGCATATGGGTGTTCTATCTAAAACGTTTGCGATCAAAAGCTGCACAAATCCTGCTCGGCACATTTTCCCTTGGCTTCCTGGGGAAGTTCTCAGTTTGCATAAGGGTGTTCTAACTAAAATGTTTGCGATGAGTGTTTTATATTTTAAAACCATTGACTTTTTTTCAAAATAAAATCATTTGATAAGTCTATACATCAAGAGAGAAAAACGCAAGTTCGTTTAAACCATATATTTCATTCAGTCACAATGCGAATTTATATTCATATGATCAAGATACAATATTAAACCCCAAAAAACTATTTCCTACGGCGGCGAAGGTGGCGTGACGCGTCGTCATTGTCGTTGTCGTCCTCCGGGACGCCATTGTTGAAGTCTTCAAGGCAGCCCAAAATGTTTTTCACTTGGAAATCAAACATCATGTCGTCGCGCGATCGACGGGCGGGGAGCGGGAGGACGGCAACTGGCAGCGCTGAGAGGTAGTGGTCGACGGCGGCGTCCCATTCCGTTGAGGGGGCGCGCACACGGGTACGGGCATGGCGGATTATCAGGACCCCGATTCCAAGTCACATCGATCTAGCCGGTAACACCTCATATCACTTTGCGGCCTAACACATGGTATTCCCACGGGTGTCGCCTTACGATGGCCCGGGACCGTTTGCGCCTTTTGGCTCACGTATATGATAGTGTCGCTAGCATCCATATGACAGAGAACCTGGGCCGGCATGGCTAGTCATGAACCCAAAGCGGCACTAACCTATGGGGACAGGCATACATGAATCACATCGAGCATGTCAGTCATCAGCGAGTGAATCCGGGCTGTAGCACTGGGCTAACAGGACTCCGGGGAACCCGGGCTGTAGCAGGCTAGGAAAGACTCCGGATGTCACCGCGTGACATTTCCCCGAAGGGACAAACATAGGAACGAAGTGAAACACATGCCGGACAGTCAAGTGTCCTGAGAAGTAGTGCTGGGCTAGTAGGACTCCGGTGAACCGGGCTGTAGCGGACTACTATGGCTCAAGGAGCACTAGACTACATTTCCCCATAAGAGAGGCTGCCAAGGATAAACAACTAGATTGTCGGATCCCACACATACCAAGCATTTCAATCATACACACAATATGCTCGATATGTGCAAATACAACATGGCATCACAACAAAACTCTACAACTCAAGTACTTTATTTAAAGGCTCCGGAGAGCCATACATAGCATGTTCATACAGGTAGGGGTCACATGACCCAACACTCAAGTCATACAAGCATACAAGCATACAGGCACATGCGGAAGCAAATAGTCTGAGTACATACACTAGAAAGAAAGAAGGCTTGTCGAAGCCTGTCTATCTACATAGGGCCCTCCATGGCCAGAATCACCACCTGGGTCGCAAGTTACTCATCGACGTCGAGGTCTACATAAAACCCATCGGAGGGGGCGGTGTTGTCGTCTGAAAATAGTAATTAAAGCAACATGAGTACAAAGGTACTCAACAAGTCTTACAGCAGATCCTACTATACATGCTCATTCTCAAGAAGGTGGTGGAGTTAATGCAGCAAGCCAGCTTTGACTCTTGGCTAAGCTATCCTACGAGACACCACTAGTAAAATAGTTTTTGCACATGAGTCCACTAATCACCAACACAATACTCCACCGGGGATCCTCCCTTGTCATCCTACGAGAGGGCCATCCTCGGTACTCACACTTATCTTGAGTCTTTTAGTAGTATTCATTAACTTACCTATGAACTGTATAGGCAACCAAGTAGTCCTTTACCGCGGACGCGGCTATTCGAATAGATGATGTTAACCCTACAGGGGTGTACTTCTTCATACACGCTCTCACCACTTACCGTCGTTTACACGACCTGTACTCGGCAACCTTCAAGCTGAAGCCCAACGAGGGTGTCGGCCATGGCCTACCTATACACTCAAGTCTCTAGTCCAGGTTTATCTCCTATCCAGGTTCCATCCGCAGGGAGTCCGGCCGAGGTTTCCACATACGGCCCCGAACAATGTGAACAGGGTTCCCGAGACACCAAACGGGTGACTTGGTACACTGTGCCACGGTGTATCTACCGCATCATAGTCCACCCCTAGGGTCAGCGCTACGCACGCCCGCCAACACATAACCTACAAACACCAGAAACTAGTTGCAACTCCTGGACAGAGTACTAGGGTGATTAAGAAGCCGAGAGGGTCCATTGGTTTCGGGCCCAATGTATGGTAGTAACTGATTCTTAAATCACACATACAGATCTCAGTTCTTAGGGATGGCCTCAATGAAACAACCCACCATGTACTCCTACATGGCCTCTCATCGATACCTTTACGAAATCATGTTCAACACATCCCTCACATTACTGACGTAATCATTTCACTCTAGCCCATCACCCAGATGAACCAGACCTGACACAACTCTAAGCATAGCAGGCATAGCAAGGTAGGAAACACATACATGGCTCAATCAACTCCTACACATGCAAGTGGGTTTCATCTAGTTACTGTGGCAATGACAGGTCATGCAGAGGATAAGGGTTCAACTACCGCAGCACACAACAGTTTGAAACGTTGTTGTCTTAATGCAGTAAATGAGAGCAGAAGCGAGAACATGGGATTGTATCGATATGATCAATGGGGCTGCTTGCCTGATGGAGTAGTAGTAGGGTACTGCCCTTCAGTTGGATACTCAGAGATATCCTCGGAGGCAGAACCTACCACGAAAGGCACCACATAATACAATCATCACATGGCAATATGCAACAATATGATGCATGCTATGACATGGCAATATGAGGTGTCCTGCCTAATGCAATGTGAAACAAGTTGAATTGGGTCCATTTGAATCAAAGATTCAAATGGGAGCTTATGTTCTTAAGCATTATAGGTGTATTATCTTGTTTCACCTATACAGCAAGGTTAAAGTGTTTTGTCATGCATGAAACCATTACAGATGGAAAGATTGAATTTTTCTGATCAAATTTGATATATAAATCTTTGCATTTGGAGTTATAGGTTAAAAGTTATGAATTTTAGAAGTTTTGGTTATTTTCTGGAATTTCCTATATAAGAATAAATCCAGAAAAGGATTTACTACGTCAGCCTGGCGTCAGTGTGACATCCGCTTGTCAAAGGCGCCAGCCTAGGTCAAACCTGACCGGTGGGCCCCATCTGCCAGTGTAACAACTAACTAACAGAGTTAGTTAGTGTTTCGTTAGCACTAAACTAGGTTAGTTAGGCCCTGGGCCCAGATGTCAGTGAGTCAACCTATTAACTAAAATAATTAGTGTTAACTAAACTAATTCTAATTAGACAAGGGCATGGCCCACATGTCAGTGACTCAGGGGAGGTCAACCTGGGCCCACACGGGGTCAAGCAGGGTCAAACTCGCCAGCGTTTAGCCGCCGGCGAGGCCAGACGCGGCGGAGCAGCGCGGGATTCACCTACAAGGCGCCGTTTGGCGCGCGGAGCACAGCTACGGGACGCGGACGCTCGTCCGCATCCAACCGTGGTGGTGGCGCGACCGGGGAGTGGCCGGAGTGGCGCCGACGACGAGCTTGGCGGCGGCCGAAGCTCGGGTGCAGGTGGGGATGGGGCTGTGGTGCGCAAATGAGCGCGGCGAGGTGCTACAGGGGTTCTACGCGATGCGGGGAGCGCGTTGGGTGCATGCCCGGGACCAAATGGTCACCGGAGCATCGCTGGCGACGAGCGCGGGCGGTGGCGCGTGCGGGTGAGCATGGTGTAGACGCTACGGTGCATGAGGAGGTAAATGGAGGGGATGGGGAGATGGCTGAGCTCACGGGGGTCACGTCGAGGCAGTCGGTGGGGTCGGGGGCGAGCTGATGCGTCGGGGACGGCGAAGGGGATCTCCGGTGGCCGTAGTTGGGGAAGACGAGGTCGGGGCGATTCCAGAGCGGTCGAGCGCTCGGGGCTCAGCCTGCTCGACGTAGTCGACGACGGCGGAGCTCGTGGACACGATGGCGCGGCGCGAGGATGACGGAGGGCGCGGCTACGGCGACGGTGCGGCGGCAGGGGCGTCGGCCATGGTGGGAGAGGGCGAGGGAGAGGCGTTGGGGGTGAATGGAGGGGTCTGCGGGGTCGGGGCGACGACGTGGAGGTCGTCCAGGCATCCAGGGGCGCGGACGGCAAGCAGGTGGCGCCATGGCGAGCTCAGGCGCGCCGGCGCTCACCTCTCTGCCTGCCTGCCTGGCAAGAGGAAGCAGCTGACTGGCCATGGGCCAGCACAGTGCTGGGCCGCCAGGTGGGCCGGCTGGGGGTTTAGCCAGGTTAGTCCCTTTCTCTCTCTTTTTCTGTTTTTTTATTTATTCTGTTTTGTGTTTTGAAATAGTAAAAATACTATTTCATTTAGAAAAACCCTAAAAATAATCAGAGGCACATTTGGAAATATTCTCAACAGCCTAAAATTACTTTCAGGATTATTTGGGCATTTAAAAATATTTATAGGATTTAAATTGCCCAAATGCAATTAGTAATGAGTTAATCCAATGACCTTATGATGTCCTAGAAAAATGTGCACCATTTTTGTCAAAGGTTTTAACCCAAAACAAAAAGGGTGGACTTTTTAGAAGGGCATTTCAGGTTCATTGGAAATGTTTTTAGTAAACCCTAGTTGTTCTAGGGGGTGCTGGGGATTCTGTCATCCCCATTTCAATTTTCTTGGAAATTAAACATGATGCAACACTCTAATGCATGAACTAGCTAGGGTGTGACACGGATGCAGCCAAACGCACGGGGACCGGTGCTGCGGTGGGTGGAGGGGCGCGCACGGGCACGGGCACCGGCATTGGCGCTGGAATGTACATGAGCTCGCGCGAGACCTCGCTGACGCCTGTGCCTTCCAGCTCTGCGATAGTGCTCGGCGACCAGCCTATCAATGCTATGGGGATGGTTGCTTGCACGGGCGCGGGGATGGGAGCTGGGACAGGAGCGGGGGTAGCAACTGCTGCGGCAAACTCATTCAGGGCCATGTCCCCGAGGCCCCATTCCTCCTTATTTTCTATCTCTTCCGGCTCCGAGTCGACGTCACTAAACTTGAAGACTAGTGGTAGATGATCCTTCTGCGCCATGACGTTGGTGGAGGTGTGCGGGAGGGAGGGGAATGCGAGGCGAATAATGAAGCCACCCGTATTAAACAACGACTCAGGCGCCATTAATGGAGATGATGCGAGCAAGGCGGGCGGCCATGGAAGTCAAAGGGCTCGCATCCAAGTGGTCCCACGCAGCGTACAGCTCGCACGCTTCCCGATGAGCCTGTGCATAGGAGGACAACTTGCATGCCTCTCGGTTAACCTGCGCACCGGACTGCGCTTGCATGCCTCCCATTCAATCAAGCAGCTGTCCGCACGGCACCTCCTATAGCCATGAAAACCAAGACACGTGGTGTCACGTGAATGGTTAACAGAACGCACATGATTTGAATTATACAAATGTTTGAGATGTTAAAGTGGCAGCTATTTTTTCAAAATGCCTTTGTTGGCTGTTATTCAATTGCGCCTTCTCTCAATGGACATGAAAAATACCACAACATGTTGGGTGCCATTCCATGATAGCATGCCATGTTTCATGAATTTCATATGAGCTTTGGATTTACTAGAATTTAAAAACAAAGTATCTCAACATTTTGCTGGCAATCAACAGTGCCCTGGTGTTTAAAATTTATTCCCGTTTCTTGCATGGGACCTAAGCATCCACCCAAGGACACACATTTCATATGTCAACCCCTTTTTGTGCACTGGAGCATGTGCATGTAGTTCAAATTTGAATTATGCACACAAAATGCCTAGAAACCCAGTTAATGTATAAAAATGTCCAAGCAAACCCCGAAAAATCCCAAAAATTGACACAACACTCTTGTCATTCTCTGTTGACAATAGAAAATTTTTGAAAGCAATAAGAGGCAACGGATATCGTTTCATTCCCAAGGGTGGCACGTTCCCTCCCGAAACAATCAGGCTTGTTGTGAGAAGCTCTGGTTTGCGAGAACCTTATACCCAAACCTGCCCCAAATGGGGCAATTTTTTTACCACAACATGTTGATGCCACTCCATGATAGCATGTCAAGTTTCATGAACATCAGACGAGTTCTGGATTTACTAGAATTTAAAAACCATCTATCTCAATGTTTGCGGCCGAGTGATGGTGGCAAGGTGTTTGACATTCATTCCCATTTCTTGCATGGGACCTAAGCATGCAGCCAAGGACACATATTTGATTTTTCAAACAATTTACATGCATTGGAGCATGTGCCTGTAGTTTAAATTTGAATTATGCACATAAATTCATAAAAAACTCAGTTATTGTATGAAAATGTTCATACGAACCCTAAAAAATTCCTAAAATTAACACAAAACTCATGTTTTTCTATGTTGACACAAGAAGAAAAATTGAAATCAGGAAGAGGCAACGAATATCGTTTCGTCTAGAAAGGTGAAACGTTCCCTACCGTAACCATGAGGCTTGTTGTGAGAAGCTCTGGTTTGTGAGAAGCTTATATACCCCAACCTGCCCCAAATGGGACAATATTTTTACCACTGCATGTTGATGCCGTTCCATGCTAGCATGTCAAGTTTCATAAATTTCAGACGCGCTTTCGATTTACTAGAATTTAAAAAAAATGTATCTCAATGTTAGCGGCCGAGCGACGGTGGCAAGGTGTTTGACATTCATTCTCATTTCTTGCATGGGACTTAAGCATGTAAACAAGGACCCACATTCCAATTTTGAACCCATTTATATGCACTGGAGCATGTGCATGTAGTTCAAATTTGAATTATGCGCACGAATGCATAGAAAACTCAGTTAATGTATAAAAATGTCCAAGTGAACCCCGAAAAATCCCAAAAATTGACACAACATTCCTATTGTTCTTCGTTGACACGAGAAAAATTTTGAACGTAAGAAGAGGCAACAGATATTGATTCATCCCCCAATGTGGCACGTTCCCTACCGAAACCATCGGGCTTGTTGTGAGAGAAGCTCTGGTTTGCGAGAAGCTTATACCCAAACCTACCCCAAATGGGACAATATTTTTACCACGGCATGTCGATGCTGCTCCATGATATCATGTCAAGTTTCAGGAATTTCAGATGAGTTTTCGATTTACTAGAATTTTAAAACCATGTATCTCAATGTTAGCGGCCGAGCGACAGCGTCAAGGTGTTTGACATTCATTCTCGTTTCTTCCATGTGACCTAAGCTTGCAACCAAGGACAAAGAGTTGATTTTGCAACCCGTTTTTATGGACTGGAGCATGTGTATGTAGTTCAATTTTGAATTATGCACATAAATGCCTAGAAAACTCAGTTAATGTATAAGAATTTCCAAATGATCCCCGAAAAAATCCAAAATTTAACACGACACTCCTGTTGTTCTATGTTAACACCAGGAAAAAAATTGACAGGAAGAAGAGGCAAAGAATATCGTTTTGTCCACAAAGGTGACACAATTCCCTAATGGAACCATGAGGCTTCTTGTGAGAAGCTCTGGTTCGTAAGAAGCTTATACCATAACCTTCCCCATATGGGACAATATTTTTTACCTTGGCTTGTTGATGCCATTCCATGATAGCATGCCAAGGTTCATGAATTTCAGATGGGTTGTGTATTTACTAGAATTACAAAAGCAAGTACCTCAACATTTGCCGGAGAGCCACGGTGCCGTGGTGTTCGAAATTCATCCCCATTTCTTGCATGGGACATAAGCATAAACCCATGGACACATATATGATTTTACAACCCATGTTGGTGCACCGAAGCATGTGCATGTAGTTTAATTTTGAATTGTGCACCTGAAATGGCTAGAACACCAATTTAATGTATAAAATGTCCAAACAAACTCTGAATAATTCCAATTTTTACAACACACATATAGTTGCATGTTCACTGCAGATAAAAGTTCTAGAAATTCAAACACCCTCCATTGCCACTGTGACCACATTATGTAATTCAAATCAAGATGAAAAATCAAGTAGATCCCACTAAGTTTATAATCAACAACCATGTGAGATGCAGTACAAAATATCTTGGAGCACCGTCGGTGTATAGTACGCCCAAGGCTTACGCGAGAAGGTGTGTTGACTACAGTCCACAGCCGACATGTCAAGCACACTAGCTTGCTCCCCAAATATCATTTCACTGTTCAATCGTCGCTGGTGAAAGATGGGGACGTGGACACGCGTCATGAGGGCAACTTTGGCAGCCCACTCCGGCAAGAGCGCGGTCGCAGCCGCCATGCGCGTGCTAACAATGTGCATGAGCGCGGCCGCAATCTGCGACCGGGCGGCCAAGCCAGCCCAAACGGCCGTTGTTGCTTCTCAGGTGGTGGCAGCAATATCTGCCTCGGGGATAGCAACTGGAGAGAACGGCATAGCAGCTGTCTGTTTTGTAGTGGCGGCCTTAGCCCTAATGGAGACCGCCCACGACCATGTCGCGGCCGCCCCCGCTCAGCTCGTGGCGGTCACCGCACAAATCAAACGAAGCTTCTCCGACAATGGTCGGGAACCCACACCCGAAGAGTTGGCAATCACCAAGAGTGTTCGAGCAGCCGTCCGTTCCTCCACCGCATACCTTGCCACAACGGACCTGTCCAAGCCCAGATTGCGGCCGCCCATGCCTAGCTTGTGGCGTCCTTTTCCAAATAGATGGCGTACGCGGATGGTGAGATGCTTGCTGAGTTTGGTGCGATGGATGCAATGGAGCCCCTTCCCCAAGAGACCATTAGGCACGAGCTGGACATGGAGGAGTCGGCGGAGATCGACGAGCACCAGTCATAGTAGTACTCTTTGTTTTGTTTAATTAAGAGCGTCGATCTTTAATTCGTTAGAGTAATTTTTAGGTCATCTAGCTCTCTTTAATTGCTGAACTTGCTCAATTAAGAAGTGTGGGTGTGCCGTAGTCTCCTTTGTGTACCCAAATTATGCCATGACGTGGATGACCACTGTAACCAGGGAAATTCGAACCAAATTTTTTAACTTTCAAACTCATTACACATGGGTTAAGCTATCTGAATCATTTGTGATGTTCACATATCGTACATAGTTCTGAATAAGGGACTGTGTCTGCTGACACTTTGCGCGACAGTTTTTTCGCTGAACAGATTCCAAATTTTTGGCTTCCGTGGAAATATCTACCTTCCCGCCCCCCTTACCAAAAGCCACAGTTCCCCTATTTCCGCCTTCCTTTCCAAGTTGAAACCTTCACTACTTTCTTGTAGCGTCGCCTCCTCGCCGGCAACCTTCCTTCACGCTGCTCGACCTCATCTATCCAGGCAGGTAATCCACACCTGACCCCCATCCTCCTCCTCCTTCCACATCCCACAAGCCCCGACCGCCGGTGTGACACCTTCCACCCAAACCACCGACCCCTCCACCAAATAAGCGCCGCCCTAAGCCATGGTGCACGCATTATAGCTAGGAGCTCAAGGAGCATTTGCCAACGGAGAAGCAAATCGTGGTCGCACGCTTGGATGAGGTCGTGGTGGCTGCCATTCGTGCCGACCCCCAGATCTTGGAGGAGTACCTTGCCATTTGCTAGCTAAGCCGGTTAAGCATGCTCGGTTTACCCGTTGCGTGTGCTGCTCCTGCCTTTCCTTAACAAATTCTAGTGAATTGTGCTATCTAATTTTACCATGCAATCTGTTGCTCTAGTGTATATGTTCTATATGTCATGCAGTGTGGTGCTCACTGAATAATTGTTTGGTTAATTAGTTATCATCTTCAGTTAACTTTTTGGTTCAATTCTGCAAATGTGATGTTCAATTCTTCAGACTCTAATTTTGTATTGTCTTCCATGTGAGAAATAAATCGAATTTATCTTTACAAAATACATGAGAAACGAATACAATTGCTATATTTCCAAGTTGTCAAGCATGCTTGGTTTGGTTAACTGTCTAATCTTCTAGTATGTTATACATTGTGCAATGTGGTGCTCAATTAACGTTTGGTTCATTTGTTGTGGTGTTTAGTTAACTGTTTTGTTCAATTATGCAATGCGATGTTCAATAGTTGTGGGTGCATTCTGTTATTGTATACCGTGTGAGAAGTAAATCGAATTGGGCTATACTAAATACATGAGAAACAAATACGATTGCTATATTTCCAAGTTGTTGAGCATGCTTGGTTTGGTTAACTACGCGATCTTCTATTAGGAGTATATTATATTGTGCAATGTGGTGCTCTGTTAACGTTTGGTTCATTTATTGTGGTGTTTAGTTAACTGTTTGGTTCAATTCTGCAATGCGATGTTCAATTGTTGTGTGTGCATTCTGTTATTGTATACCATGCGAGGAATAAATTGAATTTGGCTGTACTAAATACATGAGAAACAAATAAAATTGCTATATTTCCAAGTTGTTAAGCATGCTTGGTTTGGTTAACTGTCTGATCTTCTATTAAGAGTATGTTATATTGTGCAATGTGGTGCTCAGTTAATATTTGGTTCATTTGTTGTGGTGTTTAGTTAACTTCTTGGTTCAATTCTGCAATGCGATATACAATTGTCACGGGTAGAATTTTGTATTGTTGTGCATGTGAGGAATAAATTGAACTTGGCTGCACTTAATACATGAAAAACATATACAAGAGCTATATTTCCTAGTTCTTAATCATGCTTGGTTTGGATAAATGGGTTTTCTGTGTTGCATGAATTAATCTGATGAATCTACAATGTGATTATTTTTCATCAACATATTTTACTGATAGCATGCGAACCCTCACTTAACCTGATGACTAACTACCTTATATGTGTTGCAGGGAAACAATGGGAAGCACTGAGGTTTACCAGCGAGGTTAGCACATGCATGGTCCAATGTCTAATAGAACATTATTGAGCAATTGCAGGAACCATTCTAATATTTAGGTTTTTAACAATTTGTTCTTGCACATGTAGGTCCTGCTGTTAGAGGTTTTGACCCACTGTTCAACCCTTTTTGCATATGGGGAAATGAGTTGTCCATGAATATCAGTCAAGTCAAGAAAGTCAGACAGATTGTTAGGATAAAGAAATTAGACAACAAGATCTTTGTCTGCAAAATGAAGAAGACATCTATTCACTACAAGATGGTACTAACTATTATACCTTGCCTTATTCCTTTGCCCCATTTCCAATATAGAGAAGATATTTATGCACATCCTTGTTTTCAGGCCTTTCCAAAGCACTTCACTGATGATTACCTCTCAAACCACCTCTATGGTCAGGAGGTGAGGAAGGTTTTCATACAACACTCACGGTTCAATATTAAAGTGTTCCTGAAGAGGACGAAGGATGGACAGTCAATCATCCAGAGGCACTGGCCTAAAGTTGCAAAGACCTTCAACATCAATGAAGGCTCAATATTCGCCTTCCACTTCAGCAGTTTCCCAGATGAGATGCATCTGTCTATGTACCACCTATGATGCTAATTTCAAAATGTTTTAGATGATGCATGTGAAACTTGGTGATGGTGCAATTGTTTAATGGGGTAGCTGAGTGCTCAAGCTATATGATGTTGTACTCCGATGTATTTCAATCATGAATTCCTACTTCCTTAATATGGAAATGAAATATATTATGTGTTTGATATGAATGTCAATTAGATTAATAAATGAATTAGCAATAATAGGGCGATTAGCCTGCTAATTGGGTTTTTTCTATTGCAAATGGTTATTGGGAAAACATCATGGACGATGACCTCAGGCAACGCACATAGTTTCTAGGAATTAACCGTGTTGGATCCATGACCAATCACACACGACATCCTCTTGAAAACTGTTTGCATTAGGCCACCTTGCGCAAACTTTTACCACATAAAAACTGTGTGTGATTGATACAACTCCGTCGTATCTATAATTTTTCATTGTTTCATGCCAATATTATACAACTTTCACATATTTTTTGAAACTTTTTATATGATTTATTGGACTAACCTATTGATCTAGTGCCCAGTGCCAGTTCCTGTTTTATGCATGTTTTTGCCTCGCAGAAAATCCATATCAAACGAAGGCCAAATGCAATTAAATTTTATGGAGAATTATTTTGGAATATATGTGATTTTTGGGAGTTGGAATCACCGCAAACGGAGGCCCACACAGCCCACAAGACACCAGGGCGCGCCCCAAGGCCTGGCGCATGGTGGTTGTTGCACCCTCCTCGAACATCAGTTGGAGCCCTACTTTGGGCGCAAGGTAGCTTATATCCGAAAAAATCGTGTTAAAATCTCAGCGCAATCGGAGTTACGGATCTCCCGGAATATAAGAAACGGTTTTCAGCCAGATCTGGGGAGCGTGAAATAGAAGATAATAGAGAGGGAGATCCAATCTCGGAGGGGCTCCCGCCCCTCCGCCGCCATGGAGGCCATTGACCAGAGGGGAACCTCTCCTCCCATCTAGGGGGAGGCCAAGGAAGAAGAAGAAGGAGGGGGGCTCTCTCCCCTCTCTCCCGGTGGTGCCGGAGTGCCGCCGGTGCAAGGATCGTGACGGCGATCTACATCAACAATCTTTCTACCGTCAACACCAACTTTCTCCCCCTCTATGTAGTAGTGTAACACCTCTTCTCCCTGATGTAATCTCTACTTAAACATGGTGCTCAACTCCATATATTATTTCCCAATGATCTTTGGTTATACTATGATGTTTGAGTAGATCCGTTTTGTCTTGTGGGTTAATCATGATCTTGGTTGGTATGATTGCATATTTTATTTATGGCGCTCTCGTACGGTGCCCTCCATTCTCGCACAAACGAGAGGGGCCCCCGCTGTAGGGTGTTGCAATATGTTCATGGTTCGCTTATGGTGGGTTGCGAGAGTGACAGAAGCTTAAACCCAAGTAAGTGGGGTATGATGTATGGGAGTAAAGGTGACTTGATACTTAATGCTATGGTTGGGTTTCACGACCTTAATGATCTTTAGTAGTTTTCTGTCCTTGCTAGGGGTCCAATCATAAGTGCATATGATCCAAGTATAGAAAGTATGTTAGCTCATGCCTCTCCCTCATATAAAATTAAAAAAATGATTACCGGTACTTGTTATCGATTGCCTAGGGACAAATAACTTTCTTGTTGACACAAACACTTTTACTAAACACCTAAATTTTATTATCTTGCAAAGTACTTCTAGTTTTATTCTTGCAATTAGTTATAGCATCACACCTACAAAATAGTTTCATACTTGTTTCCGATAAAGCAAACATCAAGTGTGTGTAGAGTTGTATCGATGGTCGATAGAACTTGAGGGAATATTTGTTCTGCCTTTAGCTCCTCGTTGGGTTCGACACTCTTATTTATAGAAGAAGGATAAAAACGATCACCTATAATTGTGGGTTATCAAGACCTTTTTCTGGCGCCGTTGCCGGGGAGCAATAGCGTGGGGTGAATATTCTCGTGTGTGCTTGTTTGCTTTATCACTAAGTAGTTTTTATTTCCTGTTCTAAGTTGTTCACTATCTTTAGTTATAGATATGGAACACGAAACACCATAAAAATTAGTGGTACTTGCTACTCATGGAGATGGGGAACCTCCTAAAACCCTCGATGCTTGTTATGTTAAAGATATTATGCAATACTTTGATAATCCTGAGAAAACCCCATTCAAGTATATAATGGGAGTAACGTTGGATCAACATGAATACTTTAGGGATTATCGCTTGACTCATATAGGGAAATTGTTGTGGGATCAAATTCATATGTTGCATTGGTATGCTCGGGAGCTATACTTGAGATATGATTATACTTGTTGCTCTAGGATGAACGCTCCACACCTTCCCTTTTCATGCAAACTTAATGATAATGAAACCTTGGCTTCTTATGCTAATTGTATATATGATTATTATGATGTGGAACGAATAGAAGAATTTGTTGCTTTTAAGGATGCTTATGAAATTGAATGTTTGTTTGAAAAGTTTGAAGATTTTGATGATTCAGTTTATAGACCTGAAAATTTTGCTATTCTTAAATATTGCTATGATAATTATAAATTTAATTACGATATTGATGTGTTTATTGAGAAAGTCTCCGTTGTCCAAGAAGAGACTAATATTTTGCAGGAGTCTATGGAATAAGGAATTGATGAAACTTTGAGCCCATTGGATGAAAAAGATGAGGAGGAGAGCGAAGAACAAAAAGAGGAAGAGCGGATTGATCACCCGTGCCCACCTTCTAATGAGAGTAACCCTTCAACTCATGCATTGTTTAATTTCCATTCGTTCTTACCGAAGGATGAATGCCATGATAATTGCTATGATCCCGTTGATTCGTTTGAAATATCCCTTTTTGATGAACTTGATGCTTGCTATGCTTGTGGCCATGATGCCAATATGAATTATGCTTATGGAGATGAACTTGTTATAGTTTCTTATGTTAAGAATGAAATTGTTGCTTGTGGGAGTCCTGGATTAGGGGGTCTCCGGACATCCGGATTATATCCTTTGGCTGGACTGTTGGACTATGAAGATACAAGATTGAAGACTTCGTCTCGTGTCCGGATGGGACTCTACTTGGCGTGGAAGGCAAGCTAGGCAATACGGATATGTATATCTCTTCCTTTGTAACCGACCTTGTGTAACCCTAACCTCTCCGGTGTCTATATAAACCGGAGGGTTTTAGTCCGTAGGACAACATACAATCATACCATACGCTAGCTCCTAGGGTTTAGCCTCTCTGATCTCGTGGTAGATCTACTCTTGTACTACCCATATCATCAATATTAATCAAGCAGGACGTAGGGTTTTACCTCTATCAAGAGGGCCTGAACCTGGGTAAAACATCGTGTCCCCTGCCTCCTGTTACCATCCGCCTTAGACGCACAGTTCGGGACCCCCTACCCGAGATCTGCCGGTTTTGACACCGACATTGGTGCTTTCATTTAGAGTTCCTCTGTGTCGTCGCCATTAGGCTTGATGGCTCCTACTATCATCGATAACGATGCAGTCCAGGGTGAGACTTTTCTCCCCGGACAGGTCTTCGTGTTCGACGTCTTTGCACTACGGGCCAATTCGCTTGGCCATCTGGAGCAGATTGAAAGTTACGCCCCTGGCCACCAGGTCAGGTTTGGAAGCTTAAACTACACGGCCGATATCCATGGAGACTTGATCTTCGACGGATTCGAGCCTCTGCCTTGTGCGTCACGCGGTCACGATGAGTATGATTTAGCTCTACCATCGGACAGTGTTCAGGAGATCACACAGGCAGCCGCTCCGACCCTCAATTCGGAGCCAGTTGCGTCGTCCATGGTTGGGTGGATGGACCCCGCAATGGAGGCCTTACCCTTAGCGGCGATCCAGCCAAACATTGACCTTACCTTGCACGAGAGCCGTGTTGTTAAACTGCCGGATCCTTCTTCGGCCACGGACTCCGAGCCGCCTGCGCCCGTTCCTATCGAATCCGATTGGGCGCGGATCATGGATTTTACCTCCGCGGATATTTTTCAGCACTCGCCCTTTGGAGACATACTGAACTCACTAAGGTCTCTCTCCTTGTCAAGAGGATCCTGGCCGAACTATGTCCGGCAGGACTGGGATGCGGACAACGAAGAAACTCGTGGCCCACCCACCACCCACTTAGTAGCCACTATCGATGACTTAACCGACATGCTCGACTTCGACTCCGAAGACATCGACGGTATGGACGACGATGCGGGAGACGAAGAGGAACCACTACTCACAGGGCACTGGACAGCCACCTCATCATACGATATATACATGGTGGATACACCCAAAGAAGGCAATGGCTACGAGATAGCGGAGGATGACCCCTCCAAGAAGAAACCCAAGCGCCGATGTCAGCAGCGCCGCTCTATGTCCCGCCAAAGCAAAAGTGGTGATACCGGCGTAGGAGATAATAACACTCCGGATAGTGCCGAAGACAACAACAATCCCCTCCAGCAAGATTTAGAGCAGGAGGATGGAGGAGCCAGCCCTCCTGAGAGAGCGGCAGATGGAGAGGCGGAGGATGATAATTACATGCCCCCCTCCGAAGACGAGGCAAGCATCGGCGACGACGAATTCGCCGTGCCAGAGGATCCCGTCGAACAAAAGTGCTTCAAATGCCGGCTTACAGCCATGGCAAATAGCCTTAAGAAAAAGCAGGAACAGCTTCAAGTTGATCAAGATCTGCTAGCTGACATATGGACTAAAGTCCTCGCGGCCGAGGAATATAAACTCGAGCGCCCCTCCAAGAGTTTCCCAAACTGCAGGTTGCAACCCCGACTAAAGGAAGAAGCATATGACGCGGCTGATCGGCCACCTCGTGGCCGTGATAAGGAGGCATTCCAGCCAAAAACTTAGCCTGCACCCTGACGCCATTCAAATAAAAAGTCATGGGGAGATACGCTAGACCTACGAGAGATATTGGAGGATAAAGCAAAGCATGCAAGATCAATCTACGGATCATGAGGGCGCGCCACTATGCGAGACGATAAACGTCACGTCAGATACAGTAAAAGTAAATCCGGCCGGGCCGAACACAGCAGGCAAGACCGATTCGAGCTGCGCCGCGATATAGCCCAATAGAGAGGCGCCGCACACCCCTTATGCTTCACAGACGAAGTAATGGATCATCAAATCCCAGAAGGTTTCAAACCTGTAAATATTGAATCATATGACAGCACAACAGATCCCGCGGTATGGATCGAGGATTTCCTCCTTCACATCCACATGGCCCGTGGTGATGACTTACACGCCATCAAATACCTCCCTCTAAAGCTCAAGGGACCAGTGCGGCATTGGCTTAACAGCTTGCCAGCAGAGTCCATTAGCTGTTGGGAAGATCTGGAAGCCGCATTCCTCGACAACTTTCAGGGCACTTATGTGCGGCCACCAGATGCCGATGACTTGAGCCACATAATTCAGCAGCCAGAAGAATCGGCCAGGCAATTCTGGACTTGGTTCCTAACAAAGAAAAATCAAATCGTCGATTGTCTGGATGTAGAGGCCCTAGCGGCTTTCAAACACAACATCCGCGACAAATGGCTAGCCCAGCACCTTGGTCAGGAAAAGCCGAAATCTATGGCAGCCCTCATGACACTCATGACCCGCTTTTGTGCGGGAGAAGACAGCTGGCTGGCTCGCAGTAATAACATATCAAAGAACCATGGTACTTCGGATACCAAGGACGGCAATAGCAGGTCACGTCACAACAAACATAAGCGCCGCATTAACAACGATAATACCGAGGATATGGCAGTCAATGCTGGATTCAAAGGCTCTAAACCCGGTCAGCGGAAAAAGTCATTCAAACAAAGTACGTCGGGTCCGTCCAGCTTGGACCGTATACTCGATCGCTCGTGTCAAATACACGGCACCCCAGAAAAGCCAGCCAATCACACCAACAGGGATTGTTGGGTGTTCAAGCAGGCCGGCAAATTAATTGCTGAAAACAAGGACAAGGGGCCACATAGCGATGACGAGGAGGAACCCCGACAGCCACAGACCGGAGGACAGAAGAGGTTTCCCCCACAAGTGCAAACGGTGAACGTGATATACGCTACCCACATCTCCAAGAGGGAGCGGAAGCATGCGCTCAGGGACGTATATGCGTTGGAGCCAGTCACCCCAAAGTTCAATCCATGGTCCTCCTATCCAATCACTTTCGATTGCAGGGACCATCCCACTAGTATCCGACATGGCGGATTCGCCGCACTGGTTCTGGACCCAATCATTGATGGATTTCACCTCACTCGAGTCCTTATGGATGGCGGCAGCAGCCTGAACCTGCTTTATCAGGACACAATGCGTAAAATGGGTATAGACCCCTCAAGGATCAAACCCACAAAACAACCTTTAAAGGCGTCATTCCAGGCATAGAGGCCCATTGCACAGGCTCAATTACACTGGAAGTGGTCTTTGGATCCCCGGATAACTTCCGAAGCGAAGAGTTAATCTTCGATAAAGTCCCGTTCCGCAGTGGTTATCATGCACTGCTCGGGCAAACCGCATTTGCGGGATTCAATGCGGTACCGCATTATGCATACCTCAAGCTCAAGATGCCAGGACCTCGCGGGGTTATTACAGTCAATGGAAACACAGAGCGCTCTCTCCGAACGGAGGAGCACACCGCGGCCCTTGCAGCAGAAGTGCAAGGCAGCCTCTCAAGGCAATCCACCAGTTCGGCGTTTCAAGACCCGGACACCTTCAAGCGTGCTCGGAGCAATCGGCAACTAGACCGCCTGGCGTGATCTTAGCTCGTGTAGAAATGCGGCCCCCACCCCAGTCCTAGCCGAACGACGAAACTCGTGCCACGCGTACATAATTACTCATTAAAAATACCATGGGCACAGATGGGGAGGGGGGCACAAGTGCGGCACGCCCCAAGACACGGCTTAAACCGCACTAGGGGCTTCCCGTTTGGTTATTTTTCTTTTTTTCAGGACCTTAATCTCTGGAAACCCTGTCCGGTAGCACTATTGTCGAACACATGATGCAGCAACCAAGGAGGCAGAAAGCTACGTCACACCATGGAATTCCCAGCTGGATTACAATAACGAGCAAAATATTTGATTTAATACTGTTCCTCAGCTTGCCCTTGGAAGGGACATAGTCCTACTCTTTGCTTATCGCACCATCTGTATCATTCTGCTTTAACGCACCTTTTTGAATAAACAATGCATAACATTACGACTATTATTGCATTCTTGTTATACATATATGTGTTCATTAATGACACCTTGCAACCGTACACTTTGGTACGGCTAATACACCAGGGGCTTACGTACCCCACAATATGGTGTGAAAAGTCCGAACACTTTCACAAGTGCGGCACCCCGAACATATAGCATTATATGCATGAGCTCCGAATCATGTCTTTGGTTAAATGTTGGGTTTGCCTGACTCCTATGTTTTGGTACCTTATGTTCCGCTCTATCGGCTAAAGTAGCGCTAGGAGAACTACTATGATTGTGCCCCGGTTCTGGTGGGCTAAGCACCTCAGTAGAGAAAGCTAAAACTGACTGTCATGATAAGGGGAGAGACTGGTCACTGTTCAGCGAGGTTTTCGAGTCCCTAAAGACTTATGCCGCTTAGAGAGAGGGGCCGGCCTTGTCCGGCTTAAAGGCATGTATCGCGCCCCGAATTCGGCCTTCCGAATACCAGGGGCTTCGCTGAAATTTAAAATTATAGAATTCTATGGCTAAGTGAGAGTGATAAAGCATTATTAGTCCGGTTGCCTTGTTCGTTGTGCTGAGCACCTCCCTTGAAGGACCCAAACATGAGAACAAGAGTACTCAGGTTTATGCCGAACACCCCAACACTCGTGGCATGGGGGCAGAAGCCGAGGACTAGCCATCTCTCAGATTGGATAAACAGCCAAACAGAAGGCAATATTTTAAATTCACACAGGTGTTGCATAGTGCATATGAAACAAATTTTCATCATACAGGATCACATGAGCAAGTTTACTCAAATATTACATCCTTTTAACATTCATCTGCTACAAGACGGGCACCCTTCAGGACACCCTCATAATAAATTTCGGGGGTGCGATGCTCCTTGCCCTGCGGCGGCCCTTCCTTGATCAGCTTCACGATGCCTAGCTTGGCCCACTACACCTTCACACGGGTGAAAGCCCGGCGTGCACCTTTGATGAAGACGGACCGCTTGACGACCTCCAGCCGTGGGCAGGCATCCACAAGCCGCCTCACCAGGCTGAAGTAGCTGTTCGGAAGGGCGTCGCCAGGCCACAGCCAGACTATAAGGCCCTTCATGGCCTGTTCGACCGCCTTGTGCGGCTCGACCAGTTGCTTTAGCTGGTCGCTCAGAGGCATCGGGTGTTCGGTCCTAGTATATTGAGACTAGAATAGCTTCTCCGTTGAGCTTCCCTGCTCGGCATGGTAAAACTGTGCGGCATCTGACAAGCTACGGGGCAAATCTGCGAATGCTCCTGGAGAGCTCCGAATTCGGGTAAGTAATCGGTAATTCACTTTTACAAGCTTGCTCTGCGTATAGAATGCCTTACCCGCTGCTATCTTCTTCATTGTGTCGATCTCCTGGAAGGCCTTTTGGGCTTCGGCCTTGGCACTTTTTGCGCTCTCGAGGGCCGCGGCAAGCTCAGACTCTCGCATCTTCGAGTCAAGCTCCAACGCCTCATGCTTCGTCACGAGAGCCTGGAGCTCTTGCTGCACCTCGCCCACCCGAGCCTCTTGCTTTTCTCGCTCGATGCGCTCCTTGGCCGCTTTATCTTCGGCCTCGGACAGCGCTTGCTTTAGGGTCGCCACTTCGGTCATGGCCCCTGGCAAATTCACGATGATCCTGTCATTTTGCAATCGCACTCTTTTTATACATATCCTCAGACTAGGTACTACTTACCTTGGTTCTCCTCGAGCTGCCTCTTGGCAAGGCCGAGCTCGTCCTGGGACCCTTTCAGGTCCTGCTTCAGTACGGCGACCTGCGCAGTCAGTGCGGCGGGCGCCAGTAGCGAAGCCTACATATGCATATTACATACTCATATTAGACTCCTACGATATTGTTTGATCCTCTGTTCGGATTTTCTTTCTGAACACCGAACGGAGCATCAGGGGCTACCGTCTATGCGGTAATATTTTCCTATATTTTAAACACTTACCTAAAAGCCTGTTAGAAGGCTGGCACAGGCTTCAGTCAATCCGCTCTTGGCAGACTGAACCTTTCGGATCACCGCACTCATGATAGTACGGTGCTCCTCGTCGATGGAAGCACTGCGAAGCGCTTCCAGTAGATTGTCCGGTGCCTCTGGATGGACAGAGGTCACCGGTACAGGCATCTCGCCGCTCTTAGAAGGGGGTCGCCTGCCCGAGTCCGGGACCACTTGAGGTTCCGGCGTAGTGTTCAGCTGAGGGCCGAACCCGGAGCTCTTAGGAGCCTTGTCCCCTCGGCTCCCGGAGTCCGGGAGGTCGCCTTGAGGCGCCTCCGGGACTGTCTCCCCTCGACCCGGTGCCTCGTGAGACAGCACCTTGGCATCGTCCGTAGGATGAGGGGAGGTGGCGGTCGGGACTGGATCACTATCCATATCCGACGAGCCCAGGGAGCCGTCCGATGATACATCAATACAGGCTCGGGGCGGCCTGCATAATCATATTTCGACGTTAGGTGAAGTAGTGCGACAAAGGAATACTATGAGTTACTCTGGTATCCGAATACTTACGACTTCCCCAGGGGCTTGGCCCTGGGCAGCCACTCGTCTTCGCCGTCAGCGGCGGTGGTAGAGCTGTCCGGAAGGAGAGTCCTCCCCTTCTTGGACCCTTCGGCCTCCCCAGTTGGGGCAGCCTTCCTTTTCTTGTCTCCCCCGTCTAGAGGGGGAGCATCTTCTTCTGCCTCCTCGTCTTCGGGGGAGGATTGCGCTGTAGAGTCCTCGGACGGTGAGTCCGATGACGCCTGGCGTCGGGAACTCTTTCGGGTTCCCTTGGCCTTCTTGGTCTTCTCCGGCACCGTATAAGGAGCCAGAGTCGGCATCTTCGTCAGAAGAGCGTCTGCTGGGCCTTTGGGCAAAGGAGCCGGACAATCGATCTGTCCGGCCGTCTCCTGCCAGTCCTATCAAAGGTACAGGAGTTTAGATCCCGCATGGAGTCAATCTATGAAAATAAGTATCCTGTAAGCGGTAAAGCAGCTTACCGCACTGGCTTGGCGCTTCGCGCTGAATCCGCGATCCTTAGTAATGGGAGGGGTGACCTCGGCGCTCTTGAACAGCACCCTCCAGGCATCTTCGTGAGTTGTGTTGAAGAGCCTGTTCAGAGTTCGGTGCTGCGCCAGGTCGAACTCCCACAAGTTGAAGGCCCGTTGCTGGCACGGGAGGATCCGGCGGTGGAGCATGACCTGGACTATGTTAACAAGTTTGAGCTTCTTGTTCACCATGTTTTGAATACATGTTTGGAGTCCGGTCAGCTCTCCCGAACTACCCCAAGACATGCCCTTCTCTTGCCAGGAGGTAAGCCATGTGGGGAAGCCAGATCGGAACTCGGGGGCCGCTGCCCATGTAGGGTCACGCGGCTCCGTGATGTAGAACCACCCCGATTGCCACCCCTTTATGGTATCCATGAAGGAGCCCTCGAGCCATGTGATGTTGGGCATCTTGCCCACCATGGCGCCTCCGCACTCCGCCTGGAGGCTGCTCACTACCTTCGGCTTGACATTGAAAGTCTTCAGCCATAAGCCGAAGTGGGGCTTGATGCGGAGGAAAGCCTCGCACACGACGATAAACGCCGAGATGTTGAGGATGAAGTTCGGGGCCAGATCGTGGAAATCCAGGCCGTAGTAGAACATGAGCCCCCAGACAAATAGGTGGAGAGGAAATCCCAGTCCGCGGAGGAAATGGGTGAGGAACACTACCCTCTCATGGGGCCTTGGGGTGGGGATGAGCTGCCCCTCCTCTGGGAGCCGGTGCGCGATGTCGTTGGGCAAGTATCTGGCTCTCCTCAGCTTCTTGGCGTGTCCCTCTGTGACGGAGGAGACCATCCACCTGCCTCCCGCTCCGGACATGGTTGGAGAAGGTCGAGGTGGGAAATGCGAACTTGGGCGCTGGAGCTTGAGTGTGCGAAGGTGGATGGGCAAAGGAGGAAGAAGGCATGGATGAAAAGGTAAATCCTTATCCCTTTATATGGGCGGACGAAACTATGCGTCCCCACTAGCCTGGTAAAACTCGCTTCTCCCCCAAGCGCCATAATCGATGGCACGGTTGGGTTACCCACACCCATATTGATGAGAATCCCATGATAAGGGGACACGATCTCTGCTTTGACAAGACGTGTCAAAAAACTGCCTCGCGTTATGTGCGGGGCTAGTTAAAGGAAACGGTTCGAATAAACACCGGGCCATGACGTAATGTCGTGTTGCCAAAACAAGTCAGCAAATTGGATTTGTAGAAATATTATTCTCTCTACTGTGGTATGTGGGACTTATTTTGCAGGGTCGGACACTATCCTTATATTCAAATTCTTCCTGGTGTATTCGGAGGAAGAACCTGCCTTGCAATGCCGAAGACAATACTGCGCGCCGGACTCATCGTCATTGAAAGCCTGGTTCAGGGGCTACTGTGGGAGTCCTGGATTACGGGGTCTCCAGACATCCGGATTATATCCTTTGGCTGGACTGTTGGACTATGAAGATACAAGATTGAAGACTTCGTCTCGTGTCCGGATGGGACTCTACTTGGCGTGGAAGGCAAGCTAGGCAATACAGATATGTATATCTCTTCCTTTGTAACCGACCTTGTGTAACCCTAACCTCTCCGGTGTCTATATAAACCAGAGGGTTTTAGTCCGTAGGACAACATACAATCATACCATAGGCTAGCTCCTAGGGTTTAGCCTCTCCGATCTCGTGGTAATTCTACTCTTGTACTACCCATATCATCAATATTAATCAAGCAGGATGTAGGGTTTTACCTCCGTCAAGAGGGCCCGAACCTGGGTAAAACATTGTGTCCCCTGCCTCCTGTTACTATCCGCCTTAGACGCACAGTTCGGGACCCCCTACCCGAGATCCGCCGGTTTTGACACCGACATTGCTATTGCACCCACACATGATAGTCCTATTATCTTTTTGAATTCTCCCAACTACACTATATCATAGAAATTTGCACTCATTAAGGATTACATTGATGGGTTGCCTTTTACCGTTGCACATGATAATTTTGTTGCTCCTACTTGCAATTTGTCGGATTTCGGGTTCCGGAAAAACCCTTGAGGTTCAAACACTGGGGTGCGCACTAAGATCTATCCCCCTCTCTAGCTCGCACTCCGTATGATCTCATGGCCTAGCTCGACGAACCCAAAGAACACGAGACACAAGAGTTTATACTAGTTCAGGCCACCGTTGTGGTGTAATACCCTACTCAAGTGTGGTTTGGTGGATTGCCTCTTGGGCTGAGGATGATCATTTACAAGGGAAGAACAGCCTCCTGAGGAGAGGTGTTCTTGTGCTTGGTGAGTGATGCTATCTCGGATCCCCTACCCTTTTCTAAGGTGGTGGCTGGTACTACATATAGAGGCCCGGGTCCTCTTCCCAAATATTAGGCGGGAAGGGATCCCACAACGGCCAGTTTGAAGGGGGCAGCTAGTACAAGCTATCCTGACAAAAGTAGTCTTCGCCTGCCAAAGGCTCTGGTGATGACGCCGACTTGGGCTCCACGGTGACCTCCGTCCTGCTACCCTGCTGGTCTTGGTCTCGTTGCACCAATATGGAAACCTTTGCCTGATGCCTCGAGACTCCTCGCCTGCGCTTGCCTCTTTAGTACCAAAGAGGAAACGAGGACACTGCGCGCTGGCGCCCGCCTCGCTCCAGTCGTCATGGCTTGCGTCACACAAACCTCGCGAGGTGTCCCTTGCCTTGATCTCTCCGCCCCTCGTGAGCCAGCCTGGTGAGGCCGCCCCTGAGGAGGTCTTGCATCGTCCCCCTCGAGAGGCTTGGCCCCTCATGAGGGTCTTGAGTGTTTGCTGGTGAAGATGGGCCATACAGGGCCGCTGGTGGAGCCACGCGGTGGGCCGCAGGCAGGCAAGTCTGGGGACCCCCGTTCCCAGAACGCCGACAGTATCCCCCGGGCCCAAGGCGCGCTCGGGCTTGGCTTCAAGGAGAAGCCAAAGGGCAAGTGTGGAGCATCATGGGCCCCAACAGCCTGCGGCCCCGCTTGACACGTGGCGATTGATTGGACGTGGGTGGCCCCGCTTCCCCCACGCAGCCTTGATATCCGCCTGGCTAGGAGGCCATGGCCTCCTGCACAGTTATTTCATCCTTGCTGGCAACGCACCCCCCGACTCATTCGCTTCCTCGAACCTCATCTTCCTCTCCCAATCCAATCTGAGCTCAGTCCTCCCCATTGCCATGGCGCCAAACCGGACGGAGAAAGGGAAGAAGCCCCTATCCTCGGCCAACCCGCCTTTGGCCGTCGAGCCCGCCGCCGGCCGATCGCGGGTGCTCAACGAGGAAGCCATGGACAAGGTACGCCTTGCATTCGCCTCCAGCTTCAACGAATGGGGAGGGACGGCAGCCTGGCCGGCGTCCCGAGCTTTTGTCGATAGAGCAGCCACCGAGGTCTAGTTCTTCGTCGATGCCCTATGGGCTGGGCTGGTCCCCCCTTCTCCGCCCTTTTCAACGCCGTGCTTTCCCATTACCAGATTCATCTGCTGCACTTAGATCCCCAATCGGTCGCTCTTCTTGCCGTCTTCGCCTTTTTTTGCGAGGCCATGGTGGGCATCGCCGCCTCCATGGCCCTTCTGTGCCATTTCTTCTCGCTGCACCTGACCAACCCCCGACAATGCTCAGGGTGCCTGAGCATTCAGGCCGTGGCGGCGATGGCTGGTTCGGGGATTGACTTTGAACTCCCGCCATCTGCGAGCGGGTTCTGGACATGGTGGGTGTATGTGGATGTCAGAGTGCTTAGCCCTTTGCTCCCGCCTTCGTCTGCACCCACCGTCCCCAGCTCCGGCTGGGCTCACGAGAAGCTTACGAGCTCCCGCCACGTCTTTGTCTGGCTCTGGCTGAAGAGGTTGAAGCATCTTGGCTTGACCTCGCCCATGGTGATGGAGGAGTTCCTCCGACGCCGTGTCACCCAACTCCAGCGCCCTTCCCAGCCGATGTGGGCCCTATCTGCCGGCCAGGATCGCATGAGGCTTCAGGAGTCAGAGCTTCCGCCTGAGGCACAAAGGACAGTGCTTGAGGTCCTGGTGGGCGAGCCCTCGCCTGCCGATATGCCGCTGGAGGGCTGTCTCTTGTACTGTTTCTCAAACAGGGTGGAGTTCATGGGGCAGATGCCCCCTTTGATGAATGGGGGCTGCATCCGGTCGGCCTTGAGGGGCCCACGAGAATCCCGTCTATGTGGTTCCCCTTCTTGTCGCCGGTGCCGAACTTGCCCCAAGAGTGGACGCTGGGGGGCAAGCACCACTGGAGGCCGGAAGTGCGGGTGCCGAGGTGTTGAAGCCACCGACGATTCCTGAGGCGTCATCTTTGGGAGCCCATAATTCTCGCTCTGGGGTGGTAGTTGAGGGGGCGACGCAATCCGCTGCTCCTGCGGTCGAAGCTCCCGAGGCCTCTGGAGGCCGTCGCGAGGTGGGACTCGATGGCTCTCCCCAGGTTGGCGCTCCCAAGGTCGCCTCCTCGGGGGCCTCACCAGCCGCGCCCTGCGCTAGTCGCCACATCCAGCGCTTCGGCCGGCTCTGCATAGACTTCGATGCGGTCCGCAAAAGGAAGGGTTCCCCAAGCTGCAGCAGTGGTGCCTTCCGACCATTGAAACAGAGGAAGTACATCGCCATAGATGAGTAAGTACCTTATCTTTGTAATTCCTCGAGTGCTGCTTCCCTTCCTGACGGTGGCTCTTTAGGATCCCATCTGCTAAGGCCGCGAAGCCCTCTGGGAAGCAACCTCCTCCTGCCTCGAATCTCCTGCTGGCCTTGAGCGTCCCAGGTCAGCATGTTGCCCCTGGCACGAGGTCAGCTGGAGAGGTAGAGACGCTAGCTTGGCGCCTCGAGCCCGCGCGCCTGCCATGTCTTCTTCGTGGCCTCGTCGGTGGTGAGATGAGCGTGCCAAGGGCTCCTCCTCTGGTTGTAGACGGCGGTTGGATGGCTTTGGTCTTGGTTCCTTCTTCGAGTAGCGAGCCTCAACCAAACCGGGCTCCTGCCGAATCCCAGTCGGCGACCGGAGGGGTGCCAGCCGCCAGCCCCTGCGAAAAGGGAGCGAGCCGCTTCGGATCCCGTTGGCGGCCCCCACTGTGTAGGACGGAACCGGTCGCGCACTCGAGTTTGCGCACAAATGGAGTGTCATTCTCCATGAGCTCTTTCGGGAGGCGATGGGCGCGATGAGCCGGCTTGGCGGAGAGCTCGCGGATGTAGACGCGCGCCTCGAGGGTGAAGGTCTTCGGCTGAGGGAGGAGTGGCATAAACTGAATGTGGCCATCAACCTCGGGCACCACCAATGTGAGCTTGATAACGCGAAGGCCGAGGTGTCTCTTGCGACCTCGCGTGAGGCTTGCCCAAGCCTTGGAAGAAGCACAGGAAGCTGATCGTCGCCGCGAGATTGCAGAGAAATGCGCGTGGGAGCTCCAAGCATGGAGTGTCTCCTTCGAGCAGCAAGTGGATGCGCGCAAGGCCGCCCTAGCGTTGATGAAGGGGATGCCTGCCGAGGAGGAAGAGGTCCTGAAGCGCGAGGAAGCGCTGGCGCTGGAAGCCACGGAACGCAGGCTTGAGCTTGAGCGGTTGGAGACGAGGGGGCACCAAGTTGCCCAAGCGGAGGATGATGTGGGTGCGCGCGAGGCTAGGGCTTAGCAGGAGGTCGACCGCCGGGTGGCCGAGGCTCGCGCGGATCTTGTGGGTGGGTACGACCTGAAGTTGAAGCTTGTAGAAGCCGAAGCTGTGGGTAGGACTAATGCCCTCAGGTCAGGGTTGGATGAGGCAGAACATCACAAGAAAGCCGCCGCAGCCACCCTGACCTCAGTGCAAACTGAGGTGGCTTCCGCTCGTGCCGAGCTGCTTTCCCTTGCGCAGCGGGTCGCCGGCACCGAGTCCTCCGCGCGGTAGAGCAGGGAGGAAGCGCTCCGGCGGTGGACGCTGGAGCGTGAGCACGCCCCCATGCTCCAAAGCCTCAGGGCCAGAGCCAACGCAGCGCTGGGCGCCATCTGCGACGAAGATGCACCTCATCCCCACTCGAGCGACTACGCCAGTCACCACATTTTCTTCACCGATGTGGTGACACACCTGGAGAATCGATCCGAGAGGGCTCGCGTGTTTGTTGAGGAGAGGAGCCGCAGCCTGCTCAAGCGTGCGTTCTCTCGTGTCTTCAGCCACCTCCAGAACACCTACCCCAACTTCGACTTTGACGCCGTCATTGCCCATGTGCCCGAGGCCATCCGGGGCGACCTGGCACGCTGGGTAGAGGACAATGTGGATGCTCTAGTCAGAGCCTTCACCTCCGATGATGACGCGATGGTGGTCGCTGCGGATGAAGGCGACGTGGTCGAGGATGGTGCAGGCGATGCCGACAATGGTGATGGTGATGCCGGCGACGTGGACGGTGACGCCAGCGATGGTGACGATGACACCAGTGACGCGTCTTAGGGCGACCCGGAGGACGCGGTGAGTGATATGTCCGATTGAGCCCATGCTTCCTTGTTGCTGACCCTGTAAGTAAAAACTTGGGCATGGCCCCGAAAGTTGTACGAGCATTTTGGGAGGGGGGGCCCTCATGTAAACAGATTACTGCCTCTATTCCTTAGGCCAAGCTGAAGATGTGTTTTTATGAGCCCGCGAGCCCGCCGCGAGCTTACTGCTGCAGTTTACCTTAGTCAGGGCTGGTTCCCGACCGGCTCGTGAGGTCGTGATCTTCTGAGGGGCCTCCCGATCCGCCCGAGAGGGCCTCGCGAGGAGCAAGCGCCAGCCATGGAAGGTCGTGCACGCAACTTGCGTGTGTCGCGCCCAGCCCCCGCTCGCGAGGAGCTCGTGAGGGGGGAGGCAACTGGTGCAAACTCTGAATCAGGGCAAGGAACCAGATTGCAAGAAATCGCATGACTCGAGAAAAGACACCCCCCACACATACCAATGAAAATTCAACTTCAACTTAAATCCAAAGCCAGAAATAGGGCTACGGAAAAGAGGTTAAGAGAAAAGGCCATGTCCGGCACCTAGTCAAGTCTTCTTGTCTTCTCACCAGCGCGGAGCTAGGTGCTGCCACTTGCACGTGGGAAGGAGCCCTCGAGGCCCGAGGGCGGCACTCCTGAGACTCCCGGGCGTGTACAACCCCACTCATTATTACGTAAGAGTGTCACGAGCAGAGATCTTCACAGGCGTGAGCCTTACTTCATATCGCCAGACGATGGCCCCGCCTTGCGCCGCCCTCGACCACCGTTGGTGCGACCAGAAACCAGGACGAAGCCAAGGGGCAAAGGGGACGCCAGCGGCGCCCTCGGAGACCACGGGTCCTCTGCCGGAGGAAGGCTCACCAGAACGTCCCCGACAGAGGGCATACCTCCGGGGGGCGCCTTGCTCCGTGCGATGCGGGGAGGGACCTGGCTCCCGACCCCTCCCCAGCAGCCCCCAGTGCGCTCCTCCTAGTGGGAGGGAGGCCGTTGAGCTGGGGCGGCCGCCCGCCGTTGTGACCTGATCCTCCTGCGACCCATGGTTAGCATAAGCTTGCTCCTGAGATTAGTGGTACCATGTAGCTGTCCTCACCGACATGGTTGGTGAGGCTCACGGCGCGCTCGGGGGGCTCCTGGAAGGCCTCAGCTTCCAGCGCCTCCTCCTCCCAGCCCGGCTCGAGGAACGAGCCAGGGTCGTCTCCCAGCGCATACTCCTGGTCTATCATGCGCGGCACGTAGGCCTCCGAGGCTGCCACCCCGAAGACCTCGCCGAAGTGCCCCACGCTCCACGTTGCGCCGCCCCGAGGATGGTAAGGCGGCACTCTGCTGAGGCCGCGGGTGGCTACGCTCGTGTCCGCGCCCATTGGAGGTGGCGCGGGTGCAAGTGGGTGTCCGGTGCTTCTGGTCTCGCCGGTGTTGATGAAACCTCCTGGCGCACCTGGGGGTGCGCGGGCGCGGAGAGGCCCACCATGCGATCCGGCTGTGGCCTGAGGCGTAAGCAGGGAGCAGAAGGGCGGTGCTCCCGAGGCCGCGGCGCCTAGTAGCTTGGCGACGCGCTCCAGCAATGCATCCCGACTGCTCTCCATTAGCCGGCATCGCAGCAGCTCCCGAGCCACCATGAGTGCGGCCCTCATGTTTGCTTGTTCCCTCGGGTATGCGGGCCGTGGCCGCATTGTGGCTTGAGGTCCTTGCGACCGCCTGCACTTGTCGTGGAGTGAGGGTGGACGGTGTTTGACCGCGCCACCTGCGCCCTGCAGTGTTTGGCGGTGCGCGTGCCGCCTGGGGCGCAGGGTCGAGGTCTTCTTGGGCGGACGGCGCCACCTGGGCTGGCCAAGCCGCCCAACGATCGGCGTTGGTCCTTGGCTCACCGGACATTGGAACCACAGAGCGTCGGCGGATCATCCGGGGGAAGAGAAGCTCCGACGCACCCCTACCTGGTGCGCCAAATGTCGGATTTCCGGTTCCGGCAAAACACTTGAGGTTCGAAAACTAGGGTGCGCACTAAGATCTCCCCCCTCTCTAGCTCGCACTCCGTATGATCTCACAGCCTAGCTCGACGAACCCAAAGAACACAAGACACAAGAGTTTATACTGGTTTGGACCACCGTTGTGGTGTAATACCCTACTCTAGTGTGCTGTGGTGGATTGCCTCATTGGCTGAGGATGATCAGTTACAAGGGAAGAACAGCCTCCTAAGGAGAGGTGTTCCTGTGCTTGGTGAGTGATGCTATCTTGGATCCCCATCCCTTTTCTAAGGTGGTGGCTGGTCCTATATATAGAGGCCCCGGTCCTCTTCCCAAATATTAGGCGGGAAGGGATCCCACAACGGCCAGTTTAAAGGGGGACAACCAGTACAAGCTATCCTGATAAAAGTAGTCTTCGCCTGCCAAAGGCTCTGGTGATGACGCCGTCTTGGGCTCCACGGTGACCTCCATCCTGCTACCTTGCTGGTCTTGGTCTCGTTGCACCGATATGGAAACCTTTGCCTGATGCCTCGGGACTCCTCGCACGCGATTGCCTCTTTAGCACCAAAGAGGAAACGAGGACACCGTGTGCGCTGACGCCCACCTGGCTCCAATCGTCATGGCTTGCGTCACACAAACCTCGTGAGGTATCCCTTGCCTTGATCTCTCCGCCCCTCGCGAGCCATCCTGGTGAGGCCACCCCTGAGGAGGTCTTGCATCGTCCCCCTCACGAGGTTTGGCCCCTCACGAGGGTCTTGAGTGTTTGCTAGTGAAGATGGGCCGTACAGGGCCGCTGGTGGAGCCACGTTGTGGGCCGCAGGCAGGCAAGTCTGGGGACCCCCGTTCCTAGAACGCCGACACAATTATTGTGAGAGAGGAACTACATCTCCACCTCTCTATGTTTCCAACATGACAAAATTGAAAGAAACTTCTTATGATATGTATTGGCCTTTACTTGATGTGCATGAGTTGTTCTTTTATGACATGCCGGTGCATAGGAAGAGAGTTAGACTTTTTCATTGCATGATATATGTTGCTTTGTGCTCACTACTAAATGCCAAATCATTGTTAATTAAAATTGGCTTTGATATACCTTGGGATCCAGGTGGATCCATTACATGAGCACTTTATGCCTAGCTTAATGGCTTTAAAGAATGCGCTGCCAGGGAGACAATCCGAAAGTTTTAGAGAGTCATTTCTTTCTGTTGAGTGCTTTTATAAAGTTTAAAAACAAAAACATATAGAGGGTAACTTAAAAACCTTTTCACAAAAGAGAAGCGATTGGAAGTTATGCATTGGAGATGTAACATCCCAAATTTTCAATTTGGAATGCTATACATTAGACCATCATTGCATATCATAATTTATTTGCTTTCTGTTTTGATCCTAGAAATTCCACGCAACTCAAGGACCCATGGAGAGAGTTGGGGATTTCGTTATTTTCATATTTGAGTTTTCTCAAATTTTGCGAATAGGATCATTTGATTTTAATTATTTTATCATCAATTATTTCTATTACAAAAATATGAGAGAGGGAATAAAATGACTTTCCCAAAATAAAGAAATATTGAGGATTTATTACTAAAATCAAATAAGATTTTATTTCAGAGTTTTTTGGTATTTTATTTGAATTTAGGAAAAATGCACGTTTTTCGAAATTGCATTTAGGCCCCAAATAAATGTTCACCTTGTGCGGCTTGATTTTAGAAGCCCGGGAAAATTTATTTTGGGATTTTTGGAGTCCGTTTAGTATTTCTTTTATTTGTTTTTATGCGTGGAATAAAAAAACGCGAACCGACTTTGGGCCGTACCCGACCGGGACTCCGCCCGGGGGCAGCCTTTAAATAGCCGCCGCCCCAGCCCACCATTTATTTGGTTCAGCAAATGTGAGTTTTGGTTGAAGGAAGTAGGATTCCTCGGACACGTTATATCCGGAGAAGGTATAGCAGTAGATCCCACTAAGGTTGATACCGTGACAAATTGGGAAGCCCCAACAACGGTTGGAGAGATCCGGAGTTTTCTTGGACTCGCAGGATACTACCGGAGATTCATTGAGAATTTCTCCAAGATTGCAAAGCCTATGACGGAGTATTAAAGAAGGATACCAAGTTCAACTGGACTGAGGAGTGTGAGGCTAGTTTCCAGGAGTTGAAGAAACGCTTGGTTACTTCACCAGTGTTGATTTTGCCAGACCAGACCAAGGATTATGAGGTGTACTGCGACGCTTCACGTCGAGGACTTGGAGCAGTACTTATGCAGGAAGGGAGAGTTGTTTCATATGCCTCAATACAACTGAAACCTCACGAGTTTAATTATGCTATGCATCATTTGGAGTTAGCAGCCGTAGTGCATGCACTGAAGACTTGGAGACATTTCCTCATTGGAAATCATTGTGAGGTGTACACGGATCACAAGAGTTTGAAGTACATTTTCACGCAGAAGGAGTTAAACCTCAGACAAAGGAGATGGTTGGAGCTCATCAAGGATTGTGATATGAGATTGCATTACCATCCCGGAAAGGCTAATGTAGTAGCTGACGCATTGAGCCGTAAGAGCCATGTCAATACAGTAATGACGGGAGAAATACCAAGGGAGTTAGCAGAAAATCTTCGTGAACTATGTTTGGAAATAGTTCCGAGAGGCTATGTAGCAGCATTGGAGATTCAGTCAACTTTGATGGATAGAATCAGAGAAGCTCAGAAGACTGACAAGGAGATTGCCTCTAGAAAGGAGAAAATGAGCGAAGGAAAGGCTAAAGGATTTCGTGAGGATGAGCACGACACCCTATGGTTTGAAGACCGTGTTTATGTGCCCAATGACCCGGAGATCAGGAAGTTGATTCTGCAAGAGGCACACGATTCACCGTATTCGATTCACCCAGGAAATACCACGATGTATTTGGATTTGAAGGATATTTTCTGGTGGACCGGAATGAAGAGAGATATTGCGGAGTATGTAGCAGTTTGTGATGTATGTCAGAGAGTAAAGGCAGAGCATCGGAAGCCATCAGGATTGCTACAGCCATTGCCGATACCCGAATTGAAGTGGGATAAGTTAGGCATGGATTTTATCACGAGATTGCCCAATACTCGTTCAGGCTATGACTCGATTTGGGTTGTAGTTGATCGGTTGACGAAAGTAGCTCATTTCATTCCGGTAAAGACCACTTGAACCAGTGCTAAGTTGGCAAAGATATACATGACCAGGATTGTATGCTTACATGGAGTTCCGAGGAGTATAGTATCAGATAGAGGAACCCAGTTTACCTCAAAGTTCTGGAATCAGTTGCACGAAACATTGGGTACCAGGCTATAGTTCAGCACAGCTTTTCATCCACAGACAGATGGACAGACCGAGAGAGTCGATCACATTTTGGAGGACATGCTGAGAGCTTGTGCACTAGATTATGGATCTAGTTGGGACGAGAATTTGCTGTATGTAGGGTTCTCTTACAACAACAGCTATCAATCCAGTTTAAAGATGGCCCCTTTCGAAGCCTTGTACGGAAGGAGGTGCAGGACACCGTTGTCGTGGGATGAAGTTGGAGACCGCCAGTTGATTGGACCTGACTTGATTAAGGAGTTTGAACAGAAGGTGAAATTGATTCGCGATAGGCTCAAGATAGCCCAGTCCAGACAGAAGAGTTATGCAGATTCTAAACGCAAGGAGAGAGTTTACAAAGTTGGAGATAGAGCTTATCTTCGAGTATCCCCACTTCGAGGAACAAAGCGCTTTGGTGTTAAAGGAAAGTTAGCGCCACGATTTGTAGGACCATACCGAGTATTGGAACGTATGGGAGAAGTGGCCTACAAGTTGGAATTGCCTGAAGGATTGTCAGGAGTTCATGATGTGTTCCACGTTTCTCAGTTGAAGAAGTGCCACGCGGAGATGGCTGACATACCCTTGAGAGACACAGTGCCATTGGAAGCAATTTGGTTGGACAACGATTTGACCTATGAGGAGAAACCAGTTAAGATTCTAGAGTATGCTAGTCGAGTCACCCACAGCAAAGTTATCAAGTTTTGCAAGGTTAAATGGAGCCACCACACGGAGGATGAAGCCACCTGGGAGCGAGAGGAAGATTTGCTCAAGGACCACCCTCACCTATTTTCTAGCAAACCCGAATCTCGAGGGCGAGATTCATCTTAAGGGGGGTAGGTTTGTAACATCCCAAATTTTCAATTTGGAATGTTATACATTAGACCATCATTGCATATCATAATTTATTTGCTTTTGGTTTTGATCCTAGAAATTCCACGCAACTCAAGGACCCACGGAGAGAGTTGGGGATTTCGTTATTTTCATATTTGAGTTTTCTCAAATTTTGCGAATAGGATCATTTGATTTTAATTATTTATCATCAATTATTTCTATTACAAAAATATGAGAGAGGGAATAAAATGACTTTCCCAAAATAAAGAAATATTGAGGATTTAATAATAAAATCAAATAAGATTTTATTTCAGAGTTTTTCGGTATTTATTTGAATTTAGGAAAAATGCGCGTTTTTCAAAATTGCATTTAGGCCCCAAATAAATGTTCACCTTGTGCGGCTTGATTTTAGAAGCATGGGAAAATTTATTTCGGGATTTTTGGAGTCCGTTTAGTATTTCTTTTATTGGTTTTTCTACGCGGAATAAAAAAACGCGAACCGACTTTGGGCCGTACCCGAGCGGGACTCCGCCCGGGGGCAGCCTTTAAATAGCCGCCGCCCGAGCCGCCCCAGCCCACTAGAGCCGCCGCCAACCCTAACCCTAGCCGTGCCTCGATCCCCCCGCCCGCCGCCACCGCTGGAGCCGCCGCCGACCTGCCTCCCGAGGTAAAAAAAAGGTCACGGTTTTATTTTTTTAGTTTCGGTTTTTTGTAAATAGATCGGTTTTTTCGGTTTATTTATTTAGTGAGCGTTTGTCCGTTCGTTCGTTCTCGCGAACGTTCATTGTTTTTCTTTTTCTCGGATTAAATCCGTGATTTTTCTGATCGCGATTCCTGATCCGATTTTCGTTTTGGTATAACTTTTCGCTCGTTTATCGGAATCAGGCGATTCAAGCGCCTAGAGTTTCGTCTCCAAACCCTCTATCCATTTAACCAACTTAAACAAGTTTTTTCCACTATAAAAATTTCCCTAGATCCAGAATAGTAAACAAAGCCTGTTTTCTTTTGCCGTTTGACTTTCATTGCTTCATTTGATTTGATTCTTTTTGCAAACCGGAGTTCTTAAGTTGAACCTTCTGGTTAGATCTCTTATTTGAGTTTTACCCGTGCATTAGATGAATACTTATTGTATGCTTGTTTGTTTGTCTACGATAGAATACCCGGAGTGCGCCGCCTGTTACTTCGAATCTCTAGGTTTCGCAGATCATCAGCAAGGCAAGTAACACTTTGATCATACCTCTTTACTACCCAGTTTTATTGCATTAGATCAATCCTCAAACATTGCATGATTAGGATCTAATTAAATTGTGGGATGGGAAGTAGTTGAGGTAGTACCTATTACCTGTTGTATTATCAAACCTTTGGGAGTTACTTCTACGTTTGCCTATTATGCCATGCTATGCTAGTAGACGTGGATTGGGTGAGTGATATCAATGACAGATGTGAGTTTGTTAATTAAGGGTTTATATAAGGTGGCAACTTAAACACGCATCTGGGTGGATTGAGGTACCTGGGTATTCCAGGATTGCCTGTTTTTCTTTATGGACCGCCACCCAGGCCCAAAGGGATCATGAGATTTTTCATACTAGAAACTTCCGTGTGCAGCCACAAGCTATTATGGGCTCTAGAATAGTTGATTAAGTCATGCGAACTCTTACAGGGTAGACTAGCAAATGTAGGGGAAAGTAGGTGTAACGGTCTATCCATTGTAAGGTGCTAGCGCTTCTGAAAGACTATGTCTCGGTCATCCGTCTTCTGAAACACCATGTAGTGCGAGAAACCAAATGGAGGCGGTCGATTCTTGTGGGGAAAAGTGCGCAAACCTCTACAGAGTGTATAAACTAACCATGGTTAGCCGTGTCCCCGGTTATGGACGTTTTGAGTATCTAGTACTTGGATTATCATGTGAATCTCAACATGTTACTCTAAAATTTAATTTTGTTGGGTTTTGTTTAATGATGATGCTTAATTGGGATTGAGGATGCTGTCAACCATTCTCAATGTTTAACAACTACCATGATAGTTAAATAAGATTTATTCCTTTGCAGTAGGGAAAAATTGGCTTTACGTAAAACTATAACCATAGAGCTTTCCACCAGCCAAATATGCATATAGTATAGCTGTTTCATTCCATTACTCTCCATGTGTTACTTTGCCAGCATATTCCATGTGCTAACCCATTTTCGGGCTGCAACTTTAATGTTGCAGACTTTTCAGACGACGATTAAGGAGTTTTTAGGTCATGGTTCTATACTCAGTGATGTTGTTGGAGTTGATGGACTCACTTATCTTCCAAGCCTTCCGCTGTTATAGTTATTAGATGGCCTTAAGCCATATTTATTGTAATAAGTTCTCCATTGAGACACTCGATGTAATAAGTGTGTGATTGCTACTCTGTTATAAATCCTCCGAGTACTATGTGGTGTCAGCATTACTGATCCAGGGATGACAACTGAGCACAGAGATCAGACTGTTTGAGGTCTGGTCGCTACAGGAGAAGTGAGGGTCGACCTTGAACACTTGTGTTCATGCTCATGGAAACAATGTAGAATTTTTCATGAAGATGCTCACAAAAATATGTATCCCCTTGTACAATTCCATTGTATTATAAAAATAATGTGCCAATGTTTGCCTTTAGGATGATTAAATTGCTTGTTGGTTTGTGCGGTGCAAAACAGAAACTTTGGCTGTAGTGCTCGATTTTACATTTTTTAATGAGACATCAAACGGTTCTAAAACTTTTTGTACTGTCTTTCTATACAAAATTTTTATTTTTTTTCATAATATTTTAGAATTTTTTGAGTTACAAAAGTATGGTGGATGTTCAAATCTTTACAGACTGTCCTATTTTCATAGATTGCTGTTATAGCTTCATTATTTGTGTATGTTTGAATTCTTGTTGAAGCCTCCTTGACTTGGGGCCACAAAATTGTGATCAGGCCCGGTCCTGATGGGGGGGCAAGGGGGCGGCTGCCCCGGGCCCCAGGAACGGAGGGGCCCCCATCAAGGACGTATGTGTTATAGAGATATATGCATGTTGCTGTGTGCGTCTATATGGAGACGCACTGCCATGCTAGCCCAAGTTTGGTACTACGTGAGGCTGGCTACAATTATGCATGGTTATCGATTATGGATTGAATCATCCTTTTGGAGAGGCGCGCCAGTTACGCACGCACGGATGATCGGGATCACGCGAGGAGAAACCATGATCTCAGCCGCCACCGCCGGACGACGGATGGATTTCTCGTCTTCGCCTCGCGACCACCAGAACAAGTTGAACTACGATGGAAGAGGGACAGACAGCGAGCAAGAGCCTTGCAATAGCTACAATTTTAGCCAGAGATGCCCCATCAACGATTCGACAAGTTGATTCTAGATAAGGTACTGTACCCTAGCAATTTTGCTTTTCCTACGATAATTAATACAAATTATAAATGATAATCAAGATTCCTCTCTCATTATTTCATAGGGCACTGATAATTGATTGATTGGGCATGGTTACCGTAGATTTTAGAGGCTTTGTCATTGAAATCAATGTGATAAATATTAAGAATTCTGTCAAGATAATTGATTGGATCACAACCGTTCTTTGCAATGTGCTATGGAACACTAAGATGCAAGCACTAGTCTAGGAAAGAAATCTATTTGTCACTAAATACAATGGGTTTGATAGCACTTCCATTTCCGCATCCTAGTGAGTGAAATACTTTCATTGGGTGTTGAAGGCAAGATTGAAAATTGGTATTACGGGAAGCGGGAAAGACCTACGAAATCAATCACGAAGGCAACCCTCTAAGGGGCCGCGAGGTCGAATTTCTCCCCGGGCCTCTAAAATCCTAGGAACGGCCCTGATTGTGATAACATACACTGGGTAATGTTTGTTTATAATTATACAATAATGTTACATCATTACATGATGGGATTTCATTGCCATATTCACTAACCCTGCCACTAAAAGTTCAGTTAAGTTTTCTGTGGATGAAGTGTTCAAAGATCGAGGAGGTCTCGATCTGAGGAGGAGGAGGAGAGGCAAGAGCTCAAGCTTGGGGATGCCCAAGGAACCCCAAGTAAATATTGAAGGAGACTCAACCGTCTAAGCTTGGGGATGCCCCAGAAGGCATCCCATCTTTCTTCAACAAGTATCAGTATGTTTTCGGATTCGTTTCGTTCACGTGATATGTGCAAACCTTGGAGCGTCTTTTGCATTTAGTTTTCATTTTTCTTTTATGCACCATGCTGGTATGAGATAGTCCACGGTTGATTCATAGAATGCTCATTGCACTTCACTTATATCTTTTGAGTATGGCTTTATAGAATGCTTCATGTGATTCACTATTATCATTTGAAGTTTGGATTGCCTGTTTCTCTTCACATAGAAAACCGTTATTTGTAGAATGCTCTTGTGCTTCACTTATATTTGTTAGAGCATGGTATTTTGGAGAAAGAATTAAACTCTCAGTCTTCACTTATATCTATTTAGAGAGTCAACAAGAATTGGTCAATTGCATGGTTAGTCATAAAATCCTACATAAAACTTATGGATCACTGAATATCATATGTTTGATTCCTTGCAATAGTTTTGCGATATATGGAATATGTGGGAGGTACTAGTAAACGGTTGTGGTTAGTAAAAATATTGGTGTTAAGGTTTGGGATTACCGAAGCATGCACGTATAGTCTCTTGTTATGCTATGAAGTTGGAGCATGATTTATTATTGATTGTCTTCCTTATGAGTGGCGGTCGGGGACGAGCGATGGTCTTTTCCTACCAATCTATCCCCCTAGGGGCATGCGTAGTAGTACTTTGGTTCGAGGGCTAATAAACTTTTGCAATAAGTATATGAGTTCTTTATTACTAATGTGAGTCCATGGATTATATGCACTCTTACCTTTCTGCAATTTGCTAGCCTCTACGGTACCGTGCATTGCCCTTTCTCACATCGAGACGTGGTGCAAACTTTGCAGGTGCATCTAAACACCGTGATATGATACGCTCTATCACACATAAGCCTTATTATATCTTCCTCAAAACATCCAGCATACCTACCTAATATGGCTTTTCCATGGCCATTCCGAGATATATTTCCATGCAACTTCCACCGCTTCCGCTTGATGACTTGTGCATTCATTGTGAAATTGATTTGCATGATCATATAGCTAACATAGTAGTTGTGGCTCAGCCACCATTCATCATTTTTCATACATGTTATGCTAGATCATTGCAGATCCTGGTACAAGCCAGAGGCATTCACATAGAGTCATACTTTTTCATAGGTATCGAGTTGTAATTTTTATTTCTTTTGAATTATAAGTAAACAGAAGTGTGATGATCATCATTATTCATTTTTAGAGCAGTGCCCCAGTGAGGAAAGGATGATGGAGACTATGATTCCCCCACAAGTCGGGATGAGACTCCGGACAATGAGAGAAGAAAAAGAAAGAAAAAGAAAAAAAAGAAAAAAAAATAAACAAAGAGAGAAGGGGCATTGTTAGTATCCTTTACCACACTTGTGCTTCAAAGTAGCACCATGTTTTTCATATGGAGAGTCTCCTATGTTGTCACTTTCATATACTAGTGGGAATTTTTCATTATAGGATTATATGCACACCCACTTAGTATTCATATTGAGCTTTCATACACTTATAGCTCTTAGCGCATTCGTTGCATGACAATCCCTACTCCTCGCATTGATATCGATTGATAGGCATATCCATAGCCCATTGGTTAGCCACGTTGATGTGAGACTTTCTTACTTTTTGTCTTCTCTATATTTACCCCTATCATCATAATGTATTCCACCTGTAGTGCTATATCCATGGCTTGCGCTCATCTATTGTGTGAGGGTTGAAAAAGCTGGAACATGTTAAAAAGTATGAACTAATTGCTCGGCTTGTCATCGGGGTTGTGCATGATAACTACTTTGTGTTAAGAAGACAGAGCATGACAAGACTATATGATTTTGTAGGGATAGCTTTCTTTAGTGTTGATATTTTGAAAGACATGATTGTTTGTTGGGATGCCTGAGTATTGATGTCTTTATGTCAAATTATAGACTATTGCTTTGAATCACTTATGTCGTAATATTCATGCCATGATTAGATATATGATCAAGTTTATGCTAGGTAGCATTCCACATCAATTTTTTTTATCATTTACCTACTCGAGGACGAGCAGGAATTAATCTTGGGGATGTTGATACAACTCCGTCGTATCTATAATTTTTGATTGTTTCATGCCAATATTATACAACTTTCACATATTTTTGGCAACTTTTTATATGATTTATTAGGCTAACCTATTGATCCAGTGCCCTGTGCCAGTTCCTGTTTTCTGCATGTTTTTTGCTTCGCAGAAAATCCATATCAAACGAAGTCCAAATGTAATAAAATTTTATGGAGAAATATTTTGGAATATATGTGATTTTTGGGAGTTGGGATCACCGCAAACGGAGGCCCACACAGCCCACAAGACACCAGGGCGTGCCCCATGCCCCTGGCGCATGGTGGTGGGTTGTGCCCTCCTCGGACGTTGGTTGGAGCTCTACTTTAGGCGCAAGGAAGCTTATATCCGGGAAAAATCGTGTTAAAATCTCAGCGCAATCGGAGTTACGGATCTCCCAGAATATAAGAATCAGTTTCCGGCCAGATATGGGGAGCGCGAAACAGAAGAGAACAGAGAGGGAGATCCAATCACGGAGGGGCTCCTGCCCATCCACCACCATGGAGGTTGTGGACCAAAGGGGAACTCTCCTCCCATCTAGGGGGGATGCCAAGGAAGAAGAAGAAGGAGGGGGCTCTCTCCCCCTCTCCCCGGTGGCGCTATATTGCCGCCGGGGCAAGGATCGTGACGACGATCTACATCAACAATCTTGCTACCGTCAACACCAAATTTCTCCCCCACTATGCAGAGGTGTAACACCTCTTCTCCCCGCTGCAATCTCTACTTAAACATGGTGCTCAACTCCATATTTTATTTCCCAACAATCTATGGTTATCCTATGATGTTTGAGTAGATCTGTTTTGTCTTGTGGGTTAATAGTGATCTTGGTTGGTATGATTGTATATTTTATTTATGGTGCTGTCCTACGGTGCCCTCCATTCTCACGCAAGCGTGAGGGCCCCCCACTGTAGGGTGTTGCATTATGTTCATGGTTCGCTTATGGTGGGTTGCGAGAGTAACAGAAGCTTAAACTCGAGTAAGTAGGGTATGATGTATGGGAGTAAAGAGGACTTGATACTTAATGCTCTGGTTGAGTTTCATGACCTTAATGATCTTTAGTAGTTGCGAATGCTTGCTAGGGGTCCAATCATAAGTGCATGTGATCCAAGTAGAGAAAGTATGTTAGCTCATGCCTCTACCTCATATAAAATTACACGAATGATTACCGGTACTTGTTATCGATTGCCTAGGGACAAATAACTTTCTTGTTGACACAAACCCTTTTACTAAACACCTAACTTTTATTATCTTGCAAAGTACTTCTAGTTTTATTCTTGCAAAGTTGTTCTAGCATCACACCTACAAAATAGTTTCATACTTGTTTCTGATAAAGCAAACGTCAAGTGTGCGTAGAGTTGTATCGGTGGTCGATAGAACTTGAGGGAATATTTGTTCTGCCTTTAGCTCCTCGTTGGCTTCGACACTCTTATTTATTGAAGAAGGCTACAAACGATCCCCTATACTAGTGGGTTATCAGTGATGGACAGCCTTTGCCACACTGTTTCTTCTACACACCGTGTGTGATGCATTCAATAACGCAATCGATAAAATTGTTAATATCGTGTGCAATGGCAACGTTATCACAAATGATTTAATGGGGAAAATCGTGTGTGATGTACCCGCGAATGGAAACATTTTCCTTGGAGCGACTGTGTGGGATGTATATATTAACAGAAACGTTTAGCGGGGACTGACTGTGTGGGGTGTACTTACGACCGGAAACGATTGCGCCTGTATAATTGTATTTTTTAGCACTACTATACGTATAACCGTATTTGATCGCTCGCCGGTCGCACGCGACCTCATTTTGTCGAGCGTGTGTGCCAGGAGGGCATATCCTCGATGGTTTCTGGGTCGTGTGGGAAGGACCTCCCTATCACAGTCACTCACTAGGTGACAGTTCCAAATGCCATCGTGGAAAGGGGTTAAAAACCGTTTGTATAGGATCTCGCTGTACTAGTGATAGAACTGCACACAAGGTATTACAATCTGGTTTCTATTGGCCTACTCTTTTTAAGGATGCCCATAAATTTGTCCTATCTTGTGATGAATGTCAAAGAATTGTTAATATTGGTAGACGTCAGGAAATGCCTATGAATTATTCACTTGTTATTGAACCACTTGATGTTTGGGGATTTGATTATATGGGACCTTTTCCATCCTCTAATGGGTATAAACATATCTTGGCTGTTATTGATTATGTCACTAAGTGGGTGATACGTCTCCAATGTATCTATAACTTCTTATTGTTCCATATTGTTATATTATCATTCTTGGATGTTTTACAATCATTTTATAACAATTTTATATCGTTTTGTGGTACTAACCTATTGACATAGTTGAGGGAGTCCTGGACTAAGGGGTCCTCGGGCGTCCGGCCAATTAGACATGGACCGGACTGATGGGCTATGAAGATACAAAGACCGAAGACTCTACCCGTGTCCGGATGGGACCCTCCTTGGCGTGGAAGGCAAGCTTGGCAACCAAATATGAAGATTCCTTCCTCTGTAACCGACCTTATGTAACCCTAGATCCCTCCGGTGTCTATATAAACCGGAGGGCTCGGTCTGTAGACAGATATCCTCATAATCATAGTCAGACAGGCAAGACTTTTAGGGTTTAGTCATTACGATCTCATGGTAGATCAACTCTTGTAATACTCATATTCATCAAGAGCAATCAAGCAGGAAGTAGGGTATTAGCTCCGTAGAGAGGGCCCGAACCTGGGTAAACATTGTGTCCCCTGTTACCATCGACCTTAGACACACAGTTCGGGAACCCCTACCCAAGATTTGCCGGTTTTGACACCAACATTGGTGCTTTCATTGAGAGTTCAGTTGTGACGTCGTCAAAAGGTTTGATGGATCCTTCAATCATCTACAACGATGCTGTCCAAGGGGAAGTCTTCCTCCCCCGACAGATCTTCGTGTTCGACGGCTTCACACTGCGGGCCAACTTGCTTGGCCATCTGGAACAGATCGAAAGCTACGCCCCTGGACATCAGGTCAGATTTGGAAGCTTGAACTACGTCGCGGATATCCATGGAGACTTGATCTTTGACGAATTCGAGACCACGGCAGCCGCTCCCTGCCACCACGATGAACATGACGTAAATCTGTCATCGGTCCATATGCAGGAGAAAGTACCTGTAGCTGCTTTGGCCCTAGATCCGGAGCAGATCACACCATCCGAATACAGGAAGCTCAACCCCACCACGGAAGCCGCAGACTCGGCGGCGTTGGAGCCGCACACAGACCTAACTTCAAGTGTCATCTGTGTCACCGGAACCATGGACTCGTTCTCTGGCCATAGGTCCTGAACCTTGTGGATCCACATACATCGAGCTTGATCGGTCATCGATTGTCGAATTCAGCTCCCCGAACATCTTCCGGCACTCGCCTTTGGGCGACGTGTTAAACTCGTTTAGAGCACTATCGTTAGTGGGGGGCTCACAACCGAATTATATCTGGTTCGAACTGGAGGCTGATGATGGAGAACTTCATTTCCCACCCACCGCCCACTTCATAGCCACTGTCAAAGACTTAGCCGACACGCTCGATTACGGCTCCGATGACATGGACGGTATGGACGATGATGCTGGAGAAGAAGAGGCCCACAACCCGCCGTTTACCGGACGCTGGACGGCCACTTCCTCGTATGACGTATACATGGTGGATGCACCAAAAGAGAATAGCAGCGATGAGAAGGAAGATCCAATTGAGGATAAACCTCCCGAGATACAACCAAAGCGCCGGCGTTAGCGGCGGCGCTCTAAGTCATGCCGCAGCAAAGATAGCAACACCGGCACAGGAGAAGACAACACTCCAGACGGTGCCAAAGACAATGAAGACCCCATTCAGCCAACTTCCGAACAGGTTGAACGGGAAGATGGGAAAGTTAGCCCTGGTAAACAAGCCACGCATGAAGACTCGGAGGATAGTAATTATCTTCCGCTCTCCGAGGATGAGGCAAGCCTCGACACCGAGGATTTTATCGTGCCTGGGGAACCTCTCGAACAGGAGCGCTTCAAGCGCCAGTTAATAGCTACTGCAAGGAGCCTGAAAAAGAAGCAGCAGCAGCTTCAAGCTGACCAAGATCTGCTCAACGATAGATGGACTGATGTCCTAGCAGCCGAAGAATACGACCTCAAGCGCCCAGCCAAAATTTACCCGAAGTGCAAATTGCTACCTTGGTTTGATGACGAGGCGCCGGAGCCCATACCATCATCGCATAATGCGGCTAACCAACCACCATGCGGTCAGGACAAAGGGGTAACTCAAGCCGAACAGCAGCCCGCCCCACCTCACCATAAAGGCAGAGATAACACAGCTCATGGTAACACATATGACCTCTGGCAGGACCTGGACAATAGAGCCAGACATACCAGGTCGAGCTACGGATCACGAGGACGTGCCCCGACACGTGACGACGACTATCTATTCGGACGTAACAAGCCTAGTCACGCTCGGGCCACAAACCGCAGATGGACTCCATCAGAGCTACGTCGCAATGTGGCCCAACATAGAGGCGCCGCACACCCTCTTTGCTTCATAGACAAAGTAATGGAGCATGAATTCCCAGAAGGGTTTAAACCCGTGAATATCGAATCATATGATGGAACAACTGATCCCGCGGTATGGATAGAGGATTTCCTTCTCAATATCCACATGGCCCGTGGAGATGACCTTCATGCCATCAAATACCTCCCACCAAACCTCAAAGGGCCGGCTCGGTACTGGCTAAACAGTCTGCCTGAAAACTATATTGGCAATTGGGAGGATTTGGAAGACGCCTTTCGCGACAACTTCCAAGGTACATATGTCCCGCCACCAGATGCTGATGACTTAAGTCACATTATCCAGCAGCACGGAGAGTCGGCCAGGAGGCTCTGGACTAGGTTCTTAGTTAAACAGAATCAAATCGTCGACTGTCCGGACGCGGAAGCCCTAGCGGCCTTCAAACACAGCGTCCGGGATGATTGGCTCGCCCGCCACATCGATCAAGAAAATCCAAAATCCATGTCAGCCCTTACCGCTCTGATGATCTGCTTTTGCGCGGAAGCGATCCGGGCACTTCCGAAGTCCGAGACAGCAATGGCAAACCACGATGGAGCAAACACAAACGTCGTAATGGTAAGGAAAGAACACATGACACAACGGTAAACGCCGGATTCAGCGGCCCCAAACCCGGTCAACGGAAAAAGCCATCCAAGGCAAACTGAGATGGACCATCCATTTTAGTCAAGATGTTGGATCGGCCCTGCCAGATTCATGGCAACCCCGATAAACCAGCTAATCACACCAACAGAAGCTGTTGGGTCTTCAAGCAGGCCGGCAAGGTCAACGTCAAACACAAGGGGAGGAGGCCGCCCAGTGATAGCGATGACGAAGAGACTCACCAACCAAATACCGGGGGTCAGAAGCAATTTCCCCCCGAAGTAAAATCAGCGAACATGGTATACGTGACACACACCTCTACAGGGGAGCATGATAAGCATTCCCCCCGGAATGACGATCATATTACGTTTCCTTCAGTCGGAGTACAAAGCAGTCTTATTAAACCGCATACCTTGTCGGCCATTAAGCCGCCGGTCTCCATTCAGCAGGACCGACCAATTCTGGAGCTAGACTAGCAGTTCAGCTTCCGCCGTCCGCCTCATACACCCGCGAAGTCTGTACCGCGCATACATAACTATGCACTCAAAATACAAGTACTCCCATAACCTCCTTCTTTTTCTTTTCTAACTACTCTTTCCTTTTTCGTTATCCTTTACCACAGGTGACTCAAAGGTTGGTCAGCTCACTAACTCTATCGGAGTTCGGGTTTGTACAATCACCCAAAGGCTACTCCTGTTAAGGAGCCTCTTCACTGAGGAAAGGCGGTGCAGATGTGCGACGGGGGTCCGAAACAACTTTTTATAGACCACACTCTCTATTTTGCGAGCCTGTAAATTGTCTTCTTCGTTAGCCGTCGACCCCTGGCATGTCAAATAGCCAGGGTCACGACGTGATTATATACAAAAAAACAAGTGGCATATCACTCAAGTTCTAGTGAACATAACCCGTATCCGGTATTCACTTTTCTCTAAAGAACTAAATTTTGCTCCTTGTGTTATTTCACACACCCCAACAAAACTAGCCAGCGCTTGATATGGGAACAAAATAAATTTCCAACAAGTCCGAACAGCTTTATAGCATACTTCGGCGTCGCGAGTTTGGCCTTATATGCATCAGCTCCGAATCATGTCTTGGGTCAATAGTTAGGTTGCCCGGTTCCTGTGCTTGCTACCTTACATTCTGCTCTATGGGATAAGGTAGTAAAGGGAGAAAAACTGCGATTGTTTTTCCGGTTCATCTGGTCAAACACCTCAATAGAGAAAGCCGGAAACTAACTGTCATGATGCGGCGAGAGCTGGTCAACCACTTGACGACTTATCGGAATCTTTCATTATTCCCTTCGTATTACACGAAGGACCTTTCTTCAGGTCATACATGTAACACACCATATTGGGATAACCGTGTACATACCAGGGTTTATATCGTAGACCCACCATAAAACTCATATGGCTAAGTGAAAGTGTTAACGCCCTATAGTCCGATTGCCTAGTTCGCCGCATTGACACCTCCTTCATGGACAAGACGTTGGGTTAAGAGTGATCATGTTATTTTTGGAACACCCCCGTATTTTCTACGAGGGGGCTGAAGCCGACGACTGGAAAACTTTCAAATTATACAAAACTGGCCGCACAGGAGGAGCCAAAGCTTTTCAGGAACTATAATAATATTATCGTAATATTGTCTTTTACAATTTCTGCACATTTTATTCGAATATTATGTGCTTCGAGCACTGACCCTCTATCAAGCGGGCACCCTCTAAGATGTCCTTGAAATAATGCTCTGGTGCGTGATGGTCCTTGCCCTTGAGGGGACTCTTTGCTGCAACGTCGGTGGCCTTTATCTTCGCCCAGTATGTCTTCATGCGGGCAAAGGCCATCCGTGCACCTTCAATGCACGTTGAACGCTTAACACCGCATCAACAAGTCGCTGCACCAAACTGAAATAACTATCCGGAATTGGCTCAGTATGCCACAGCCGGACTATGATGTCCTTCATAGCAGAAACGGATATCCTGTGGAGCTCGGCCCACTGGGCCATCTGTTTGTTCAGCAACATCGGACGCTTTGGCGCGCCGAATTGCGACCAAAAAAGCTTCTCCATCGCACACCCTTCCCGCGCTTGGTAAAATTGCGCCGCATCAGAGGCGCTCTTCGGCAGGTCCAAGAATGCGTCCGGAGAGCTCCACATTTGATTAAGCGGGGAATACTACGGATTGCCGAACTTTGTCTGTAATAAGAAAGGATTACCAGCCGCTATCTCCCCAGCTTGTCGGATCTGTTCCCGAGCCGCTCTAGACTCAGATCATGCTTCTTTCGCCTCTTGTAAGGCCTTGTCGAGATCGACCGCTTTGGCTTTGTTATCCCTCTCGAGGAATTCGCACCGGACAGTGGTTTCCTCTAGCTCGCGCGTCATGATAGAAATTCTCTCCTCACACTGGCGCCGAGCAGCCTGTTCGGTTTTTAACTCATCAGCTGCCTTACTGGCAGCCGAATTACTCATCCGGGCTTGCTCCTTTGCGAGGACAAGTTCAGCCCGAAGGGCGTCCACCGCAGCAGCACCATCTGCAGTTATGCGTGTCTTAGTACACAATTCTAGCTTCGTGCTCATGTTATCATACATACATATACTGACTGCCCCAAAAACATATCTTGCGCCTCATCAAGCCGCCTGTTGATAAGCATGATGTCATCATCCGCCTCATCAATCTACCATTGCAGATCTACAACGTTTGTGGATCGGGCAGTAGCAGGGGAGGTAACAGCACTACAAAAAATACACTTTCGTGATGTTATGTGTTTGTCACAGTAGGACACGTTTTCTGTCATGCATGTACATCCAAGACAAATTTATGACATAATCAAGATAGTCATACCTGTGCTGTCATAGAAATGTTCCATGACATTACCAAAATTATCATCATTAAAGTGTCCACTTCCATGACGATAAATCGGGCGTCACAGAAGTGCTTTCATCAAGGGTGACCGATGTAACGCCCGTGACCGATGTGCCAGGTGTCCTCCAGTTATTCGCTGTTGTTGCTGTGTCATTGCTTGCGTGTCATGCATTGCATATCATGTCATCATGTGCATTTCATTTGCATACATGTTCGTCTCATGCATCCGAGCATTTTCCCCGTTGTTCGTTTTGCAATCCGGCGCTCCTATGTCATCCGGTGTCCCTTTCTACCTCTTTTCGTGTGTGGGTGTTAAACGTTTTCGGATTGGACCGAGACTTGTCATGCAGCCTTGGTTTACTACCGGTAGACCGCCTGTCAAGTTTCTTGCCATTTGGACTTCGTTTGATACTCCAACGGTTAACCGAGGACCGAAAAGGCCTCGTGTGTGTTGCAGCCCAACACCCCTCCAAAGTGGCCCATAACCCACCTAAGACATCTCCAACATCTCAGTCGTTCGATCACGATCGCATGGACGAAAACCGCACCTCATTTGGACTCTCCTAGCTCCCTCTACCTATAAATATGTGTCTCCCTCCGAAATTCTCGCGCATACAAACCCTAGATCCAACTCCCTCATCGCCGCCGGACATTTCTTCCCGCCGCCGGACGTGTCCACCGCCCCTTCCACCTCACCTCCACCAATCCTGTCGCGACACATCACCCTTCCCCGCTGCCGCAGCCAATCGGCGCCCGCCACCTCAGCGCCCACACCGCCCCACTTCGCCACGGCCCACGGAGCCCATCGCGGGCCCGCGCAGGCCCGCGCACCGCCGCCGCTCGCCCGCTGCGGCCCGAGCCCCCACCGCCTGCAGCGTGCCTCGTCTCTGCCACCGTGCGCCGGCGCCGGCCACCGCGCTCGCCGCCGACCTCGCTCCGCCACCGCCCAAGGAGCTCCGGCCCTCCCCGCGGCCCACGTCGCTCGATCCTGACGCCGACCGCGCGCCCCTCGTCTCCGGCGCCGCACCGCAGCCTCGACGCCCGCCCTCCACCGGTTTTGCTCGCCGGATCTGCCGCTGCGACGACGAGGCTGCCGTCCGAAGCTCACCGGAGTGCGCCACTTTGCGCCATGCCATCCCTGTCCGGCCCCCTCCTTCGCCGCCTCGCCTCGCCGGCGGGAACCGTCGTCGCCGCCCCTGCCTCCCCGATCCGATCGGGATCGAGGGAGACGACGGTCTCTTTGACCCTCCGCGTGGGCCGCGCAGGCCAGATCCAGCCTAGATCCACCCGGCCCGCCTGCTTCCTCTCCAGATCTGGCCCATGACTTAGGGTGAGCGAGACTCCCCTATCCTCCGCTCAGTGCGTCCTGTAGCTATCCCGCGCCCATGTTCTTTTTTCACTAAGTCCCAGATCCTGCTAATTATTTTGCTATCTTCATCATGTCATAACTCATCATCCATGGCTCCGTTTTGAGCGTGTAGCATATAAAAATGTTCGCCTCGACGAGTACATCACTTCATCTCATTGCACCATTTTCATTTGAGCTCATCTTGATGCCCGAAATGTTGTTGGAAGAGGGCTATGTGAGTATTTTGTCAGATCTGTTTCTGCAAATGGCATTTTGTCATTTTTGCCATGATTATTGTGTGCATGCTATGACCCTGAACTCTACATGTGTTTTGTTATATGCCATGCCATCTTTACAGAGATGCTTGCCATGTATTTTTGTGATATTTGTGGTGACTAGCACAAGCTTGCAAAGTAGCGTATTCGGTTATGCTGATTTCAGGGACTTAGAATTCCACCAAGTCCTTGCTCTGTTTTTGTCGTTATGCCATATGTTCTTGTTGTTTCCTAGTGATCCGTGCCTCTTTTGAGGATGATCGGTAAGGATGTTTTGTTAACATTGTGGTGCTCTATCCATCCGTGTCTTTTTTTCATTTATGGAGCACCCTAGCTTGAGACAATCCAATCGAGCTCTACTTTTGATATATCGTGAATCCTGGCAGATTGTTGACTTGTTAGCGATTATGCCGAGGATGTTGCTATTGATCCGTGCATGCTATGATGTTGTTCTTGCCATGTCTAGCTTCTATGCCATGTCTTCTTGATGGGTGTATGCTTAGTTTGTCATGCCATGCTTTGTAGTGAGTGCATCGAGCTCATAAACATGCCTACTCGTTAACTGTTTTGCATGCTCCAGTTTTTCACTAAGTCTTGAGTCTGTTTATGTTTTTGCCATGTTCACATGCTTGCAATTGTATTCTCTGATCCCTTTTGGCTCAAGCTCACTAAGGGACTTTTGTTAAGTTCTTTGAGTAGCTTCATGCCATGCCTTGCTTTGCCATGTTATGTTCCTGTAGCATGTAGTTTTCATGCTCTAAAGTGTGCTTCCTGATGTTAAATTCCAGACTTGTGTTAATTTCACTAAGTGTGAAATCTGTTCTCGTTTGCCCTTTTGCCATGCTTGTTTGAACCTGTTAGTGGATGAATTATCTGTAGCTCAGTGTTCATCTTTTGTCAAGCATCTTGAATGGATCCCTTCCATGTATTTTGTTGTCATGTTTGAGTGCTTTAGCATATTTATCTTGATGCATTTAGATGGCTACTTGCTGATTATCGCAGACCTGTGCCATATTTGTTTTGCTTGCCATTTCCAAACCGTGCATCCGATCTCGGCGATCTTTATATCGATTTCAACCAAAATCATCTCCTCTTTCCATTGGCACTCTTGGATTTACAAGTTGAGGCCAGGTTCAATCATTCCTTTGCAAATCATGCATATGCATCGCATACCGCATCCCACAAATCATGGATTGTTTACTATGTTGTGTGCTTCTTTCCGGTGTTTGCTTCTTCGGGTTGGTTCCGATAACGTGGCGTTTGTGAGGACCCGTTCGACTACGTCCATTTGTCTTCTTCATGGACTCGTTCTTCTTCCTTGCGGGATTTCAGGCAAGATGACCATACCCTCGAAATCACTTCTATCTTTGCTTGCTAGTTGCTTGCTCTTTTGCTATGCCTATGCTGCGATACCTTCCACTTGCTTATCATTCCTCCCATATTGTTAAACCAAGCCTCTAACCCACCTTGTCCTAGCAAACCGTTGTTTGGATATGTTACCGCTTTGCTCAGCCCCCTCTTATAGCGTTGTTAGTTGCAGGTGAAGATTGAAGTTTGTTCCTTGTTGGAACATGGAGATGTTGTTCCTTGTTGGGACATGTTTACTTGTTGGGATATCACAATATCTCTTATTTAATTAATGCATCTATATACTTGGTAAAGGGTGGAAGGCTCGGCCTTATGCCTGGTGTTTTGTTCCACTCTTGCCGCCCTAGTTTCCGTCATATCGGTGTTATGTTCCCCGATTTTGCGTTCCTTACGCGGTTGGGTTATAATGGGAACCCCTTGACAGTTCGCCTTGAATAAAACTCCTCCAGCAATGCCCAACATTGGTTTTACCATTCGCCACCTAGCCTTTTCTTTTCCCTTAGGAGTCGCGCTCCCGAGGGTCATCATTATTTTAACCCCCGGGCCAGTGCTCCTCTGAGTGTTGGTCCAAACTAGAGCCCTGTGCAGCGCCCCCTCGGGGAAACTCGAGGTTTGGTTTTAGTTGTATGGAGCACTCATCTGAGTGTGCCCTGAGAACGAGATATGTGCAGCTCCTATCGGGATTTGTTGGCACATTCGGGTGGTGTTGCTGGTCTTGTTTTACCATTGTCGAAATGTCTTCCCGCTAGAAGGAATATCCTTCGTTGACCGTGAGAGCTTGTGATGGGCTAAGTTGGGACACCCCTGCAGGGATTTGAACTTTCAAAAGCCGTGCCCGCGGTTATGGGCAGATGGGAATTTGTTAATGTCCGGTTGTAGAAAACCTGAAGTTGACCTTAATTAAAATGCATCAACCGCGTGTGTAACCGTGATGGTCTCTTCTCAGTGGAGTCCGGGAAGTGAACACGGCATTGGAGTTATGCTTGACGTAGGTTGTTCTAGGATCACTTCTTGATCATAGTTGTTCGACCATGCTTTTGCCTTCTCTTCTCGCTCTCTTTTGCGAATAGGTTAGCCACCATATATGCTAGTCGCTTGCTGCAGCTCCACATCATACCTTTACCCTTCCTATAAGCTTAAATAGTCTTGATCGCGAGGGTGTGAGATTGCTGAGTCCCCGTGACTCACAGATACTTCCAAAACCAGTTTGCAGGTGTCGATGAAACCGTGCAGGTGACGCAACCAAGCTCATGGAGGAGCTCGATGAAGATCTTGTCCTTTGTGTTGTTTCGTGCTAGTTGGTCAGTAGTGGAGCCCAGTTGGGGTCGATCGGGGATCTGTGTAGCATTTGGGGTAGTCTTCTTTTATTTTGGTTCCGTAGTCGGACCTTGTTTGTATTTGGATGATGTAATGCTTTATTCATGTAATTGTGTGAAGTGGCAATTGTAAGCCAACTATGTATCTCTTTCCCTTATGTATTACATGGGTTGTGTGAAGATTACCTCACTTGCGACATTGCTTTCAGTGCGGTTATGCCTCTAAGTCGTGCATCGAGGGTGTTACAACTGACACGTGGCATCCACTGTAACGGAACGCCATTAAGCTATCGGGTCCGATTTTGGATCCAATAACCCGTTAACAGCCCCGACCAATGGGGATTTTCCACGTGTAAAATCATCATTGGCTGGAGGAAGCACGTGTCGGCTCACCGTTGGGACAGATGTCATCCACTCATTGGACCCAAAGCGCCTATGATACGTCGACACGTGGCACGGCCCAACAGAGGCCCATATAGGTTAAAAGGCCAGCCCAGTCAAAGGCCCGTAGTACTTACTTAGGTACTAGTGGGCCAGCCCAATAACGACCTGCTTAATAAAGGCCCATTTACGGCCCGAAGCCAGATCTGGCCCGTTTATTATTTGCCGAATATTTGGGCCCATTTACGGCCCGAAGCCAGATCTGGCCCGTTAATTGTTCGCCAAATATTTGGGCCCAATTACAGCCCAGTGACTTTCGGCCTGTTAGAGGACCGATGTAGACATGGGCCCATTTCAGCCCGGTGTAACTTTCGGCCTGGGAACGGCCCGTGCTGTCAATGGGCGATATATGGTTCGACAGGACATTGGGCCCACTAACGGCCCGTGATAAAGGTGGCAACAGTTAAGCCTAACGTGACTTTGGGCCTGTTAAAGGCCTGTCGCATAATTCGGCCCGTTGATGTCTATACTAAGCTTTCGGCCCTTTTAAAGGCCCGTGATATCAGTGGGCCAACTAAGGCCCGAGATATGTTTCGTCCTGGTAAGAGCATCTCCAGCTATTCGGCCCCCAGGACGCCGAAAAAATGTGTCCTAGGGGCGAGCCGGCGAGATTTTTGGCGTGGGGGCGACTGCGTTCCCAGTCGTCGCCCCAGGTCGGCCCTAGGGCAAAACGAATTCGGCGTTTGTTGGCACAAACTTGTCGAACTTCATCCAAACTCGGCGACATTCATTCAAATTTGTACAAAAAAGAAATAAAAAACAAACACGGCCTAGCTACGCCGTCCTCGTCGCGCCTTGCCGCCGTCCGACTTCTACATGCCTAGGCGCTTGTAGAAGTCAGTGTAGTCTCCGCTGTCGTCGTCGTCGTCCTCGTCCTCGCCCTGCCACCCGCCGGCGTCCCTACTGCAGCCCTGTCCAGGGTCGCCGATGCGGGATAGCCCGGCCTCCTCCTTGTCGCTGTCGAGGTAGAGGATGCCGTCCACCTCGCAGAAGGGGCGGCGGTGGCGTGCCTTGAGTTCCTCGAGGGAGCGGCGTTGGCGAGCCACCAGCTCACGGACGTAGTCCTCCCTCGCCCACCTCATGGCCGTCTCATCGTTGGTGGCCATCGCGAGGTGCTTCGGCTTTACCGGGAGTAGGGGAGGCTCCGGCTCGGTTTTTGGCCGGACGAGGCGCATGCGACCGCCACGGCCTTCCTCGGGGATGGTCAGGGCACCGCTGCGGGTGCGGCGCCCTAGAGGGGACTCCCCCGCCGTGTCCTACGGCTCGGGCTTGACGGCGAAGGCCGCCGGCGAGCCCCCCGAGGAGGAGGAGGTCGTCACGTCCGACAACCGCCGCAGCATCCACGAGCTGCCACGGTGGTGAGAGAAGGACGTGGGTGCGGGGGCGGGGTACTCGAGGCGTGGCATGTTGCCAGCCTCGATGTAGTCGAGGACATGCTCGAGGGTGCGGCCGGGCACCCCCCACCACTCGCGCCGCCCTTCGGCGTTGTGGCGGCCGCGAGGCACGACGCCATTGTTGGAGGCTATCAGGCCGTTGCGGCGGCGGTCGAAGTAGATCGTCCAGAATGCGATGTTGTAGGGGGAGTACGCCGGCGTTCGCCTCTGCTCCTCCGCCAGTGACGACCTAATGCGGGCGATCTCTGCCCGCCGGTCCACCCTGGTGGGAGCGGGTGGCACCGGCATGCCGGCGGCGCTCAAACGCCACGCGCCCGGCACCCTCATGTTCGGGGGAGCTGGGTAGTCGGCCTCAAAAAGGAGGCGCGCCTCCCAGTCGTGGAGGTGGTGGCGGCCGAAGCCATTCTTCGCCGCGGAATCACCTGGGTACCGCGCTGCCATTGCTCGTCGGTGGGGGGAGTGGAGTGTGCGAGCGGGGGGGTGATGTGCTGCGGTGTGGCATTCACCGGCGAGGCAGGCGGCTTTTATAGCCGGAGCTCGGGCGGCGGGAGGCGCATGCCAGGCGATGTGTGGCGGGCGGGCGTGGCGCCGGGCGACGCGATGCTTCACTGCGCAACATTAATGGGCATGCTGACCGGCGCGCTGCATCGCGGCAGGCGTGGCATCAATGGAGGCGACGGCGCGCAGCTTTGGCATTGATTCCCACGGGAAACGAGGCGATGTGGATGACGAAGCGGCAGGTAACGGACAGGGCGGGCCCATCACAGTTCGCGCCAGAAACGGTCCGTCCGGCGCCCCCAGGCGACCCCCAGTGCGCCGGGTTCGAGTTGGGTACACCGGCGTCAATTTCGGCCCAATCCGGCGGAAAACGGGCTCCTGGGGGCGCGACTGGGCCATTTTTTCGGCACTGGCGCCGAAAAAGTGCCCTGGCGGGCCTGTTGGTGGCGCGGCTGGAGATGCTCTAACTGCCCGTGATATAACTGGGCCCAAAAAGGCCAGGTCTACATTTCAGCCTGCTAAAGTCCATCGACGACTAGTAAAAATTGAGTCCCAATATGCATTTTGGCCTGCTAAAGGCCCATGGTTTCATCTGGGCCGTAATAGGCCAGTATAATTTTTAGCCTGTTAATGGCCCAACGCTACCTGGGCCAAACTAAGCGCTGGGTCCACAAAAGGCCCAACTAAAATATAGGCAGATGTAAGTTGTGGGCCTCGCGCAAAGTGTGAAGGCCCCGATGATTCGGGCTCATGAAAGATGCAGGCTGGCTCAATTGTGGCCCGCTAAACACCAGGCCCATTAGAGGTGAATGTTTCGGCCAGGTCGACTACATCTGATTTTTTCAGATAGCGAATGATGGCAATAACTAGTATGAATTAAGAACGAACCTACTCTATACAATAAAGAAATTACGGCATAGTAACTAAGAATAAACCTACACTATACAATAAAGGATTTACGGTATATTACATCCACTGGGCATCGAAGTTAGCCACCAGTGATCATAACGCGCAACGAAGAAGCAGATTACAAAAATTGGGCACCATTGCAGCATAACAAAATAATACTGAACCGAGACCACTTCCAAGACAGTTCAAGAAAGGTTAGCCTTGGGCGGGAATTGCTGCACAAGCTGCTGAGCAAGGCTGTGAGACCGGCCTAGCATGTCGGTCATAGCTTCCAGGTGTAGCTGTTTAGTGATGAGGTTCTCATTGGTGTTCTCCGCAATATTTCTTAGAGATAGGACTTCAAGTCGAAGTTGAGTTGCATAATGCCTTTCTGCTAGAACTTGGGACTGAAGAAGTCGAACTGATTCAGACAACGAATTCTGTGAGCTTGTCTGACTGCTAGTCTCAAGTAACTTGAGCACTGCATCAAGACAAGACTTTGGGGTTGTCTCGCTATCTTCAAGATGTTTTGCCTTCTTTGGTGCAATATATGTTGGGTTTGTCTCACAGCCTTCAGCAGACTTGTGCATGCCATCAGGCATATCACCCTGAAACAAAGCAGAGAGATGACAGGTTTTGCACGTGTATAAACAAAGATGATAACTGTGATGTCAATTCCATCCCATTTCAAATTAGAAAATAAAGAGTAAGTTCAAAATATCAATATCATAATTTGGCATTGTTCATAATGCGGGGAGCTTCACCACACTACTGGATTACCATGTCAACATAACAAGCATAGATGAAGGGCAAAGAAAATCATTGTATCTATTTTGGTTAATGTGCATGGAATGTTGTTCATATCATCAGCCACATCAGTAAGATAAAGCAGGAGATGACAAGGTGCAAACGTGGGCTGCTTCACCACACACTGGATTATAGATCCACAAAACAAGCATACATATAGAGAGTATTGAGTAATGTGCATGGTATGAATAAGGAATTTTGTTTTACAAGTAAAACTTAGAACTTACGGTTCTTGCGAACATGCATTTTCGTAGAAACAGCAAACTAAACAGCAGTAATTGATAGGGAGTATGAGCAAATTAGACAGTAGTTGAGGATAAAGGCTTTAGAAGGACTGACTTACATTAACAGTTAACACCGGCTTTATAATGCCCTTCTTCATGTCAAGGGAAGGATAACTCAAGAATTTCAGCAGTGAATCTTCTTCATAAGCATTGCCTGTACTCTACATTCTGTAGAGAGTAATTATAGATATGATAATACTGGAAGGGATAGAGGATAATGAAGATAAGATGCAGATTGATGCTACATAATCAACTACCAATCCCTAGAAGTACAAGCATTACAGGACAAAATGTATTGACAAGAGCAATGGGCTACACTTCTGCACTGGCATTGTCTGTGTATTCTACTTTTTGGTAAGATTAAATATAGATCTGATCTTTTTTAGTAAATTGTGGGCGAGGGAGATAAGATGCAGAATGCTACAGAATGAACCAATCCCTCTTCCCATAATACAAGAGTGTTTTGAACACTGGTGTACTTTACAGAACGTTCTTATATTATGGGACAGAGGGAGTAGCTGTTAATGTAAGTACAGTGATAGACGACGTTCAGTCCTTACAAGAGGACTGCAGAGCTAAACCTCTTCAAAAGCATTGGGTTGATTCTAAATTTATGTAAGAGTCCATACGGATCTTATGATGTCCACCAAATGGAAGATAATGAGGCTAACATCTGCAGTAATGCTACATAATCAAACAGCTATGAAAGTAAGAATGGTCATATAGGGCAAGAGCTAATCACAAGAGCAATGAAGTGTGCAGTATAGTTGTGAGATTCTGTGGTCCCTTGAGAATGAATGTTCCTCTGCTAACAGTTTTCGTACAAGTGAGACCTTAAGGCAAATGCAGAAATGTAGTTCAAATTGTGATGTGATATCATAGATAGTACCTTACGCTGCAGCCGAGGCCAATGTGTAAGAAGATTATTCCAGTCACCGTCGGATAAATGTAGCACCGGAGACTTTAAAGAAATTTCGTTTAGAGGCTTGCCATCGAAGTGCGCTTGCCTCAGGTAGGAACGATACTTCGTCAACGAGTGCTTGAAAAGCGCAACCAACCCTTGCTCGTCTTCAGAATCTAGTTTGGTCCTCGCCTATTTCAAAGAATGAAATCTTGTGTCTTCTCTCAGCAGAAACATATGTAGCAATGACCATGAATAACATTAGTACATTACTTACGCGTAAGTTGTGGAGGAAGACTGGAAATTGTTCTGTGTCTGCGGTATAATCTTTCCATGAAGGAAAGATGCGCACAAAGTTCCTGACAACAATATAAGCTTTGTCTTCTAAATTCGGAAGAAATGGAACAGGGGTCCTATTTGCTGCAATTGGGGCTCTCTCTGGTTCAAAAAGGGATTTGGCAACTGGATTTGGTGTACTCTTTGCTGGAATGGGGGTTTTCCGTCATAGAGCTGGTGCTATGTCAACTGGCATAATCATAATGTTTGCTGCAGTTGGGGTCTGCTGAGTTGGGGCATCAGAAATGACCAGTGTATTAGGGCTAGAGTCTGCTAGAGTTGGGTGTTTTGTGGGTCAGGTGATATTGCAACTACACCTAATGGGCTATTTGATTTATCAGGTGCCGCTACCTTTTCCAAATACTTTGCTTGTGCTCCTCCACGATCAGCAATCACCCTCTTCCTTTTGAACGTCTGATACACAAGAACAACATTTGAATGGATAAATATGGTATGATGGCGGATGGAATATGTACTAAAAATGGATAGGCAAGGCGTATTCACATACACGATGTGTAAACTAAGCTAATGGCAGTTCAACAAAGTAGAAGCAATGCAAAGCATCAGTTGCAAGATATGTGCGACAAATATAACCTTGGAAAGTTAGAGCAAGCACCTTGATGGGTGAATAAGATAGGGCATCTTCCTCTGACTCCTCCACTAGGGAGCTACATTGACTTAGGTCTCCCTCTAGCTCAGAATCACTGTTAGGATCATATTCTGACCATGAATCTATAGGTGGAGAGTGTTTGCATTGCATTGCATCCAGACTTGATTTTAGTCCCTTAATGCCAAGTTTGACAGCCATGGCATTGTTCTGCTTTATTCTTTTCATGCGCACAGGCTCATAATCATTAAGATGCTGTTCAGAATCTGAGATTCATGAAAACATAAAAAGTGTTCAGATTATCTATGGAATGCATTGTGGATTCAACTCGAAGAGTGTCTCCCTATAAACCCCTGCATATGCAAAGTTCACCCCCCAACCGTGCTGACCAGACCACACACAGAAATACAAACCCCTTATGTGTCTATAACAGGCAGACACACATTTCAAAACTGAAGTAGGAATACTAGAATCATATGAAATTCGTATTTGAACAAATAAACAAAGGAATTATGAGTGGCATAATGTTTAGCTTCAAGGGTGGAGTGTTGGTAGTGCGACACAAAGCAAGTAGGCAGATTGTATTCCATGTAAAAGATCGAAGCCTATGTAAAAGTTGGAAATGACACTTTCTTTCTATACAATGTAGTGTTTGTTGCCCACACATGATGGAAGAGGTCACATAGAGAAATACTATTCACTCATGTCTACGGTTGAAGTATTTAGAAATAGGGTGGTCCACCCTAAAAGAATATTGACAACAAATATGACAAGGCAAGCATAGATGTAGTGAATCAATCATTTACTTGTGAGCTTACTAGGACAAGTATGCATAATTGTAACTGCAGTAAGAGACTGTCCAAAATCTGAATCAAGAAGTTTGTCTAGCACTTATTGTTTGCAACTAATCAACGTGAATAATCGGATATTATATCGAATGAGTAAGAAAGACAAGTAAAATTGTCAACAAACCTGGCTTGCAGTAGTAGTCTGGGTCAATGTCACTACGACCAACAATCCAAAATGACTAGTGTCTGTTCCTATGGTCGGAATTTTGAAAACCATGTGAACATTACAGGTACTAAATATTACCGAAATACATCTGAACCATTAAGTGTAGATAGCACTAAGCACACAACAAACCCTAATGACAGTCCTGCCTAATTATTAATGAATAAATTAGAAAATGGGTGATGAGGAGTGGATGCTGAGTGTTGAGGACTTATCTTAGGATAAATCGGGTTGGCTTAGTGGGTGCTGCATGCCTGAGCCCTAAACGGACTCGGAAGGTAGGCACGGCGGCACGCCCGGGCAGCGGTGACGCTGTTGGGCGAGCGGCTCCTGACCTCCTGTTAGTCCGGCGTCTCCTCCTAAAGTCATGTCATCCGGGGACGGCAAGTCGCAGGTGAGGCAGGCGGCTGGGGGCAAGTAGAGTTCGGAAGCGCGTAGCAGAACAGAGGGCAATCGGGGGCTGGGACAACCCAAAATCCTAGGGTGGGCCGGCCCACCGTGGGCACCCTGTAGAGATACACACCCGAGCGGTGAACATGCATTTTCGAAACTAATTTAGGAACATTTAGCTGACCAGTTAAACGAATCTGTTTTAATAATATCAGATTCGTATTTGAACAACTAAGCTTGTTTAGCTTGATGGGTCGAGCAGTGCTATTATGACACGAAGCACGTATTCTGATCCTATTTAGTAGCCATTGTTTGCTTCGAACTGAGAACTAAATTCTAAGAGCTGAAAAGAAAGTAGAGTAACCAAGTTAAGATCTATTTTCTGGTTGGGATCAAAAAGTTGAGGAGATATGAAGTACCACCTCTCTTGCGGCGCCGTGTAGGCATCGGGGGTGCGATGGCTATAGGTGGCGTTGAAGCAGATATGCGACGCTAGACGGGGGCATTGGGGGATAAGTCCCGTTGTGGTGGAAGAGAAGGTCGTGTGAGCGGACCCGACAAAGAGGACGATCACGCCGATGAAGCGAGAGGACATGATGAAAGGCTCTTGGTCCGTCGCCGTGGATGGGAAACGTCCATCTCTAGCAGTGGACGACATGGTCTTGGTAGGCGCTCCGGCATGGTGGAGGACGATGGCGATGGATGTGGTGGAGGACGGCAGCTATGGATGTGGTGGAGGACGGTGGCGACGGATGGGGTGGCGGACGGAGGCTGGTGTGGGGATGGTGTTCTAGCGTGGACGGTGTATGAACGGGAAAATGGATTGAGAGGTACGGGGAACCATGTTTTTGGGACGCGCATGTCTGAAATATGGGGAAGTTACGAACTTAGCCCCCATTTAAAATTTGGACGTCTCGTCGGTTGGGGATACGACAGTAATCTCGCATCTCGCCAATATTTGCCCAGAGCGATTCCGGGCGAGGAGAGGGTGGTTGGCGCCCATGGTTGGCGCCCACAGTGTATGAACGGGGCTGACAGGTAGGGCGGTCATGTCACGTTTGAGTGAAGTTACAAACCTGCCCCTATTGAAAATATTTACCTACATCGATTTCGGCCGAGTCGAGTTTGTTTTGCCGCTCACCGTGTATGAATGGGGAAATGGAGGGAGAAACAGAGGTCTTTCGGACAAGCTTGAATCAAATGTGTTTTGCCGACCATGTTTGGCGCCCACCGTGTCGGATGGGCTCAGAGACGGTCGTGTCACATCTAATTGAAGTTACTATCCTACCCCTATTTAGAGCAGTGGAAATCGGGCCGATGGATTGTCCGTGTAATGGGTAGACGGTAATTTCCATCTCCCAAACACTTGGCTTCAGGCAGCCGACGTTGGAGTGGACATTTTGCCGCTTCTTTAGAATTTTGGGACAATAAACATCCATGTTTACCCTGGCAACTAAATTCGAATCCATTTTGTATTCCTATACGAATCTTTATAAATCAATCAATGTGTCTTTATATATCTTCAGAAGGACGACAAAGATGTATTCCACTGTCATATATGAATATGGTTTACAAATGCCGAAACTCAAATCCAGAAGCTAGAATCCAATTTAAGATGAATTCGAATATTTGGAACACTTCATGTCCAACTCAAATGTCACAAGCAGCATAATGTGTACTCCCATTTAGATATGTACACAAGCGATGTATCAAGATTCAAATACCGAGTCAATCAACCAAGAATGTACAGAACTAACAGACATATAAACACTTATAGAGTATATGGGTCAATAATATCAACTAACATACATAAGCCAGGCCGCTGTACTTTTCTTTGCTACAATAGCATCCTTTTTTTAGCCAAGCTACTACAACATCTTGGCCCTTTCCGATGCGTGCCACTTATGGTACATATATACTACTATTATTGCTGAATGCACATTCAATCCTATTGGCATATTTGTAGGTCTGGCACAGCAATCAAAATGAAATGTCTCCGAGTCTTATCAATTAATACAAACTTGTGCTCAAATAAAATTACAAAAAAAACAATTATTACATGATCTCTAAAACAAATGGTTTGATTGATTACATGAACAAACAACACAAAGGTTATTCAACGATGGAAAGAACATTTCACCTATGATTTACCAAGTGGGAATTTAATTTCCTTTTTTCCTTCAGGACCTTAACAATGTGGTCAGTCTCAGCTTGCTTCGTTTTGAAATCCACCAAATATTTAATGGTTGTCTTGAGTACTGCTACTAATTGTGCTGTTTGCTTCCTCAACATGTCAACTTCATATCTAAGTGCAGAAGCATAATCTCTTTCTACCACTAGTTTAGCCTCTAGAGCATCAGCAGTTGGCAATTCATTATGCACGATTGGGACTGTGCCACTACTGTGGGATGATACGATGTCCATGGGAACCCCGCTCTTTGATCTTGGGCTAACCTGTTTTGCCATTAAAGTTCCGATTGGATTCAGAAAATTTGAAGTTAGCAAAACATCTCAACTAGGAGTTATAACAACAAACCAGTTAAACAAACAAGGAATTAAAGAGTTTCAATTCGATGCTGAAAAGTAGTTATTAACATCATTATAACCTGTTGTTGCAGCAGCAAAGCAGTTAAAGAAACAAGTAGCTATTCAAGTTTAGGAAAACAGGTAATTCTTAACAGTAAGTATCAAACACATAGATAGACATAGTCTATAATAGGATTAACATGCTGTGGCATTATGTAATCAATAGCAAACTAAATTAAGCCAAGCAACGTAATTGAACAATTTTGCAATAAGTAGCTAACTAAAATTCCTAGAAGAAGGTAACTGAACTTATGCTAGTTCTTTGTACAGGCACACTGCAACCTCTTTTTCGCTTACAAGGTTGTGCGAAGGAGTCCATGGCATCAATTGCTTGGATACGCAGTCCTAATACTTCTTTCTTCCCACACTGCATTGGTATGTCGAATGGTTAATCTGGTAAGATGGTGCGTCCTTCATATGTTATATGAGGACATGTAGTCAGACTAGTTGTAGCCACACACATCACACTGGCTTCTACTGTATATTTCATGTGATTACTTTTGGCATATCAAGATCTAAGCAATCTACAATAGGATGAAAAGACTGGCATCCTTCACATTATTGGTGAACTCAGTTCATAGAAACAAGCAATTCAACCATTCTGTGGGTAAATTAGAAGCGCCACTGGAATATTTTTCACTACCCCTATCATACACGTAAAAAGGGGCGACACCCCCATAGGGGCTGGTATGGGCGTCCGCCTCGGGTGGCTCAAAAGTGTGCACCTAGTTAGAGTCGTCTAGGTTGGCCCAGGCTAGTTTTGGTTGTCCCAACACACGAGAATGCAATGTAAAAAATGAAGAAAAATGTTTCAATTTGGATAGGCCAATAACATAAGTGCAAGGCGGGCCGTATAGCAAGCTCGCGGCCCAAACGAGCGCCTCCCATATCGATCGACAGTAGGAAAAATCCCAATTCATCCGCTCCAGCCTCCAGTCTGGTTCGCTCCTAACCTAGCCGCCGCTAGACAGACCGACACAGCACTTCCTCACGCCCTCGTTGGAGGGCGGTCGCCGGGCTTCAAGCAAATGGAAGGACAAGAAGATGAAGATCCAACCTTGGGTGTAGCCTGCATGGGAGGCAGCGGTGGCAGAACAGGCATGGCATCGAGCTTGCGCAAACGGACAGTCGCAACTTGCAAGAGTAGCATGCGCAACGAGCAGGTACATCACATCCCTGATTATATCTAATTCAACTCTTCAATTTATGGCCAATAGTTAAACCTGGCGGTGTTGTAAAACTGCTTGTATGTAGGGAATCTATGAGAAAATGAAATCAATTTCTACTTATTTTATAACTCCCCCAATCAATACTGAACTGACTGAATCTGATGAATCTAATCAAGTTTCCGGTGCAGACATCCAAGCTCATGTTGTTCTTGAGCCTGAAGTGTCTAATGAACAAACTGCTAATGAAGGATTTGATGCAAACATTTTACATGCTCCTGGTGATGAACATATAGTGTCTAATGAGGCATCTAATGCAAGCATTTTGCAAGCTCCCATTGAAGGATTTAGTGTCTAATGATTATCTTCTATGTTGAGAGAGACATAGAAATTTGCAGGCATTGATGACAAGAAAATTATAGTGCATTTTCATGGCTTGAGGAAACATCGAGGCCATCTACCAGAAAGTCCCCGTATCATGACAACGTAGCATAAATACTTTTCTAATCTGTTGTTTGAAACTATTGGCGTACTTGTGCAGGATAGATATATTGATATGCAGTTTGCGCACTGGTTATAGGTGCAATTACACTTCGATATTTTTAGCTAGAGAACAAATAATTCAAGTAGGTACAGACCATGTATGTAGTCCTTGTACACCATGTTGCATTTTGTGTTTTTTGGTGCTTGCATCATTTAGTGTTTATAATCTAAACTACTTTGGATCATTAGCTGGTTTTCAAAGTGCATGTAGCTTCACATTTCTCAAGTTATGTTGATTTCCGGAGTGCAAGTGCCTTTGTATTTTTTAAGTTAAATGTTCGCCCCTGGTAACTTGAATTCATGGATCCGCCACTACACACAAATCATACACTAATGCCAATACGAATTAAATGAAATGCAGGGACTTACGCTAGCTCGTTGTACAGGCTCACTGCAGCTCTGCTTGCGCTTGGGATGTTCCATGTACAAGTCCATGTTACCACTTGCTTGGATGTGCAGGCCTTGTGCTCCTTGCATCCCCCTCTGCATTTTTGACACGGCGAATGGCTGATCAAATAAGAGGAATCGACCTTGCTATTGTATCGGAGGACAGATACTTACAAGGTTATACAGGTGTGCAGGATGTGTACCAGATCCTGTAGTGCCGTCATGCTTCGCTAAAAAATGGATTTTCTTGTTTCAGATGATATCTCCAGAAGAAATAAGAGTTAAAGTCAGAGTTGGATAGGCATGTAAGCTAAGAGAGCAGTGAAAGGATATCCAAACATCATCGAAACAGTGCACAAGGGAGTGATGTGTGGATACCTAGTTCGGGCCGGCGTTTGGGCATGCTCGCCTAGCAAGAGTGCGGGTCACTTCAGAGCCATTGAGGGTGATGCGCTGGCGTTGGCTGGCCGTGCACGAATGCAGATCTTGAGTGGCAGCGGAGCGCTACAATGCGGTGGACGAGACCGTTGGTGAAGCCCCAGCGGCCTCGGGGGGCGGAGGCACGACGATGTGCTCGGTGAAGTAGCCCCAGTGAGCTGGGAGACGGCATCGGTGAAGCACACCTGACGCGGTGGAAGTCAGTGTCTGTGAGGCACGTCAGTTGCGGCGGCCGACGTTGTCGGTGGACCACCCAGTGCGGTGGACGAGGGCGTAGACGAGGTAGCTCCGGTGCAGTGGTGAAGCGCGACCGTTGTCTTCGTCGTCGTCGTCCGGCACAGAGGTGGGGAAAGAGACGAGACGAGGGGCGATTCGAACTTTGCTTGGGTTGGCGGCGAATCAGGGATTTGAGCAATCTGGGCACGGAAGGGGATGGTGGAGAAGGGAGATTTTGCAGGGCTGGAATTGGGGCCGCCAGATATTTCAATCCGAAACGTGGAAGCGCGAACTTATTTTGTCGTCGTCCTTTTGGGGGGAGGGGGATGGAGGGAGGGGGGTGGGTGGTTGGGTGCTAAGCGTCCGTCCGACACACGCGGCCACCACGACACGACCCTGGTCTGCCTGGTGCGCCTACATTTGAGAATGCAAACGAATCTTCTTTCATTTGCAAACGAATCTATATGTATTACCATGCCCGTGTTTTCCTTGCAATAATTAGTCATTCGAAACGAGATACTATAAATTAATTAATGAGGAGTTATTCGAAAAAAAATCGAAATGTTATCCACGCTAACGTGGATTAGAGTGTGTGTCACATAATTAGTTATTTGAATTAGAGTGTGTGTAACATAGCGATCTCCAATTCTAACGTGGATTTCGCATTTCACTGTATCCACGCTACTTTTTTTAATACAAATTCATATGTATATGATGAAAACCATGGTAGTGACAAAACTTTTGGATGGATCCAAACATATGACCTACAAAATAGCACAACAAATCGAGTCTAGGTCACTCCCTCGAGACTGTCTCACTCTTTCTTTCGCACGGCGGGCCACACTCGCTCAATCTTGCTCTCTTTATCTGAGTCTCGTTTAACCTCATTTTCTTCCACACACAAAATGATATATCTCCCTGTTCGGGCCTCGATCGACACACTATATACTCTCTCTCACGCAGATTGTCTATCTAGGTCAGTCCATCGAAGCCGCCCCACTCTTTCGACCTCATGGCGGGCCACGCTCTCTCTCTCCCTCTCTCCCCCCCTCTCTCTCTCTTTGTATGTCTCGATTGACCTTGCTCTTTCTCAGACAAAAATGATATATCACCATGTTTGAGCCCAATTCGACTTATTCACATTGTATACTCTCGCACGCACATTGTCTATCTAGGTCACTCTCTCCAACCCATCTCACTCTTTCGATCGCACAACGACCCTATGTGATCGACTGGCCTTGCTTGCTCCCATGCACAAAATATATCTACACGTCTATGACTGGATCATCTCTCAAGCTCTATCTTACAGCCCTCACCCTTGCCAAATGCTCAATCGGACAATATCTCTCCAGAGCATATATATTTGTTCCATGAATGTCGGACCACACTCACTTTGTCTCTCTATCTATATGTCTCTCGATTGACCTCACTTTATCACGCCGTATCTTCCACACATTGAAGCTACCTCTCCATCCCTCGCAAAGCCGGAGCTATTTACATTGCGAGGGGCACTACAACCTTGGATTAATCTGTGTAGGCATTTATCCCGGTCGGTTTAGATTATATTTTCATAGCATTCGGCCCATAACTACTCAAAACACCATTGCAACCCCCGCAACTCCCCTAGTTGATTTCCCTCTGGCTCGGTCATCGCTCTCTCCCATGTCCTTTCTCGCCTTCAACGTCGCACCATGGTATTATTGCAAAAAACTCTATTGTTCTATTTAATTATTATAAATAAGATACAAAACTACACATCGATAGTCCACTTGGAATGGAACAAATTTAGACCCACAAATTAAAGTGCTACAAGCTACACACCGAGGGGCCCACATGTCATGAAATTTTTTTGAACCCATATACAAATTAAAAAATGAAGGACGAGGATCGAACATGCGACCAGGGCCTTCAAGCCGCACGTCAAGAGGCGACATATGTAGAACACCAATGTTTGTTGTACCTCCCTTTCTTAACATAATGTTTTTATATTACCACAACCTATTTAATTGATAACATGTAATATTATTTTTAGTACTATTCGCCTTCACTTACTGGTGGGTTCCATGTGTGCTCTCTCTCTCTCCTCCCCTTCTGCGTTTAGACACACGGGCAAACACGAAGAACTCGCGGGCGATGTTGCCGTTGACCATATCTGGACACGTTCACAAGTTACGACACCAGTTTCACGTGCTAGCAGAACTAGTCAGTGTGTACGTGCAATGCATGTTAATTTGGAAGTATATTAAGTGCATGCAGATATTAAGTAGGATATTATTTGCGTGTTATTATGTGATTATTTTTGGCATGAAATTAACTGCACGCTAAACGTGTTGAGCGCTCGACATTGAAGCAGTCTAGGTCGTTGGATGACAAGGAATACATGTGGCTTGATGACGTTTTATATTTAATTTGATACGGCTCTAGCAGAACATTCAATCAATCAAACCATAGATTTCGTTCAGTCTGACTCCGACTTTAAATTATATGGTGATCGATCTAAAATAAACGGAAATGATAAATGTTCGGATTTTAAGCATGGCAATCTCAACGTTTTTCATGGCAAATTTAGATTACGCGGCGGCGGCGGCCTCTTGTGGTGGGAAGCGGCTCCTCTGCCGTGCTTTGCGTGTCGTCGGACCACTGACCGACGGTGACGGTGGCGCCTTGTGTCGTTGTTGGCGTACTCCTGGACGTTGACCTAGCTGCAAGGAAGGCCAAAATATTCTGGACTTCGGAGCGAGTCAACTGGCGGGAAGAGGCGACTGGTGTTGGTGCAAGGAAGCGGTCGACAGCGGGCATCCATGCCGCTGAGGGGGGCACTGGCACCCGCGCGGGGACAGGCGCTGTCAATGGCGCGGCGGAGACATTCGTGTGCACGGGCACCGGCACGGGTGCGAACGTTAGTGCACGCGCAGGCGCATGCGCTGGCAGGTGCACGGGCACTGGCACGGGCATGCACGTCAGTGCACGCGTAGGCGCATGCGCTGGCAGGTGCACGGGCGCGTGAAAGTCGGCGGGGACCTCGTGGAACCCCGTGGCATCAAGCTCGGCAACAATGTGCGGCTCCCATCCCATCAATGCCACGGGGATGGGCGCTGGCGTAGTCGGGGCAACGGGAGCCAGAATGGGAGCGGGGACAGGCGCGGCGTCTTCTCGCAAGGCCAGTTCAAGCTCGTCCCAAAGCGCCTTATGTTCTTGAGACTCCGTCTGGTCGTCTTCCTCAGGAAACTCGAAGACTAAGGGCAGACCATCATGATGCGGCATGGCGTACGTTTAGGTTAGGCTGGTTGGAGGTAGGCGACAGGAGAATCGGAGAGGAAGAGAGAAGATTGCAGCGATACCGGGTAGTGCGGGGTTGATTTTAAACTGTGGCGCCGGCGACATTAAAAGTGGGAGCAATTGGGACGAAGGTGGGCGGCGGAGCCTGGTCAAAGGGCTCACCTCCCGGTGAGCCTGCACAGCGGTCTGCTCGCATGCCTCCCAGTCAGCCGGCGCAACGGTCTGCTCGCACGCCTCCCGTCGACTCACACGCTTGCTCAGACGGCACCTGCCGATGACAAGCGGGACTCGTGGCGGCATGTAAACGCCCACGGTTTCAATAGTGAAAGCGTTTGCCTTAACATGACAGGTCTTTGTTCCAAAATACCTTGGCTCTTCATTTGTGCAACTTGTCATAAGCAGCTTGTCTCAAATTGAAGAAAACAATTACGAAGTAATATTGGTGCCATATCACGTGACCATGCACAGTTTCAAGAATTTATGGTCACTTTTGGATTTTCTGAAATTTAAGATCCAGGATTCAAAACAATATCATAACCTGCATCATGCAATAAATTTTCAAGCCATACATTTGTCCTGATGTATTTCTTAAGAAAGGATTTGGTCAAACATTTTGCTTAGTTAGACTTCAGACAAGTTATATATGCAGAGCAAAAGGATAATCCCTCCGTACCAGTGCATTGCCTGATATATTAACTCAAGTACTAGGCACGAACAAACGGGCTCAATTATGTGCTCATCCTCGTGTAGTAGTAGTAGTAGTACTAGGAAATGCAGTTGACGGGTGACCTTGGCGAGCGGCGACCGAGGGAATTGAATCGTGCTCGGCACGGTAGGTAATGTTGTCTAGTTACTAAAGCATCCCTCCGTTGTTCATTGGTAGTCATTATGGACCGGGGACATGAGGGGAATTTCCTAGGGCTGGAATTCTGGCCGCCAGATATTTCGACTCAAAACGCGGAGTCTCGACTGGTTGGGGTTGCCTAATGTGCGTACCACGCATGCCACCAGAAGGACACGAGCACGGTTTTTTAGGATCAACACAAGCCAAGGTCTGGCTGGTACACCGTTGGGTCCTACCATTCGAGAATACGAAAGGAACCTTTTAAATTGCCGAACAAATCTATGTGTATTACAATGCCCATATTTTCCTTGCAAATACTAATCTCTACGTGGTAATTGATTTATGACGAGTTGTTGAATTAGCGTGAGTTTGTGATATAGTGATCTCAATGTGGATTTCACATTTCATGGTATCCCTGGTAAGTTTTTCAATGCAAATTAAAATTTAAAAGATGAACAATATGGAGGTGATAAATCTTTGTATGTATCAAGCATATGACCACACACATACACACACACAAAGACACCCACACACGAACACAACAACAATCCAATAAGTATACTGCATCTATTTTTCCAAACCATGCACGTATGACACGAATTCAAAAATACTCCTTCTGTTCCTAAATATTAGTCTTTTAGAGATTTCGACAAGCGACTATATACGAAGCAAAATGAGTGAATCTACACTCTAAAATATGTCTATATACATCTGTATGTGCTAGTCCACTTGAAATCTCTAAAAAGACTAATATTTAGGAACGAAGGGAGTAAAATGTAAGACATGCATGGTCCTCAATTCAATATTTAAAACGAACATGAAACTGAAACCTGAATATTAAGTCTAGTACTACAGTACATGCAAATGTTGTGTTTAATTAGGCGGAGCTATGATTGTCGGGGATCATCCCCTCGACCTTAGATAAAATTGTGAAGCTCTGTTTAGGGTTATTTAGATTATATTTGTCCCCACCCTCCCAACCACCGATTGGTTGTGCACCCCCCACCCCTCCTCCCCGGGAGAATATCATGTGCCCCCATACCTTAGATGCTATATGCCGATGCGAGTTGCTTGGAGCTTGTAGATCTGAGATATAGCAGCTCACATGATGTCTTAATATTTTTACAGGAAACCTTGATGAGTTTGAGAATTGCACACAATTTGTACAAAAACTACACAGATGCCCTTGGATCCCATATCCAACGACTTCGAAGCTCGTATCACCGTAGCATCTAAGATGAAGGAGGACATCATATTCTCCTGTATGTAAGAATATCATGTGCTACCACACCTTAGATGCCCTGATGATACAAGCTCTTCGGAGCCGTTGGATTTGTGAACCAACACCTCCTCGGTGGTTCGAATGGTTTTTTACAGAAAATCCCCCAAAGAGTTTGGCCACTGCTTACAAGCACAAAGACTGCTCAGATGCCATTGGATCTCAGATCAAACGACCTCGAAGCTTGTATCACCGTAGCATCCAAGCTACGAGAGCACCTTATGTTTTCTTGCACGGGAGAATATGAGGTGCTCCCACACCGTAGATTCTATGGTGATACGAGTTCACGGAGATCTAACGGCCCACAGTAGGAGGTTTGAATGTTTTTGCAATATATGGCTGAGAGAGTTTGGGAATTGCGCAGAAATTACAAGTACTACACATGTGCCATCTGATCACTGATCATACGACCTAGATGCTCATATCACCGTAGCGGGTAATTAAGCTACGGGCACTAGTGCAGAACCGGGCAATAGCACCGGTTCGTAAGGCCCTTTAGTGTCGGTTCGGTAACCGGCACTAAATTGTGGGCACTAAAGCCCCCCCCCCTTTAGTACCGGTTCAACACGAACCGGTGCTAAAGGGCAACCACGTGGCACGAGCCAGCTCCGTGGGCGCGTAGGACATTAGTACCGGTTGGTAACACCAACCGGTACTAAATGTTTGGGTGTGTTTTGGTTTTATTTTTTATTTTTAGTTTAATTTTGTGTTTTCAATTTAATTTAGTGATTGTTTTACATTATAATGAGTTGTTAAATCATTAGGTGAATGTACCGCAGATTAGTTTGACTGGATGCGTGGATCCTAGCTAAGTCATCAAGTATATGTCATATCCATATTATATATACTTGATCACCTAATTAATTGATCGAGGTAATATGGATATGGCATATACTTGATCACTTAGCTAGAATCCATCCAGTTGAAACTAATATGCAGCTTCTTTCATAAATGATATAATAACTCATCATCATCATATTAATATAAAAACTCTTGCATCATATATATCATCACCAACAACAGTTTTCATAGCAAAGATATCATCGAGTTCAACATGGTAATGATATTATAAGCATTCATAACACCACAAAAGCAAATCACTCTTTGAGATTAAGTTCAGGATGAAGAACACAGACATGAGAGGACAAGTACTAAGAGCATGAACTAGCTAATTAATCACTCCTGCTGCTCTCTCTCTCTCAGGTAAAATAGCATAGAACATATATAGCTTTGCTGATTCATCATATTGGAGCATGCAGATGAACCTGTCTCCTAATCGTGGGTTGCGCTTCTGATTGCTTCCCCCTAGTACTTCTCTGTGATCGTTCACAATTTTTCTCTAGTCTTTTACTATTAAGCATTCCTCGCTATTAGAAATCCTGAATGCACTAAAGTGCATTGTAGGATATCTTGGCCGTAAGCTAACAATATTCATGGTACCTTTAGTCTCGATCCAATCAGGTACAACATTCATCGGGAGTCCCTGTTGAAGAACATCGTATAGTAACATACTTAGCAATGAAGTTTAGCTTAAAAAATAATGTATGCAAAAGATGCACTGAGGAGAAATAGTAGAAATCTTACCATCTTTCCTATATATATGTGACCGTAGTTCAATACGAACACTATTGGTCGCACGTTTTGAGTACTAACATTTCTAAGTGCAGGAAAGAAATTTGTCTTGACAACATCAAGATCCTCAAGCCATGAAACATAATGACTTGTCTCCTCGTAGTTTAGTTCAGCCCCGGGACAGTGGACGGTCCTGTCTACCAAGCGCCGGACATGTTTGCTTGATTGGAAGTAAGCTGTCAATATAAATATGGTAGAACTGGAGGTGTCTGCACATCGACCCAGATGTCTCTATTACCTTCAATATCATCTTCTGTACGAATATCAAAGGTGATAACCATATCAGGCTGAAATGCATAAGCCTTGCATAGTGCTTGCCAAGATTTGCATTCAAAATAGGTGTATGTGTCTGCATTGTATAATTTGACGTTGAAGGTATAACCATGCTCGGTCTTCAAGTAAACTCTTTTTACCTCCATAGTTTCGTTAGGACTGAAACCTATCTTATCCAAGACAAAAATTCTTGCATGGCACGGGATACGCTAGTAGAATAGTGAAAAATTAAAATTAAAAGTTGAAGCAAATAAAGCATAAATCATGCTTAATTATGAAAGAAGACTTGTCGTTGTGACTTACTGTATCCACTTCGAAGTTCTCATCCAGCTTGATGCTGAAGCGTCTATCATCAACTAGAAAATTCCTACCGCACAGGCTGCGCTGGTCTTCGCAGTATTCGCACATAATGAAATCGTGTTCGTCGTTAGACGACATTCCTATGTTCATAGGTGAAACATTAAACACTTATTAGTTCTATTAATTCAACTAATTTTGTTAATATAACTAGTTCAACTAATTAATTGAACTAATTCAACTAAGCACTTACGAAAAATATACCTAATTAATTGAACTAATTCAACTCACTAGTTCAACTAATTAATTCAACTAATTCAACTAAACTAGTTCTATTAATTTTCTTACTAAAAAATAAGGTAGCTAGTTCTATATAATAAAATGTTAATTAGATAATGAAATATCATATAACTAAATTAAATATATATCTAACATATAATTTATATCTAATTCATCTAACATTTCACATTAATATCTAACATATGTTCATATATAGGTGAAACATTAAACACTTACTAGTTCTATTAATTCAACTAAATAAACTAGTTCTATTAATTCAACTAAGCATTTAATAAAAATAAACTAGTTCTATTAATTTCTTACTAAAATAAAGTAGGTAGTTCTATATAGTAATATTTTGATTAGATCATCAAATCTCATATACCTAAATTTTCTTACTAAAAATAAACTTGTTCTATTAATTTTCATACTAAAAATAAACTAGTTATATTAATTCAACTAGTTCAAATCTCATATATATACCTAATTAATATCTAGCTAATTCATCTAAAATTGACATCAATATTTAACATCTTTTCCATATAATTCATCTAACACTAACATTCTAACATTATTATCTACGTAATTTATCTAACATTAATCTAAACAACAGAAAATAGAAAATAAGTAAAAACAATGTGTGTGTGTGCATGTGTGTGTGTACGAGTGGGGAGCGGCGGCGTACGGGCGGCGGCGGGCGAGGCGGCGGCGACGGGCGGCGGCAGCGACGACGGGTAGCGGCGGCGACGGCGGTGACGGCGGTGACGGCGACGACGGGCGGCGGGGGCGGCGGGGCCTACGAGGGCGGTGCGCGATGGGCAACGGCACAGCGACGGCGATGGCGGCGATGTCGCGCGAAGAAGTTGGATCGAGAAGAAGTGGTGGTCGATGAAACTGAATGTTTCGAAGTGTCATATATATATGAGGGGTCTTTAGTACCGGTTGGAGCCACCAACCGGTACTAAAGGCCAATTTTCGCCAGGCCGAGGGGGGTGAAACGGCCCCTTTAGTACCAGTTCGTGCCACAAACCGGTACTAAAGGCCCAATAATTAGTACCGGTCGGAGCCACCAACCGGTACAAATGATTGTGCGCTGCCACCGGCGGTGCACAATGTTTAGTCCCACCTCGCTGAGCGAAGGGCAGCCGCACTGGTTTATAAACCCAGCCGCGGCTGCTCCTTCAAACTTCTCTATATAGCAGGCTTCTGGGCTAACTAGGGCGTGCTGCCCTGTGAGTCTGCTGGCCCTTCTGGGCCTCCATTTGCACACCCTAGGTCTGGCAGGCCCACTGGGCAGCACCCCAAAAACTTTTTTATATAGTTTTTTCTTTTCAGCATTATTTATTTTCTTCTATTTATTTTTGAGTAATTTTTTATATAGTTTTTTTCTTTTCTGCATTATTTATTTTCTTATATTTATTTTTGAGTAATTTTTTATATAGTTTTTTCTTTTCCGCTTTATTTATTTTATTCTATTTATTTTCTGAGTAGTTTTTTTGTGACCCTCTCTACTCTTTCGCACATGCTATGCGGGTGAAATGATAATACCATTGCAAGTTGCAACATTTTCAGAATTCATTTTGTAGTGATTTTCAATTTCACGGTCATTTAGCTCTCCAAATAATTACGTAAATGACCGAAAAACAACAAATGATGTCAGAACATGTTGGAAATTGATGACGTCGCTTTGAATGCTCCATACTGAACACAAAAGAAGTCCGGAGTTCAACGAAGTTTAAAAAACATTGAAGTGCCCGTGTAACAGATGAGTTCTCGTCCGAAACCATGATACTCCGAAAGAGTTTGTCCAGTTTGTACATGAAGTGCGTCCAGTTTTTGCCGTGACCCTCTCTACTCTTTAGCACATGCTATGCGGGTGAAATGATGATACCATGCCAAGTTTCAACATTTTCAGAGTTCATTTTGTAGTGATTTTCAATTTCACGGTCATTTAGCTCTCTAAACAATTAGGTAAATGACTGAAAAACAACAAATGATGTCAGAACATGTTGGAAATTGATGACGTCGCTTTGAATGCTGCATACTGAACACAAAAGAAGTCCGGAGTTCAAATAAGTTTAAAAAACATTGAAGTGCCCGTGTAACAGATGAGTTCTCGTCCGAAACCCTGATACTCCGAAAGAGATTGTCCAGTTTAGAGTTTGTCCAGTTTGTACACGAAGTGCGTCCAGTTTTTGCCGTGACCCTCTCTACTCTTTCGCACATGCTATGCGGGTGAAATGATGATACCATGCCAAGTTTCAACATTTTCAGTTCATTTTGTAGTGATTTTCAATTTCACGGTCATTTAGCTCTCTAAACAATTAGGTAAATGACTGAAAACAACAAATGATGTCAGAACATGTTGGAAATTGATGACGTCGCTTTGAATGCTGCATACTGAACACAAAAGAAGTCGGAGTTCAAATAAGTTTAAAAAACATTGAAGTGCCCGTGTAACAGATGAGTTCTCGTCCGAAACCCTGATACTCCGAAAGAGATTCTCCAGTTTGTACACGAAGTGCGTCCAGTTTTTGCCGTGACCCTCTCTACTCTTTCGCACATGCTATGCGGGTGAAATGATGATACCATGCCAAGTTTCAACATTTTCACAGTCATTTTGTAGTGATTTTCAATTTCACGGTCATTTAGCTCTCTAAACAATTAGGTAAATGACTGAAAAACAACAAATGATGTCAGAACATGTTGGAAATTGATGACGTCGCTTTGAATGCTGCATACTGAACACAAAAGAAGTCCGGAGTTCAAATAAGTTTAAAAAACATTGAAGTGCCGTGTAACAGATGAGTTCTCGTCCGAAACCCTGATACTCCGAAAGAGATTCTCCAGTTTGTACACGAAGTGCGTCCAGTTTTTGCCGTGACCCTCTCTACTCTTTCGCACATGCTATGCGGGTGAAATGATGATACCATGCCAAGTTTCAACATTTTTACAGTTCATTTTGTAGTGATTTTCAATTTCACGGTCATTTAGCTCTCTAAACAATTAGGTAAATGACTGAAAAACAACAAATGATGTCAGAACATGTTGGAAATTGATGACGTCGCTTTGAATGCTGCACACTGAACACAAAAGAAGTCCGGAGTTCAAATAAGTTTAAATAGCATTGAAGTGCCCGTGTAACAGATGAGTTCTCGTCCGAAACCCTGATACTCCGAAAGAGATTCTCCAGTTTGTACACGAAGTGCGTCCAGTTTTTGCCGTGACCCTCTCTACTCTTTCGCACATGCTATGCAGGTGAAATGATGATACCATGCCAAGTTTCAACATTTTCACAGTTCATTTTGTAGTGATTTTCAATTTCACGGTCATTTAGCTCTCTAAACAATTAGGTAAATGACTGAAAAACAACAAATGATGTCAGAACATGTTGGAAATTGATGACGTCGCTTTGAATGCTGCATACTGAACACAAAAGAAGTCGGAGTTCAAATAAGTTTAAAAAACATTGAAGTGCCCGTGTAACAGATGAGTTCTCGTCCGAAACCCTGATACTCCGAAAGAGATTGTCCAGTTTGTACACGAAGTGCGTCCAGTTTTTGCCGTGACCCTCTCTACTCTTTCGCACATGCTATGCGGGTGAAATGATGATACCATGCCAAGTTTCAACATTTTCAGAGTTCATTTTGTAGTGATTTTCAATTTCACGGTCATTTAGCTCTCTAAACAATTAGGTAAATGACTGAAAACAGCAAATGATGTCAGAACATGTTGGAAATTGATGACGTCGCTTTGAATGCTGCATACTGAACAAAAGAAGTCCGGAGTTCAAATAAGTTTAAAAAACATTGAAGTGCGCTAACAGATGAGTTCTCGTCCGAAACCCTGATACTCCGAAAGAGATTGTCCAGTTTGTACACGAAGTGCGTCCAGTTTTTGCCGTGACCCTCTCTACTCTTGCGCATGCTATGCGGGTGAAATGATGATACCATGCCAAGTTTCAACATTTTCAGATTCATTTTGTAGTGATTTTCAATTTCACGGTCATTTAGCTCTCTAAACAATTAGGTAAATGACCGAAAAACAACAACTGATGTCAGAACATGTTGGAAATTGATGACGTCGCTTTGAATGCTGCATACTGAACACAAAAGAAGTCCGGAGTTCAAATAAGTTTAAAAAACATTGAAGTGCCCGTGTAACAGATGAGTTCTCGTCCGAAACCCTGATACTCCGAAAGAGATTTCCAGTTTGTACACGAAGTGCGTCCAGTTTTTGCCGTGACCCTCTCTACTCTTTCGCACATGCTATGCGGGTGAAATGATGATACCATGCCAAGTTTCAACATTTTCACATTTCATTTTGTAGTGATTTTCAATTTCACGGTCATTTAGCTCTCTAAACAATTAGGTAAATGACTGAAAAACAACAAATGATGTCAGAACATGTTGGAAATTGATGACGTCGCTTTGAATGCTGCATACTGAACACAAAAGAAGTCCGGAGATCAAATAAGTTTAAATAGCATTGAAGTGCCCGTGTAACAGATGAGTTCTCGTCCGAAACCCTGATAATGCGAAAGAGATTCTCCAGTTTGTACACGAAGTGCGTCCAGTTTTTGCCGTGACCCTCTCTACTCTTTCGCACATGCTATGCGTGAAATGATGATACCATGCCAAGTTTCAACATTTTCACAGTTCATTTTGTAGTGATTTTCAATTTCACGGTCATTTAGCTCTCTAAACAATTAGGTAATGACTGACCGAAAAACAACAAATGATGTCAGAACATGTTGGAAATTGATGAGTCGCTTTGAATGCTGCATACTTAACACAAAAGAAGTCCGGAGTTCAAATAAGTTTATGGCATGAACCGGTACTAAAGGTTGCCCACGAACCGGTACTAATGATGCCCGCCCGCCTAGCCGTTGGAACCGGCACTAATGGTCACATTAGTGCCGGCTCAAATTCAAACCGGCACTAATGTGCTTCACATTTGACCCTTTTTCTACTAGTGGGGGAGCACCTAATATGAGCAACGGGGAGCCGTTGGATATAAGATGCAGCTGCACACACGAGGCCTGAATGTTTTATTTGCAAAAAAACCTTTGGAGAGTTTGGAAATTGCGCATAATTACAAAGACTACTCCCAAGCCATTGGATCTCACTTCCAACAGTGTAAAAACTCGTATCACCATAGCATTTAAGCTACGGGGTGGATGTGATATTCTATGCCGCTATCATTTTTGTTCGTAAACTTGCAAAATACGTGTAACTTGTGCCATTACTTGTGTAACTGTGCAAAGTGTTTGTTCAAAAAAACCATCCTACACTGAAATATCGGAACAACACACGGGGGTCCCACTTGTCATTAATCAAATTTGGACCTAAAACTAACAAATATGAAATACGAGATTCGAACTGGCAACCTGGACTACAAAGCGTAAGTCGATAGCCTGAAACAACAATGGTTGTTGGCTTTGTCCCATAACTTGATTTTATATAGTATTACGTTGAGTAGAGTAGAGGGAGTGCCTCGTCAACACGTGCATGACCGTTGACTCACTTACTGGTGGGTCCCAGGTCTGCGATCTCTCTCTTCTCTCCATCGTATAACCTTTGCATGGGCACACACGAAGAGCAGCGCTATCTTGCCGTGGTGTTATTACTACTAAAAAAAGCTTGGAAAATAGAAGAATCGCCTAGAACAAGAGATGTTGTAGTTGGTCAAGACAGAGCTAACCACACCTATCCTCCGTGACATGTTAGCATGATGAAGCTGTGTGGCTAGTGGGGTGTTTTCGACCGAGTGGCTGGGTCCCGAGGTCGAACCGTAGGTACTATGTCTGATACAGTACATTTTTACACGCACATTTTTTCTTCGTGCCGAGACATGGCACACCCAACCGAGCGGTTTCGGGGTCCTCCCGGGTGGTGCACGCATATATTCTTCCTGACGTGGGACGCCCTACCACGCGTTTTCGCCGAAGCAAGTAAATAAATCGTCAAATCACGAAATACCACTTTTCCCGCCGAGTACATCAGTGAAGCACGGTGGCTAGCTAGTTGGGCTAGTTCGACCGATTAGCTAGGTCGCCGTCACATTTTTTTTTCACCCCTTTTTTGATCTACTTGCCGGCAGGTAAATTTAAATATCCACCGTGGCGTTGCTCTGGTGTTTGAGTGCGGCAGGATTTTTAATTTTTGATTGACGGGAGCAGGCGCGGCAGGATTTTTAATTTTTTGATTGACGGGAGCAGGTGCGGTAGCAATTAGTCACGATGACTCCACTTGTAAAACCCATTGCTCCCTGATGTGAGAAGTCATCGACTGGTGTTTTACCATGGTGAAAACCAAAAGATTCCCCGCTCCTCGGCTGGCTCCCTCCGCCTTCCCATAGATTGCATTGCCTTTCAGCCGTTTCACCCCCTGCATCACCAACGTCGTGCGCCTCGAGAAGCAGAGGGACTTCGGTGGTGTCTAGGCGCCCTCTGCATGGGCATGTCTATGTCTCGGCGCAATATTACCTTTGGATCAAACTCAGACGGTGCAGATTAGTCACTGTAGCACAAAGCGTGTGGGTGTGTTTGGTTGCATTCTCTTCTCAATATAGTTGTTTTCTCTTTGTGTATTTGTGTTAACCTACTAGTGTGCACTCATGCACCCTTCATGCCCTCTGCCAAACACCCAAAAGTGGGTCGAGAAGGGAAGTTTTGCTCCCATCCCGTGCACCCTTCATACACCCTGCCTAGCACTATTCGTGCTTCATATGGTTCATGTTTCGTGGAGTACTGTAGCGCCATACTCTCAGTGCGTTGTAGACCTAGTTCTGTTAACATTGATCTCACCATTCATTCTGGACCGGACAGTCAAAAAAGCGGTACTATGTTACTGCATTACTGTTCATATAGTTGACATGCGCACAACATCATTTGTTGTCGTCATATCTTACTACACTAGCAACAAGATTATGTAGTACTGACGTATGAACCACTGCACATGCCTAGTAGTAGGAGCACTGTGTATGTTCAAGTGGCTGCCGTGTTTTGCACTCCTCCGTCGTAAGAGTGGAAACGCTTGTTGCAATCATTTTCTTCTTCAGAAAAATAGTGGACACGCTCTACCATGCGGATCCTCCTCCAGCCATGCACTAAATTACTCACTTTCGCCGACGTGTGGAATAGCCAGCATTGGGGTCCACCAGCCATGCACTAAATTACTCTGTAGTAGAGTGACGGTAGACTACCCTGATCAAAGTGCCGCAGTAATGCCCAATGAGCCATCAAATCACAAAACCCCCTCCTTTCCAGCAGTAAGTTGGACGGACGAAGCAACCATCATTTCACTTGTCTCTCTCAGCTTCCTCTCCACCCAACTCACTTATCCCTCATCGTGTTCCTCATTTCTTCAAGAAAACCCCAACCTGCTTCTGCCATTGTTCTTCTCTCCCAAAGAAAGAAAGGTGAGCGCATCAATGGTGTTGATTCTGGCCAAGGATCGGTCTTGCAACCCCGAGACTGATCATATAACTCCCTCCCTTTTCTTCTTTTGGGTTTGTGATTATGGTTTCTTTTCTTTTATTTCTATTTGACAGTTTCTTGATGGACCTGGAGCACCGGCCGAAGTGATGTCTATGGCTCTGGCCAAAAACCGTCGAGGCTCATGGTACGAAGAAGCGCAAGCAACCCGCCGAGACTACCGCAGACAAGCTCAAAGCCATCGCCCTGTCCAAGCCCCCCTCTCTGGGATCCCTCATTAAGCAAGTCCAGGTAATATCTCTTCTTGATGATCTTTTTCTCGATCTTAATCATTTATTTTCATCTAACACGCAGTACGAGTAGTACAACTTTCTGGGTGATCTTGCATGTGATTTTTGTGTGCCAAATGACGATTCTAAATTCCTCTTTTGACCAAAACATGCAAGAGGTTGACACTGATTTCTTATAGATTACTATCAACTACTCCCTCTGTCCCAAATTTCTTGTCTTAGATTTGTCTAGATATGGATGTATCTAACACTAAAATGTGACTTGATACATCCGTATCTAGACAAATCTAAGACAAGAATTTTGGGACGGAGGGAGTACTTTATGAACATCAATGCTACCTTTGAAGAGGGCATATTTGCCTTAGTAACTTGTGTTATGGATATTGCAAGTAATCCCTCTGCTTTCATGCCTTTGAAGACATGTTCTAGTGTCTTTGTTCACTCATTTCTATGCGTCTATGTAGTCATATATGGAGTATAATATCGAAAATCATCCTATATTTCTGAACGGAGGTAGTAATAAAATATGGTTTCTATTTGAATTAGAACCAGGTCCACGGTGGAGATGAAGTTCTCAAAGTCATGCCGTGTGAACTGGAAGTCCCGAGGATGAGATCTACTGCTAAACTATCCAGCTGCTGTGTCCTTGTCGCCACGTGTCCTGAACTAGTGTTTTCCTGTAGCATTGTTGCCAGGCGTGTTCTCGAGGCTGTACTTGACCACAACAATTTCCTGGTTGTGCCTTCAGTTATGAAGGGTGTGGTTCTTGTAAAGCTTCCCAACAAATTTGATGCGGCATGTCTTCATGATCATGTTTATGAGTGGAAAGACCACTCTGTTAGGTTCTCCAAGGTTGACGAGATGGTGATGGTGCATGTAGACATCTCTCAGGAAGTCCATGGCCTAGTCAGTTATGTGGGGTTCATCCCGTAGGTCGGTGGCAAGAAATAGTCTGCAGAGTTTAATTAGTGCAACTTTGCTTGTCTGTAGTAAGTAATATTGTCCAATACTTGATTTGTGTTTGTGAACCCTGTATTGTTTATTAGTACTGCCGCTTTTATTGTGTGGTCAGTCCTGAGAATGGTCTATGTTAATGTCTGTCCACTCAATTCAGTCTGAATATTTTGAAGTATACAGATCATCTTTTTTGTGAGGACGGTTTATCAATTATGGTTACACTCCAATATTTGTATGCATTGCAGGGTTTATCGCACCCACCAGGATTTCCAGTCCCATGGATGTTCGGTCCATACGATTTGTCACGGCCTTTGGACTGTCCTGCTTGTGGGAGTAGGCAGGGCCCCTTCATGCCACCCATAGTTGGACGATCAAGCTTCTGTTTAGTACTTCAACATAGTGATTTCCTGGTAAGGATTCACTCGTATCACATCAAGTAAATCTTATTGATTTACTGTCTAAATCTTATTGATTTAATGTCATGTTTTCTTTCTTTTCCTGCAATTTTATGATGCAGGTTTTGCCATGTGACATTCATCATAGAATAAACCATTTGGTTTGCTCTATGATGGCTATTTTTGCAGGTTTCACTTCTTATGTCGTGTCAGTAACGAAGGCACTGTCCATCACTCATATTACTGGAAAAAATTGGATCAGTCTATTGTCTGAGTACAAGCTGAATCCCTATGATGAACTGTAGTTTGGTTTAACAAAAACGCCACAATTAGTCCTTCTCACATTTAAAAGAAATGAAGAAAAAATGGATCATGTCACGAAGCCTAGTCAAGTTAGAAAGCTGATCATAGCAGACCAGACACGATCGCCGCTGTGTCGCACATCGGTACCACCTTCAGCAACGGATCGAGCACCGGCAGTTGCTCTAGCACTGACAGTGGCAGCAGCTCAGTCTGATCCAGCTGAGGATTGGGCACCGACCGCGTCAGCGGATTAGGCTGATCTACCAGAGGATCGGGCATCAACACCGGCACCTGCTCTGACACCGGCACCAGCTCTACAAGGAGCACTATCTCCGGCAGCAGCAGCGGCTTCGGCACCTACACCAACACTTGCACTTGCATCTGCTCCGGCCCGTGCAGCGGCAACCGAACGAGCAGTTGTACCGGCAACAGACTGGGCTGCAGTTCGCACTTCATATACCAAAGTACTTACAAAAACCGACATGTCCACCTTCTTGGTAAGCATTGGCCGCCCAAGTGTTTCGTTCTTTTTTTCTTTCCATGTTGTTTCACATGATTCACTGTGTTGATCTAACTGTTTGGGTATGTCTTGTTTGCAAACAAAGAATTCCTAGAGCAACGAGGGAGTCGTTCAACAATCCGGGCGACAGCGGCCAAGTTTCTCTTGCCATGCGCAGCCTTGGTGTGAATGAACCTGCTCAATATACTGTAAATACAAAGGATGGTCGCATGATGATTGATGCTAAAGGATGGTCAAGGTTCAAATCTAAATCATATCTTGCGGTAGGGGATGATCTGAAAATCGAACTTTCTCGGCAAGGAGAGCTGATCCAAATCAACTTTGAAATTCTTTAGTAGCAGCACGCAACTGTCGAACTGATCTATCCTACGAGAGATTTTGATGTAATAATCTGGCATGGTGAAACAAGTGTCCTGTGTGTATAAGTAATACGGCAGTATTATTTATCACATGGTATATCGTTGATAGAATTGCAACTCTCATTGCTGGTTAGGAACTGTCATTCGATTTCATTCCAACAGCTGTCGTGCTTTATTCAATTTTGTGTAGTTGCCTTGTGACAGCATCTAAAACCAGCGCCGTACTGATCGCTTGCAGTATGAAAAGCGCTGAGGTAGAACACATGGGCCCCCAAACATGCAGGGTGGGCGTGCGGCCCAAAGTCCAGAACCGTGAGCCTGTCTGAGTATTATATTCTCAGCTGAACCCCCATAATGCCCGTGCGTTGCATGTAACATCAAGATGCATTTGTATGAGTATTTTATCTTGTGAGAGAAAAGGATGAATGAGGGAAGGCCTTATTTGCAAATGTGGAGAGGTGTGTGGGTACCTTTTTGCAAAATTGCCATTGTTTCCTTCCTATCCGTCAGATATAAATTGGACGGCCTATATTGCAGGATGGCAGGCACACCATCATCACCAACTCGTCTATACTGTGTTAAAACCAACTCTGTTTTTTATAATTATATATGTTATATATATTCCCCTTGATTTTTCTTATGTATAAAGTTGTGACATAAAATATTTGTATATTTCTTTACAGAGGGAGTATCTCTCTGTCAAAAATATATTTTTGTGTAACTAGTTACTCCTGTCTTTCTACTTCCTTTTGCTAATATGTGGGGCATCCGGCAATGGGGTCCACGTGACATATGCACAAATTAGAGTGCAAAACTGCATGGTAGACACACCCCGGTCATAGCGCCGCAGTAATGCCCAATGAGCCGTCAAATCACAACCCGCCTTCCAGCTTTAGCAGTAAGCTGGACGTATGAAGCGGCAATATTTCACTGGGCCTGAATCCCCTTCTCCCTCGTATGCTTGTTTAGAGAAAACCCCCTCTCGGCGATTGCATAGGGTTTTCTCATGGAGAACCAAGTACGAATTCTTCATCCATCCCCGATAAATCCCAATCCCTTGGTCGAGGGTAATCCTAGGATGGCAGCCGCTACCGTTGATGCATTTTTCTTCCTACTGAATCTAGTGTGTTTCATTTGCTGTGCCGAAAGTGCGAGGACCCTACAGGTTTCTGCGCCCTCGGCGAGACGCCACACTTGTTCCTTCTCATCCTAACACAGGATTTTAAAACGCACAGTATGTTCCTAGAATCCTCTTTTCTATTTGGGAGGGTGGGTTTTTTTGAACATGCTGTTGACTAATTTCGAAATTTGGATTGCTATATTTGGATAAAAAGGTACTACCAGTACGATGGTCAACACTGACATGAAGGAGGAAGTTATTTCTAGATTTGGATAGGGAATACATTGTGTTCTCGTATTATTTTTCCTGCAGTGCATTATTTGCTATGCCAGAACACATGTACTCAAGATGCTCGGCCTTGGCATAACTGAATATACCAGTTTAATGGTCACAATGAAGACAAGCCATGGATATAAGTTCCGAGTTGGGTTCATGAACCAAGAAGATCGCTGCTTTTTTTATGGCCGAACTTGGATAAACTTTCTCAAGTGTTACGGACTGAAAGTTGGCACACGAATGTTGATGGAAATAGCAGAACCTGGTCTCATCTTCACTATGATCTTCCACCCCGACGTCGTTCCAATTGTTCATCCAAGTTAGTTTTGTATCTGGTTCTTGCTTGATGCCTCGATTACTTCTTAATCCACCTATTATGTCTAACTAATCACAATTTAACTTTAGAAGTAGCAACGAATCTCTCACGAAGATGCTACTTCTAACTAATATTTTCTTATAATTGGTGGCACGTGTCGGTTTTTTCAGAGTTAAGCAGGCTGCTCGTTTGTTATTCTATAACAACTCGGTTGTTACTGATGGCACTGAAGTTGACTGGGACGACATCCACAAGTTCCTACACTTTATTGATCGTCTTGAGGTCCTTGTGGGGCGTTTCAATGGTGGAAGGCCACGTGGGATATGTATGCCACGGCTGCACTCGTTGAACAGGTCCAACTGTGTCGAGAAACTTATGGTACGAGCTGTTTTCTGTTATATATGTTGTTCATAAACCATTGCTTATACACAGTTTTATAGTTGTGATCTTCTTGAAACAGAAACTGCCGAGTTCTATTGTTCCTATACAGATGCCTGACCATGGTCGGGTCAGACTTGCGCTTGGTCACAACATGATGTTTATGTCGACCTACTCCATTCCCGTTGGAGGTGAAAAGATACTTATTCATGGGTGGTCTCAAATAATGAAGGCCCGTCCATCTTGGAGAATAGGACAGAAGATTATGTGCCTGCCTTTCCATGGCTCTAAAGCGAATATCGTGTTTATTGACCACATTGCAAGATCAAGCCGCTTTCAGAAGCTTGTGGATGCGCGAGGTGGCGCCTGGGCCTTGTCCTGGGCCTTGGCGGCCTCACTCTTGGTTAACTGTAGGCAAAGTAGCACTGTTCGAGGTGTGCTTTGTATGGTTGAACCTGTATAAGTACTCATACTACTTTCAGCTATGGTTGTTAAGTGCCCCTGCTAGTTTTAGTTAAGGTTATTAAGTACTCCTGCTGCTTTTACAGTCTGTCGTGTTTCTTCAGTCTTGTCTTCCTCTAGCCACCAAAACCAAACCAGCGCCAATGGGCCGCCTGCTTTCGCCTCCCACGGCTGGCTGTGCCTCAGCGCACGCATCGCCGTCCCACCCTCTCCTAAATCGTTAACGCCGACGTCCGAGACCTCGCCATCATCCTCCGCGTGCTTTGGCATGATCATCGCAGCGCCGCCCTCTCGCATTGTCAACATGGTCAACAAACAACAGGAATCGGCAGAAGTACGTGAAGAGGATGATAGTACGGGACCACCATGTTAGCATAAGGAAAAATAAAATGCTTCCTCCTAGTGTTTTCCTGACATCTGGGACCCATGACACTGTGAGCGTATATAGTCAATAGACAAGAGAACAACACAAGATCGGCTGACACCTGGGACGTAGCTGCTCGAGCAGTATTTTTTTATTGTTGAGACGGAGCAGGGTTTGAACTGGCCTATTTCCCATCTAGCCTAGGCTTACATTTTATGTTCACCATGTGACCAGCCTAGCTATTTTTTCTTTATGAAAATGAGCCCAGTTTATTTTTTCTGAAGAATACCCAATCCAGGCCTATTTATTTTCTATGCCCCGATGGGCTGCAACTCTTTCAAGACGCCTGCAAATCTTGAAAGTAATGTGAAATTGGTTGTAAATATAAAAACAGATGACAAATTGGCTATTACTTTATAATTTCTGATTTTTTTTTCACATTTTTAGATTCCTATTTCACTAGGCATTAATCTAATTTAAATATACCTTCAAAGTACTTTAAATCTGGCTCAACATTTCGGTATTAAAAATAGTTTGGAACCCACAGAAATATGCAAAATTGGCCCTGGCCAACCAAAAAAATGGACTACAATAACTTTCATAAGAAGTCGCAATGAGCTATATATAAATTATTAAAAAAGAGGGAATGGTCTGACTTATGGGCCTATTAAGTTGATGCGTATGCAAGATTTTTTTAGTTATTATATACGTCAACAAATGATTCTAGCAGATGTAACCGTTGGATGTTAATCCAACAACCATCGTGTTTCTTCAATCTCTGATCTTCTTGCTCCAGCCGCCAAATCCAGCGTCGGTGGGACCGCCTGCTCCTGCCTCCCATGCAGGCCTCACTGCTCCCTACTACTCCCATCGCTGGCCAGGGCATCCCTCTACTCACCCACACCCCCTATTATTCTGCGGCGACGTCAGCCTCACACCGCAGTCGAACCAGTGAACCCTCGTACTCCTCTCCACGTGGGCATCCACTGCCACGTCTTCCTTGGCTTCGCGTCGTCCCCTTCCTAGGCCTCGCCATCGTCCACCGCCCTGGTGCTCTGGGCGCGGCGTGGTCAACGTGGTCAAGGAACGGCTTCCATCGGACCTGGACTGTACGTGGAGAGGCTGACGGCTTGGTCCACGGCCGCAGCAAGGAAGTGCCTCCTTATTATGCGCAAAATAATTATTCCTCCACCTGACAGCGAGGACCCACCGGACGGGCCACCATATTTCGTGAAAACATTTCCCCTGACTGTTGGGACCCACCAGCTACATCTTCACACGCAAGGAAGTGCGTCCGGGCAAAAAAATGATTCGCCCCCTGACTGCTGGGACCCACCAGCTACATCATTGCACGCAAGGAAGTGCCTGACAGTCGGGACCCACCTGGTCGAAGCGTATGTAGCGTTGTCATTCTAGTCGCGAACGTGTACGTACATACTAGTCAATGTAGAGGCGTGCACGTGTCGTAGCAGAGGTGCACACGTAGCATGTACACATATGTACAGCGGCCAGGGTGCAAGAAAGTAAATACGACTATGTATGTACATACGAGCGGGGTCTCGAACACCTACTCGCGCGTACGTACGGCCAGGGCTCGTGTACATGGCTGGGTCGGAACGAAGAAACAACGACGTCGTCGTGCTCATGGGGAGCCAACCGGCTGGGTCGGAACAGAATGCGTCGTTGTGTTCATCGGGAGGGCTTGGACGGAACAACCGATGGAAACAAGGCCTGGTGTACTGCAGAACGGAGGAAACGGCCTTGTGTTCGACTGGCCACAGTCGAAACAGGATCCTATTCATCGGGAGGGGTCTGGCGTACCGCAAAACGGAGGAACCATACCTCCTACGGTCGAAACGGGGGTCCTGTTCATCGGGAGGGGTGTGGCGTACCGCAAAACGGGACTCCACGGGATGCTGTTCATCTCCACCGTCGATCCCCTCCAGCCTCCACGGGCTACTATTCATCCACCGTCAACCTCCTCCAGCCTCCACCTGTGATTGTTCATCCATGGGCTCCTGTTTGTCCAGCCTCCACCGCGCACTACTCCACCAGCTACTATTCAACCAGCCCTCTCCACGGGCTCCTGTTCAACCACCCCTCCACGGGCTATTGTTCATCAAGCTCTCCACCGTCTACTGTTTATCCCGCCCTCCACGGGGTGGTCCTGTTCATCCAGCCCTCCACGGGGTCCTGTTCATCCATCCCCAACCGGCTCGACCGATCGGGGTCCTGTTCATCTAGAGGCAACACCACGGGGTCCTGTTCATCCACCCCCACCGGGACTGTTCATCCAAACCCCCCAGCAACACTCACTATTCATCCAGAGGCAACACCACGGGTTCCTGTTCATCCACCCCCACCGGGATCTGTTCATCCAAAACCCCCCAGCAACGCTCACTTTTCATCCAGAGGTAGCATCGATCGGCTTCAGTTAGTAGCAGTAGCGAAGGAATCGCTCGATCGGGTTCAGTTAATAGCCATCGATCGATCGCTCGGGTTCAGTAACGCGTAGCCTACAGTGCAATCGCTCGGGTTCAGTTAGAGCCCAACGCCTCGCACCCACGTGCGTGCGTGTATGAGGGAAACGTGTATCGCTCGGCCCCGACCACCCACCGTAACCGGGAACACCCCGACATTTTCCTCGCCCTCGCTTCTACCACAGTTTTTTCCGTCATGGACGGCCCAAAGAATGTCATGGAGCTGCGTCTCCGGCCCGCCCAGGACGAAAAGCCCATTTTCTGTCATGATTTTTTTGTCATAGAAGTAGGACCCCACCACATCTATGATGATACCGTGTGTCGGTGTCAAAACCGGAGGATCTCGGGTAGGGGGTCCCGAACTGTGCGTCTAGGTCGGATGGTAACAGGAGGCAGGGGACACGATGTTTTACCCAGGTTCGGGCCCTCTTGATGGAGGTAAAACCCTACGTCCTGCTTGATTAATATTGATGATATGGGTAGTACAAGAGTAGATCTACCACAAGATCAGAGAGGCTAAACCCTAAAATCTAGCCTATGGTATGATTGTCCTTCGTGCTACGGAGTAAAACTCTCCGGTTTATATAGACTCCGGAGAGGGCTAGGGTTACACAGAGTCGGTTACAATGGTAGGAGATCTACATATCCGAATCGCCAAGCTTGCCTTCCACGCCAAGGAAATTCCCTTCCGGACATGGGACGAAGTCTTCAATCTTGTATCTTCATAGTCCAGGAGTCCGGCCAAAGGTATAGTCTGGCCATCCGGACACGACCTAATCCAGGACTCCCTCAGTAGCCCCTGAACCTGGCTTCAATGACGATGAGTCCGGCGTGCAGATTGTCTTCGGCATTGCAAGGCGGGTTCCTCCTCCAAGTACTTCATAGAAGATTTTGAACACAAAGGTAGTGTCCGGCTCTGCAAAATAAGTTTCCACATATTGCCATAGAGAGAATACTTTTTACACAAATCTAATCTGCTGGCGTATTCCGTAGGGTGACATCACACCACGGCCAAGTCTTTATTCGAATCGTTTTATTGTCCCACCTTAGCGCGTTTAGCGAGGCGGTTTCCTTGGCACGTCTTGTTAAAGCAGAGATCGTGTCCCCTTATTCCGGGATTCTCATCAATATGGGCATGGGTAACCCAACCGTACCCGTTGGTATATTTTCTCGATCAAAGGCGAGTCCCAAACGGTCACGGGGAAGGCCCTTGGTATTCAACCTCTTATAAAGAGACCAAGGCCTTACTCCTTTCTTTCAATCTCAAACGAGTTCTCCCTTCGCCTCGAGTTCCAACACCCAAGGCTCCAGATTCCAGGCGCTTCAGACCTTCGACAATGTCCGGTTCCGACCTTCGAGGCCGATGGATGCCCTCCTCCGTCACGGAGGAGGACGTGCTGAAGTTGAGAGAGGCCAGGTTCTTGACCGGCGAAATCTCGCATAGGCTGCCTGCTCAAGGGCAGGTCATTCCCACTCCCAAGCCCGGTGAGAGTGTGGTGTTCATGTCTCACTTCCTTCGGGGGCTAGGCTTCCTGACGGATCCCTTCGTGACGAGGGCTCATGTATTATTATGGGCTGGAATTTCATGACTTAGCCCCGGAGTCCATCCTCCATATTTCCTCATTCATCGTCGTGTGTGAAGCCTTGCTCCGTATCACTCCTCACTTCGGACTATGGCTCAAGACCTTCAAAGTAGAGCCGAAGATGATCGAGGGAAGGCATGCGGAGTGCGGAGGTGCTTTTATAAGCAAGAATGCTGGTACTCCATGGCCCGAGAGCTCTTTTCAAGAGGAGTCCAGCTTATGGCAGTGAGAGTGGTTTTATATTACCGCTCCCAGGGCCCCTAAGTGGGTGGCGCCACCTGCCTTTCGCTCGGGTCCCCCGCCACGACTGGCGTCATGGGTCAATACGGGGCTGGACTGGGGCCCGGCAAAGGATGTGCCCCTGTTGCAGGGCCACATCCGAGATCTCCTAGAAAGAGACATCAGTCTGGTCATGGTGATGCAGGTTATGTTAATTCACCGAGTTCTGCCCTGCAAATGTCGCCCCCAACACCTGTGGGAGTTCAACCCGGAGGGACCACGAGTTCTCCAACATTTTCTTGGCATGACACCCGTGGAGATGTACAAATTGTTCTTCGGACCACAAGTAGTGTGTACGGATTCTACGGAGGACGCAGGTCTGAGCTGCAATCGTACGGATACTCAAGTAAGTAGCCTTGTGCCCTGACTCGCTATCCATATGTTTATCATAAAATTACCCCTAAAAGAGTTGTCCTTTAAACATGAGTGGATAGCGAAAGCAAAGCTAATCAGGTGTCCGGGCCCCCTCCCCGAGACCACGCCGGGTCCCGTGCTACTCAGGATGTTGGAGGTTGTGCCTTCAAAGGGAAGCGAGGGAGGGGACAAGGGAGCTACAGTCTCCTCAAAGGAGGTTGTCCGGAATGGAGGAATCGAAAATTCCTCTCCTCAGCAGAAGAAGAGGACCGCCTCTAAAGCCCCGGAGACCATGGCCTTAAAGCGGGGGAAGGAATCTTCGCCAGAGGGTCCTGTGCTGGGCGATACTTCGGCCGAATTATGCCCTCAAGGGGATCAGCCCTCCACCGAGCCGTAAGTAGAGAGGAGTTTTCTTTTTAAGAAACGAGAGAAATCCCTGCTTTATATTTGAGAAAAGTAATCGAAAATTTACCTTGTAGCTCGGACCTTAGCCCTTCTCAGCAGAGCTCGTATTCGGGGGATCTTCTTCCGGAGATGATGGAGAGCGGAACGCCTCCCCCTGCCGTACCGCCTTGCGAGGCGGGCGACCCTGAGGTATCGTCGCGGAGGGTTTCTCCAAATCCGGCGGGGCCAGAAGGTAGTCATATGGCCCCCCAAAGCCCTCCGCGTCCGGCCTTCGAAAAGGGCCATCGGACGAGTCCAGCGCCGTCTGGTGCACGGTCGGAGGAGCTGACGGATCTACTAGGGAGAGCATCTATCTCAGAGGAGCACCGTGCATTGATGGGTACGGTGATTGAGAGGATTTCATCCACGGAGAGCGGATTGCACGAGGCCGTCATGAGTTTACTGATAGGTTTTGAGGTACGCGAAATAATGTACCCTTTTTGGACAGTTGCGCATAAATAAGATGCGCCCTGTGTAGATAGTAGCCCCTGAGACTCTGTGTGTTGTCAAAAGTGTCGGCGCATACAGGATCATAATCCCAGGTCTAATATGCCGCCTTTATACGTAGTGGCGAAGTGTCCGGTGGCCAGCCGGACTGATGGATTTGCCGAGCTAAAGCGGCAACTTGACGTGGCAGATGCCGACATCGCGCTTGTCAACAAGCGGCTTGACGAAGCACAAGGTATGTAATTCCTTCGACGGCGCCTGGTAAGAGGAGCTTTATGCCAGTATCTTACAATGTGTGCGCTTGATGCAGATGGTGCTGCTGCCATGGAGAATCTTCGGGCGAAACATGCTTGAGCCAAGGAGCAAGCCAGGAAAAGTGATGTGGCTGCCGGAAAGGCAATTGAAGAGCTGAAAGCCGAACAGCCTGCTCACTGCTGAAGCAAGAAGGAAATGGCCAAGATGGCCGTGAAGCTGAAGAACATTGCTGACCGTTGCAAGCTTCTTGAAAAAGAAGATCGGGCGGAACAGACGGACCTGAAGAAGGCCGTTGCCGATGCCAAGGATGCTCGCTCTACGATGAGAGCTGTGAAGGAGGAGCTGCGTCAGGCCGGAGAAATCGTGGCTGGAAAGCCCTTTATGCTGCGGAGGAATTTCTGTGATCCTAAACATGCTCTGTTGGACCAGATGTGGAGTATGGCGGACACCTATCTGGACTTAGCAGCGAGTGCTGCAGATGCGGCCGATCACTTCCGAGAACAAAAAGATCGCGAAGTGGAAAAGCTCTTCTGGTCGCAGTTCCACAATCCAGAGCGTCCACTGTCATTAGCCGATCGTTTGGCCGAATGGGCCGAGCTAAATAGGTTGTCTAGACTCGCCATGAAGTATGTCGTGAGTCATCTGTGGCCAGAGAGACCAGAGCCGAAAAGTTATTTCAACTTGGTGCAACAGTTCCTTGGTGCGGTGCCGCATATCAATGCGATGAAGAGGTCAGCGTGCATAGAGGGTGCGCGGATGGCTCTTTCCCGTGTCAAGACATACTGGGCGGAAATGGAAGCCACCGCTGTTGCATCCCCAGACTCAGATGGAAGCCGAGTACCTGCCGAGCGCTATTTTCAGGAAGTTCTGCAAGGCGCTCGTTTAATAGAGACGCAGTGCTCGAAGGATACTATATTTGAATAGCATGTATTATTATAAAACAATATTTAGATAAATTGTAGAAGCTTTTTATACTTGTGCTTGCAAGTATTATGATACCTCCTGTGCGGCCGTTTAACATATATGTATATATAATCTGAAAGATGGCAGTCGTCGGCTTCAGCCCCCGCGCACATAATGCGGGGGTGTTCGCAGAAGGCGCATTTTCACACTTGATCCAACGTCTTGGTCCTACAAAGGAGGTGATAGCACAGCGAACTAGGCAATCAGACTATGATGCTTTATCACTTTCACTTAGCCATAGGAGTTTAACATTGAGGCTACTTATATAGCCCCTGGTGGTGCCTGCGCTCGCCCGAACTCGGGGCGCGTATGTGCCTGGCCGGGAAACGGCCCTTCGTTAATGCGGAGGAATCCTAAAGATTCTGGTATGTCATCGAGTGGTTGACAAGTCTCGCGCTATATCATGACAGTCAGTTTTCGGCTTTCTCTACTGAGGTGCTTGTCTGGCCGAACCGGGGCACAATCGCAGTAGTTCTCCTAGTGCCTCCTTAGCCGATAGAGCGGAATGTAAGGAAGCAAAACACAGGAGCCGGGCAAACCCAACATTTGACAAAAGACATGATTCGGAGCTGATGCATATAAGGCCAAACTTGCGACGCCAAACACTCCCTAAGGTATTCGGTCTGTATGAGGGCGGGCGGGATAACGCCCTTAGTAATAAGCCCCTAGTGTCCAGGTACGCGCAAAACTCTGACGTGGCCACATGCCAAAATGCCAGCCTCCTCCTTGGTTATACCAAGAAACGAGGGGATGTGTATCAACAAGAGACAGTAAAAAAGGTTTACGCAGGGTCTTAATCTGAAAAGAATCCTTGGAACGGGTCCCTGCTGCACGTCTGCGCCTGTGTCACTGTTGTGCCGTATCCTGGACGGGTGTAGCACAGTGTTCATCTGTAAAAGAGAGGAACTTAGTTAAAGAAAGATTGTGCCGAACATGAGTTATACTAAATAAACAAAGTATAAATCGAAATGGGTAAAATTGAGCTTTATTGTCTCTTGTTTTATATGCGCGGAGCCCCTAGTACAGGGGTATATGGCTATTAGGCCTTTATCAATTGTATGTTTATGCCGGACTTGTCTAGCCGTGTCCGTGGTCTTAATGACCTGTTTAGATGCTTTGGCTGGTGAAGCCGCTTTATTGCGGGGCTATCAAGGCAGCCGCACTATTTTCCGCGTGGGAGGAACACTCAATGTTTTCCCTTTAATGAGATGATGCCTCGTGGACCGGGCATCTTAAGCGTAAGAGATGCATAATGCGGTATTGTGTTAAAGCGGGCGAAAGCTTCGCGTCCCAGCAGTGCTTGATAGCTACTTTAGAATGGGGCGATGTGGAAAGTTAGTTGTTCGCAACGGAAGTTATCGGGGGAGCCGAACATAACTTCTAGCCGGAGAGAACCCATGCAACAGGCATCCGGGCCTGGCGTTACCCCTTGAAAGGAGGTTTTGCTATGGCGAATTTTTGTTCGGTATATCCCCATGTTGCGGATTGTGTCCTGGTATAACAGGTTTAGACCACTGCCGCCGTCCATCAGGACATTTGTAAAATGGAGTCCGCCGATTATTGGATCTAATACCAAGGCAGTCCAGCCTGCGTTCTGGATACTTCTAGAGTAATCCTGATGGTCGAAGGTGATTGGTTTTAACAACCATTGGCGAGACTCCTTTGGGATAGGCCGTATGGCGCGTATCTTTGGTGGCGCCGTTCTGTTCGTCACGTGAAGTAAGTTTACTGTTTTGACTTCTTGTGGGAAATCCTTTTGTTTCCTGGTGCTCTGCTTGTGGGGTTCGTCGTCGTCCTCACTTGGTGTGTCGAGCCCCTTGTGTTCGGTGTTGAGCTTGCCGGCTTGCTTGAAAACCCAACAATCTCTGTGGGTATGGTTCGTAGGCTTCCCGGGAGTACTGTGTATTTGACATATCTTGTCCAAGATTTTGTTTAAGTTGGATAGCTCGTCCCTGTTATCCTTGACGGGCGGCTTTCTCTGATTTTGCCGCGAGCTTTTGAATCCGGCGTTGACCGTCGTGCTCTTTGGGCTGTTTCCCTTATTCCGGCGCTGGTCCTTGCTGCGTCGGGGTTTTCCGTTTCCATCCTTAACTTCAGATGTACTTGGGTCGCTGGTGCTGCAGCTTGCCAACCAGCTGTCCTCTCCTGTGCAAAAGCGGGTCATGAGGCTTGTCAATGCGGCCATCGTTCTTGGCTTTTCTTGGCCGAGGTGTCTGGCGAGCCATTCGTCTCGAACGTTGTGCTTAAAAGCTGCTAGGGCTTCGGCGTTCGGACACTCGACTATCTGATTCTTTTTAGTAAGAAATCTGTTCCAGAATTTCCGGGCTGACTCTCCGGGTTGTTGAGTTATGTGACTGAGATCGTCTACATCCGGAGGGCGGACATAGGTCCCTTCAAAATTTGCCCGAAAAGCATCCTCAAGCTCTTCCCAACTTCCAATGGTGTTTTCGGGAAGGCTTTTGAGCCAATGCTGGGCTGACCCTTTAAGCTTGAGGGGTAAGTATTTTACGGTGTGGAGGTCATCTCCTCTAGCCATGTGTATGTGGAGGATATAATCCTCGATCCAGACACTAGGGTTTTTTGTTCCGTCATACACCTCTATGTTTACGGGCTTGAATCCTGCTGGAAATTCATGGTCCAGCACCTCATCGGTGAAACATAGGGGGTGTGCGGCACCCCTATATTTGGGTGTGCCGTGATGTTCGGATATTTGTTGTGTTGCATTGCTTACTAGAGCTTGCTTTCTTGGCCCGTATATAGATCTGGCTGGGCCGTCTTTTTGATGTGGATCCTTTGGTGGATCACGTGTTGGCTTGTGTGCGGCGCCGCTTGCCGCTCCATGCTGGCCATGCGGTCGTCCATCCGACCGGATGGCTTTCCTATTTTTTGACTGCGGGGGCTCTAAGGCCTCCTCGTCAAATTTAGGCAGTAGCTTTCGCTTTGGATAGCTTTTGTGCGGCGACTGCCGGCATATTTGTCTGTGGTGTTTGCGTACTTCGCTCCATCTGATTCTGAGTGCATCTTCCGCAGTTTTGAGCTTCCGCTTCTGCTTTTTCAGGCTATGTGCAGTGGCGACGAGCCTTTTGTGGAGGTTCTTCTGCTCCATGAGTTTATCCGGCGTAAGGTTGTCCAGACTATTGTTTTCGCCGGGGACGGGGTGTTCGGTTTGTTTATCCAAATTTCCCTGTTCGGACACTTGCTCGAAGGCATGTTCGTCGTTCGCCGGCTTGTCCCGCTCTATGGCTGGGTCTGTATGGCTGTTTTCTCTGTCGAGGCGGGGCTTCGAGCGGCGCTTACGTCGCCGCTTTGATTGCTTTTCAAGTGAACGATCCCTTGTTGCATCCCTGTGTTCCTCGTCGTCGCTTCCTTTGGGTGTGTCCACCATGTATACATCATGAGATGAGGTGGCTGTCTAGTGCCTTATAGGCGTTGGTTTGTGTTCATCTCCTACATCGTCGTCCATACCGTCGATGTCTTCGGAGTCGAAGTCAAGCACGTCGTTTAAATTATCGACAGTGGCAACGAAGTGGGTGGTGGGTGGGCTTTGAATTTCTTCATCATCCGCATCCCAACCTTGTTGACCATAGTCCGGCCAGGGCTCTCTTGATAAAGAGAGAGACTTTAGTGAATTCAAAATATCGCCGAAGGGCGAGTGCTGAAAGATGTCCACGGCGGTGAACTCCATGATCGGCGCCCAATCAGGTTCGATCGGTCGGGGCGCGGAGGGCTCGGAGTCTGGAGAGGAGTCCGGCTCCTTAGAGTCACGGGCTTTGCAGAGAATAGGGCTGGTGTTCGGCTCGATCGCCATAGAGATTGCGGCCCCCGAGGCGGTGTCTAACCACCCATCCTCGATTGGTGTGATCGGCTCCGAGCTAGGGGTTGGAGCGGACACAGGTGCAGCCTCTAGGGCACTGTTCGGCGGCAGAGCTAAATCATGCCCATCGTGACAGTGCCGCGCGCTCGGCTATGGCTCGAATCCGTCGAAGATCGAGTCTCCACAGATGTCGGTCGTGTAGTTCAAACTTCCAAATCTGACCTGATGGCCAGGGGCGTAGATTTCGATCTGCTCCAGATGGCCAAGCGAATTGGCCCGCAGTGCAAAGCCGCCGAATACGAAGATCTATCCGGGGAGAAAAGTCTCACCCTGGATCGCATCGCTATTGATAATCGGAGAAGCCATCGGGCCTAAAAGTGACGACATAGAGGAACTCTCAATGAAAGCACCAATGTCGGTGTCAAAACCGGCGGATCTCGGGTAGGGGGTCCCGAACTGTGCGTCTAGGTTGGATGGTAACAGGAGGCAGGGACACGATGTTTTACCCAGGTCCAGGCCCTCTTGATGGAGGTAAAACCCTACGTCCCGCTTGATTAATATTGATGATATGGGTAGTACAAGAGTAGATCTACCACGAGATCAGAGAGGCTAAACCCTAAAAGCTAGCCTATGGTATGATTGTCCTTCATGCTACGGACTAAAACTCTCTGGTTTATATAGACTCCGGAGAGGGCTAGGGTTACACAGAGTCGGTTACAATGGTAGGAGATCTACATATCCGTATCGCCAAGCTTGCCTTCCACGCCAAGGAAAGTCCCTTCTGGACACGGGACGAAGTCTTCAATCTTGTATCTTCATAGTCCAAGAGTCCGACCGAAGGTATAGTCCGGCCATCTGGACACCCCCTAATCCAGGACTCCCTCACCGTGTTTTGTCACAATTAATGTCATAGAAATGTCATAAGTATGACAGAAAAAAAATTCGTTCGGCCCAAAATGTCACGGATGTGTCTTTTTTAGTAGTGTAGCCTGTGTTCCAAGTAGTCAGATTATTTCCTGGACATATCTTTTTGATCCTCTAATTGCCTCCCTTGGGAAGCCAATCAGAGTCTCAGGGGCTACTATCTATACACGGGAGTATTTTGTGAATAAAACACAATTAAAAGCATTATAGTACAAACCCCGAAGCCTCTTGGCAGGCTCGTGAAAGCCTCATTAAACCCTCTTTTCGTGGACAGGACCTTTTCAACCACCGTACCCATCAAGGTATGATGATCTTCGGAGACGGACGCCTGTCGCAGCAGGTTCGTCAATATATCCGCTGCTTCTAGATATCCGGAATCTGCTGTAGCAGCACGGCCTCCCTTCGAAGGGATCCTCTCCTTCGTCCCTAGAGTTGTCTCCGGCTATAAGCCGGACAGTCCGGGGCCTTTATTGTCGGCCCCCGGACCCTGAGCTACCGAAGTATCACCTTCGGTTAGTGTTTTCATCATCCTTCGCATCACTTGTTGATCAGGAGAGACCCTCCGGAACGACACCTCGAAGTCTTCCGCCCTATTGGGCGAGGAGACCGGTGGAGGCGTCTCGCTTCCCATCATCTCCGGGAGAAGATCCCCCGAGGAAGAGGATTTTTGAAGAAGACTGTGTGCCGAGCTGCAAAAACATATATTCTAGATGTTACCCTGGTCATCGGAGAGGAACGGGATATGTTTAAAACACCCTTGTTCGCTTATGATTTAGGCTTGCCCTTGCCAGGGGACTGCGCGATAACGTCGTCCTCCAAGCTCGAGCTGCCCAACAGGGGCATTTTGCCTCGCTTCAGAGCCTTCTCCTCCCAATCTTCGGAGACAGCCCTTTTATTACCATGGGGAGAAGGAATGTTGACTTCTCCTTTACTTTTGTCTTCAGGCGATGGGATTTTGATCTCCCTGGACAGAACATCTAATATATCTTCGGGATGGAGGCCACCTTCGGTCCTCCTGCTCTCCGTCTTGTCCTCCTTCACAGGCATTTGGTACGGTGTCGGGGCCAGCATCCCTGTTAATACAGGATCCGCTGAGTCTTTGGGAAGGGGGCCGAACACCTAATTCGCTCTGCTTTCTTTATCCAGCCCTGGAAGAGGATAGTGTGATCAGTATCGCATTACGGCATACATTGCCAAAAATTGCTCGGAAGTCAAGAGCTTACCGAGGTATCCGGATGGTTGCGGTCGAGGCCGATGTGCTCGGTGGTGTCCGGCCACTGTTTTCGTTTCCCAAAAAACAACTTCCACATTCCTTTGTGCGTAGTACCGAAAAAGTCTTGGAGGGTCCGTGGTCCTTCCAGATTAAACTCCCACATACGGAGAGGCCATCGCTGGCACGGCAGAACCCGGCGGACTAGCATTACTTGGGCCACGTTGATAAGTCTAACGTCCTTCTCAAGGAGGCTCCGGATGCGGCTCTGTAGAGTCTGCATTTCGTCAACGGATGCCTAGTCCAGCCCCTTATTAATCCATGATGCAAGCTGTAATGGAGAGCCAGACCGAAACACAGGTATAGCTGCCCACTTGGTACCGCAGGGTTCAGTGACGTAAAACCACTCCCGCTGCCATAGGTAGGGAGCTTCGGTGAAAGAGACTTTTGGCCAGGGAGCATTGGTAATCTTGCTCACTGTAGCACCTCCGTACTCTGCGTGTTCCCCATCAACTACCTTCGGCTTCACACTAAAGGTCTTGAGCCATAAGCCGAAGTGTGGGGGAATATGGAGAAAGGCCTCGCACGTGATAATGAACATCAAGATGTGAAGGAAAGAATCTGGGGCTAGATCGTGAAAATCTAGTCCGTAGTAAAACATGAGCCCCCGGACGAAGGGATGAAGAGCGAATCCTAGCCCTCGCAGGAAGTAGGAGATGAATGCGACCCTCTCGCCGGATCTGGGAGTAGGAATAACATGTCCTCAAGCAGGAAGCCTGTGGGGGATCTCCGCGGTCAGGTATCTGGCCGCACGAAGCTTCGCAATTCCCTCCTCTGTAACAGAGGAAGCCACCCATCGGCCCTGTGGGCTAGGTCCGGACATGATTGGGAGGCTTGAAGCAATGCAGTCGAACCTTGGGTGCTAGAACTCAAAGTTGGAACGGCTGAGGAAAGGGTCGGCGTAAAATAAGACGGCCCTTGGCTCCTTTATAAAAGCAACGGATATCGAGCGCCTCCTCCTAAGCCTGAAAACTTGCCTATTCCTAAGGAATCATACCAATGGAACGGTTGGGTTACCCACGCTCGTATTGATGAGAGTCCCGCAATGAGGGGACACGATCTCTGCTTCTACAAGACGTGCCAATAAAAACCGCGCCTCGAAACATGGCATGACAGGACAAGAAACGGTTCGAAATAATGACCGGGCAAACGTGATGTCACATTACAAAAAGTTGTCGACATATTGGACTCGTGATATATTATACTCTCTGTGGTTGTGCGTGGTCCGGACACGTTCGTCACGTCCGAAGACTATCTTGGAGTATTCAGAAAGGGGAACCCGCCTTGCAATGCCGAAGACAATCTGCGCGCCAGACACCTCGTCATTGAAGCCTGGTTCAGGGGCTACTGAGGGAGTCCTAGACTAAGGGATCCTCGGGCGTCCGACCTATTAGACATGGGCCGGACTAATGGGCTGTGAAGATACAAAGACCGAAGACTCTACCCGTGTCCGGATGGGACTCTCCTTGGCGTGGAATGCAAGCTTGCTGACCAAATATGAAGATTTCTTTCTCTGTAACCAACCTTATGTAACCCTAGATCCCTCCGGTGTCTATATAAACCGGAGGGCAAGGTCCGTAGACAGATATCCTCATAATCATAGTCAGACAGGCTAGACTTTTAGGGTTTAGTCATTACGATCTCGTGGTAGATCAACTCTTGTAATACTCATATTCATCAAGATCAATCAAGCAGGAAGTAGGGTATTACCTCCGTAGAGAGGGCCTGAACCTGGGTAAACATTGTGTGCCCTGTTACCATCAACCTTAGATGCACAGTTCGGGACCCCCTACCTGAGATCCGCCGGTTTTGACACCGCCAATAGTGTCTAGTGCCACTTGCTATTTTTGCTTGTTTTTTACTTCATGGAATATCAGTACCAAATGGAGTCCAAACACAACAAAACTTTTTGGGGATTTTTTTGACCAGAAGACAACTTGGGAGCCAAGGAAGTGGGCAAGGGAAGGCCCATGGGGCCCACAACCCACCAGGGCGCGCCAGGAGGCCCAGGCATGCCCTAATGGGTGGTGGGGCTCACGGAGCTCCGTTGCACCATCTCTCAGCTCTATAAAATACCCCAATATTCTAGAAACCCTAGGGGAGTCGACGAAACACAATTCCAGGTGCCGCAAGTTCCAGAACCAAAAGATCAAATCTAGAGCCCTATTCCGGCACTTTGCCGGAGGGGAACACGATCACTGAGGGGTCCATCATCCTCATTAGTGCTCCTTCGATGATGCATGAGTAGTTCACAATCGACCTACGGGTTTGTAGGCAGTAGCTAGATGGTTTCTTCTCTCTTTTTGCTTCTCAATACAATGTTCCCCTCCTTTTTCTTGGAGATCTATTTGATGTAATGACTTTTTTGCGGTGTGTTTGTTGGGATCCGATGAAGTTCAAGTTTATGATCAGATCGACATCCATAAATATTATTTGAGTCTTATTTGATCTCTTATATGCATGATTATTTACAACCTCATATTTCTTGTCCGAAACTTTGGTTTGGTTTGACCAACTAGATTGATTTTTCTTGCAACGGGAAGAGGTGCTTTGTGATGGGTTCGTGTCGGCGTTCTGGGAACGGGGGTCCCCATACTTGCCTGCCTGCGGCCTGCGGCGTGGCTCAAAGGGGGGCCCAGCACGGCCCATCTTCACCAACACAAACCCAAGACCCTCGCGAGGGGCCAAGCCTCGCGGGGCGGACGACGCGAAGCTTCCTCAGGCACGGCCTTGTCAGGCTGGCTCACGAGGAGGCAGAGAGATCAAGGCGGGGTACCTCACGAGGAGCCCATGACGCAAACCATGATGACTCAGGGCGCCAGGCGGGTGCCAGTCCGCGCAGTGTCCTCCTTTCCTCTTTAGTGCAAAGGGGGCAAGCGCAGCTGCGGAGTACCGAGGCATCAGGCAAAGGTTGCCATTTCGGTGTAATGAGACCAAGACCAGGAGGACTACGAGACGGAGGTCACCGTGGAGCCCAAGACGACATCATCACCAGAGCTTGTCAGGATAGCTGATACTTGCTGTCCCCCTTCAAATTAGCCTGCCATTGTTGGCTTCCTTCCCGCTCGATATTTGGGAAGAGGACCAGGGCCTCTATAAATAGGACCAGCCACCCACACAGCACGGGGTCGGTCGGAGGAAAGCAGGGAGAGAGAGAGAGAAAAAGGTGACTGAACTCCTCCGAGCAGTTCATCGTCCCGGCCAAGAACAGACCCTCGCGAGGTTGTTCTCCCTTGTATTGCTCATCATCATCAGCCCAAGAGGCAATCCACCACACCACATACTGGAGTAGGGTATTACACCACAACGATGGCCTGAACCAGTATAAACCCTGTGTCTCTTGTGTCGTTCTTTCCATAGTTAGATCCTAGCATGGCAGAGGGGTGCAGGTAGGTAAGGGGGCGAAATCTCCACGCGCACCCCAGTGTTTGAACCTCAAGGGTCTGCCGGAACCCGAAATCCGACATGGCACGCCAGGTAGGGGTGCGCCGGAATTCGTCTTCCACCGCCCCGTTCTCCTCCGACCATCACGCCCATGTCTGATGCTCGTCGGGCCCGCGCCGAGCGCCGGGCCGCACTTGCTTCCCGCGTCGCCCAGACGGCCCCTATCGGCGGGCATCCACGCCGTTCCCCGTCACCTGCCGTCAATGCCGCCACCGTCCCGGCGGGGGATGGGCAGCAAGCATCGTCCCGGCATCTGTCCGTGCGGCAAGGCGGCCGCACCGCAATTCCCACGCTCTCCCCAGCTGGTTCTTCGCCCCGCGCGCTCCGCGCGCCCATGGAGCCCCGCAACCTCTCCCCCGTCTATCACGCTGCGTCAACACCCCCGGTCATCGCGGCCCTCTTGGGCGGATCGCAGGCGCCGCCCACAAGTCACCACGTCAAGCCGTTCATCTGCCGGGTCAGCGCCGCTTGCACACGGCAGGGGGCTCCCCTGGATCGGGCGGCGCCTGAGACCGGCCTGACCTTCAGCTCGGAGGACCACCCCTCCAACTCGGCCTGCTCGGGTGCGCTCCCCATGCTGTGCACCCCCACCATCTGCCAGGTGGCCGTCACCAGAACCCTCATTGATGGCGGCGCGGGCCTCAGCATGCTCTCGGTCGAGGCCTTCAATCTCCTCTGCATACCCCAGGAACGGCTGCGACCCAGCCGGCCCTTCTCAGCCGTTGGGGGCGGATCGTCCAGCTCCTTGGGACGGATCCGGCTCCCAGTGACCTTCGGCACCTACGACAACTTCCGCACGGAGCTGGTCGACTTCGACATCGCCCCCATCGGCCTCCCCTACAACGCCATCCTCGGCTACCCAGCGCTGGCCCAGTTCATGGTAGCGATGCACCCGGCGTACAACCTCATGAAGATGCCCGGGAGCAGCGGTGTCCTCACCATGCACGGGGACACCGGGGACGCTCTGCGGGTGCTCAAGCTCATCTTCAAGACAGCAGCGTCGGCACAGCCTGCTGACTTGGAGGCCCCCGAGCCCAAGGGAGCTGCGCCCGCCAAGAAGAAGCAGTTGTTCACCCAAGACAAGGCAGAAACCAAGCAGATACCCGTCGATGAGGACGGGTCCACCAACGCCACTTTCACCATAGGCTCCCACCTCAAACCCGAGCAAGAAGAGGCCCTGGTCCGGTTCCTGCGTGCAAACAAGAAGGTATTCGCTTGGGAGCCAGACCAGTTGGCAGGGATCCCCAGGAGTGTAATTGAGCATCACCACAACGTGTGCCCCAACGTGCGCCCTGTGAAGCAGAAGGCCAGGTGGCAGTCCACAGAAAAGCAGGCCTTCATCGTCCAAGAGACCCGCAAATTAGAGGACGCTGGGGTCATTCGCGAGGTCCGATACCCAGATTGGTTGGCCAACCCTGTCGTTGTGCCAAAGAAGGGAGGGAAGGAGCGCATGTGTGTCGACTTCACCAACCTCAACAAAGCGTGCCTGCAAGATCCGTTCCCGCTCCCCCGCATCGACCAGATCGTCGATTCCACTGCGGAATGCGACCTGTTATGCTTCCTGGATGCCTTCTCTGGGTATCACCAGATCAAGATGGCGGTAGAAGACGTCGAGAAGACAGCCTTCCTAACCCCGTGTGGGGTGTACTGCTACACATGCATGCCATTCGGGCTGCGTAATGCAGGGGCGACCTTTCAGCGGCTGATGCACATCACCCTGGGCCCGCAGCTCGGGAAGAATGTCGAAGCTTACATCGATGACATCGTGTTAAAATCTCGGGAGGCCAGGACCTTGATACAAGACCTGGAGGAAACCTTCGCGAGCCTCAACACAGTGAACCTACGGCTCAACCTAGAGAAGTGTGTGTTCGGAGTCCCCTCGGGCAAGCTCTTGGGTTTCCTCGTGTCCCACCGAGGCATCGAGGCTAACCCGGAGAAGGTCAAGGCAGTGGAAGACATGAGCCCGCCAAAGACCCTCAAAGAAATGCAGAAGCTCACGGGGCGCGTGACCGCGCTAGGGCGCTTCATCTCCAAGTTGGGGGAGCGAGCGCTACCTTTCTTCCAGCTTATGAAGAAAAAGGGGCCATTCGAGTGGACTGAAGAGGCCGACAAGGCGTTCCAGGATCTCAAGAGATACCTGACCAGTCCACCGGTCATGGTGGCTCCGCGCCCTTAAGAGCCCCTGGTGCTTTACCTCGCCGCCACTCCCTACTCCGCCAGCGCAGCCTTGGTGGCAGTCAGAGAGGAGCGTCGAATCAAAACCGCAGTAGTGGCCCGGGACGAGGCGGAATAGGAATGGGGAAGGCCCATAGAAACCGCTACAGCGGCTGAGGAGGATCAGCCGCCGCAGGGGGGTGCACCGGAAGCAGAAGAGGCCCCACTCCCAGATGGCCAGTCTCAGGAGTCTTCATTGCCTCAAGAGGCGCCAAGGTCTCCGAAGGGAGCCACCAGCACTGATGCACTCCACCTCGTTGAGCACCCAGTGTACTTCATCAGCACGGTGTTGCGGGATGCAAGGGCACGGTACCCGATGCCTCAGAAACTCCTCCTCGCGCTGCTGGTGGCCTCGCACAAGCTGCGGCACTATTTTCAGGGTCACCCCATCAAGGTCGTCTCGTCATACCCCCTGGAGAGAGTGCTCAGGAGCCCCAATTCAGCTGGAAGGGTCGCCAAGTGGAACATAGAGCTGCAAGCGTTTCAGCTCGAATTCAACACAACCAGAGTCATCAAGGGAGCAGCGTTGGCGGATTTTGTGGTAGAATGGACGGAGGCGCCAGGCCTCAAGGCCGACAAGGATCGGTCCCTGTCCCTGGGAAGCGAGGCGCCAGAAGGCTCGGTCATGTACTTCGATGGGGCGTTCTCCAGGCACGGCGCTGGGGCTGGGGCGGTGCTTATATCGCCCACTCAGGACAAGCTCTATTACGCCGTGCAGCTCTGTTTCCAGCAAGGTGAAAAGGTCTCCAACAACATAGCAGAGTATGAAGGTCTAATAGCAGGCTTGAAGGCCGCGGCTGCCCTGGGGGTGAAACGCCTCACCATCAAGGGTGATTCGCAGCTTCTTGTCAACTTCTCCAACAAGGTGTATGAGCCGAAGGATGAGCACATGGAAGCCTACCTTGCGGAGGTCCGTAGGATGGAGAAGCAGTTCTGGGGGTTGGAGTTGCAGCATGTGCCCCGTGGCACCAATCAGGAAGCCGATGACATTGCCAAACGCGCGTCCAGGCGGTTACCTCAGGAGCCTGGCGTTTTCGAGGAGCGGCTCTTCAAGCCTTCAGCCCTGCCGTCATTATCGAACACGGCTCAGCCCCGGGAGGAGCTCCCCCAGCTGCCTGCCTCAGGAGCTCCGGCCTGTGGCCCGGCCTCGGGAGCACGCCTGCTCCTGACGATGGAACCTCAGGAGGGATGTTGGATCGCGGAGTTCCGGAGCTACTTAACGCAAGGGACCCTGCCGGAGAAGGAGGAGGAAGCAGAGCGAGTGGCACGCCAGGCCACGGCATACTGCATCAAAGATGGAGAGCTCTACCGGAAGCGACCAAATGATGTATCCCTGCGCTGCATCTCCAGGGAGCAAGGGAAGCAACTACTGGAAGATATACACGACGGAGACTGCGGACATCATTCATCATCACGGACCCTCGTCGGCAAGGCGTTCCGCATTGGGTTCTATTGGCCCACCGCGCTCAATGACACCGTGGAACTGGTGAAAGCTTGTGAAGCCTGCCAGTTCCACACCAAGCAGATCCATCAGCTAGCAGGGGGCTTGCAGACTATCCCCCTTTCGTGGCCATTCGCAGTCTGGGGGCTGGACATCTTGGGCCCGTTTCCTTGGGCGCCAGGGGGCTACCGCTACCTTTACGTTGCCGTGGACAAGTTCACCAAGTGGGCTGAAGTAGAGGTTGTCCGCACCATTCCCGCGGGTTCCGCGGTCAAGTTCATCAAGGGCATCGTGAGCCGGTTCGGGGTGCCGAATCGCATCATCATGGACAACGGTTCGCAGTTCACCAGTAACCTGTTCAAAACATACTGTGCTAACCTTGGAACGCAGATATGCTACGCTTCAGTGGCGCACCCCGAAGCAACGGCCAAGCCGAGCGGGCAAACGCGGAGGTCCTGAGGGGCCTCAAGACCAGGACGTTCAAGAAGAAGCTGGAGGCCTGCGGCAGAGGTTGGTACGACGAGCTTCAGTCTATGTTGTGGTCCATCCGCACCACTGCGACCAAGCCGACTGGAGAGTTCCCGTTCTTCCTAGTCTACGGAGCGGAAGCGGTCCTCCCTCATGAGGTGAGACGTCGCTCCGCGCGGGTCCTGGTGTTCGACGAGGCACAGCAGGACGCCATGCGGGGGATGGACCTCGTGCTGGGGGAGGAGCGTCGCCGAGAAGCCGCGCTGCGAGCGGCGAGGTACCAACAGGTGCTGTGGTGATATCACTGCCGCAACATCCGCCCCAGGACTCTCGAGGTAGGAGACCTCGTGCTCAGGCAGGTTCTCTCCAGGGAGGGACTGCACAAGCTCTCTCCCATGTGGGAGGGCCCGTTCAAGGTTGTTCATGTTTCCAGGCCCGGCTCCGCGCGCTTGGAGACTCAGGAGGGAGTGCCGGTCCAGAATGCATGGAACATCCAGCACCTCCGGAGGTTCTACCCCTAAAAAGGCCCAGAGCCTGTGAAGCAAGGCGAGTGCCTGTGAAGCTATCGCATTTTGGAAAAGGCCCAGAGCCTGTGAAGCAAGGCGAGTGCCTGTGAAGCTATCGCGTTTTGGAAAAGGCCCAGAGCCTGTGAAGCAAGGCGAGTGCCTATGAAGCTATCGCGTTTTGGAAAAGGCCCAGAGCCTGTGAAGCAAGGCGAGTGCCTATGAAGCTATCGCGTTTTGGAAAAGGCCTAGAGCCTGTGAAGCAAGGCGAGTGCCTGTGAAGCTATCACGTTTTGGAAAAGGCCCAGAGCCTGTGAAGCAAGGCGAGTGCCTGTGAAGCTATCGCGCTTCGGAAAAGGCCCGGAGCCTGTGAAGAAGGCCAACGCCTGTGAAGCTCGCCGCCCGTGACACTCTCACATAATAATGAGTTGGGGCTGTACATGCCCCGGAGTCTCAGGAGTGCTGGCCTTAGGCCCTGGGGCTCCCTCCCACGCCCAGTGGCAGCACTTAGCTCCGCGCTGGTGAGAAGACGTCGAAGACTAGATTAGGTGCCGGACACGGCTTTTCATTTGCTTTCCGCAGTTGGCTTGTTCCTTCTCATTCGAAGTTTTATTGAAGTTGTTGCCGTCTTTGGCTTGCGGTTCTTCGACCTTTCATTCTCCTGCCTCGATTTCTCTGGTGCAAAGCCTCGCGAGGGGGGGGGCAGCCGGGCGCCCTCGTGGGAGTCCCTATCCTAGTCATTCAAAGGGTTCGCGACCTGGGCCCCTTGCAGGAGCACCCCTCCAGTCCATGCCCCTCGGGCACCGCGACACAGACGCAGGGCTTGGGTCGGTCGCCCCCACGACTGGGGCCGGGAACCATCCACGCGTGGGCACGTAGCCGGAAGGTACGATAAAGAAAGCAAAACGATGATTAATAGCAATAACCCATACACGCCCCCGCGGGGCACCACACTACTGTCCTTGTTACGCAGGAAAAAGGAAAAGGAATAACAAATCTGGTGCAGCTCGCCTCGCACCGGCCCGCGGGGAAGCCCGAGCTGCCTCCGGAGCTCAGGCGGACTCCCTCTCGCGCTTCACCAGGGCGCGACGGTGGGCGGACACGCTACCACCTCCCAAGCAGATGCGACGGCGTGGAGCCTGACCACGGCCACCGCTAGAAGAGTCGCCGCCTGAAGAAGAACCGGAGAGGCTTGAGGAACCCTGAGCGCCGCCGGCCGCGCGAGAGCTGCCCTCTCCATCATCACCAGAGCCGGGTTCCCAGCCGCGGTCATCACCCTCGGGGCAGCACCGTGCGCGGCGACCATCTTCCCCAAACACCCTCACGTAGAGGGTGGCATCACCGTCGAACTTGAAGTGTAGGGTGCACCGACGGCCCAGGCCGCGCGCGCGGGCAAACGACTGCCAACCGCGGGCCAGGGCCAGACTCCCGGCTGCGGAGACCTCCAGTGAAACCCATGAGGCCCGGCTGCAGCAGCCGTCGGCCTGAAGCCAGAGGCCGCCCGGGGCGCCGGCCAGGAGCTCGCCGAGGAGGAAGTGAGGAAGAGGAAGCCGGGTGCTAGTCGGCTCCGCCGACCACACGACGAACTCCGGCAGCACCTCGGTAGCGCGGAAGCGTGGCATGGGGGGACGTGAAGACGGAGCACACCCCCTGGTCGCAGTAATCCGCCCGCCACCATGCTGGAAAGCGTCTCCGTGGCCGCGGGGAGCTGCCGTGGTGGCCACAAGATGTTTGCGGGGCGCCCTCGGCCGCGCTTGGGCGGAGGAGAGGCACGCCCAGCCTGGCAAGCCTTCCCCTTCTCCGCGGCCGAGAACCTCCTCGACGGGGCCATGAATAAGAAGGAGAAGCGAGGGGAGATAAAACTGGAAGGACGCGCGTCGATCAGTACTTATAGTTGGCGAGGGCCAACCGACGGCCCCCACGATCGCAGGTAATCATGACCCGTTTTTTTGCATGCAGGGACTTGTCCAATCCGTGCAGTTGCCGAGGCGTCGTTGGGAAGTGGAGACGCCCACGTCCAATCAACCGCAACGCGGCGCCCAAGGCCGCAGGCTGTTAGGGCCCGCGGCGCTTCGCTCTTGCCCTTTCGCCTCCCTGCACAGCCAAGTCCGGGCGCGCCTTGGGCCCGGAGGCTACTGTCAGCATTCTGAGAACGGGGGTCCCCAGACTTGCCTGCCTGCGGCGTGGCTCAAAGGGGGGCCCAGCATGGCCCATCTTCACCAACACAAACCCAAGACCCTCGCGAGGGGCCAAGCCTCGCGGGGTGGACGACGCGAAGCTTCCTCAGGCACGGCCTCGTCAGGCTGGCTCACGAGGAGGCGGAGAGATCAAGGCGGGGTACCTCACGAGGTGCCCATGACGCAAACCATGACGACTCAGGGCGCCAGGAGGGTGCCAGTCCGCGCAGCGTCCTCCTTTCCTCTTTGGTGCAAAGGGGGCAAGCGCAGCCGCGGAGTACCGAGGCATCAGGCAAAGGTTGCCATTTCGGTGTAACGAGACCGAGACCAGGAGGACTACGAGACGGAGATCACCGTGGAGCCCAAGACGGCGTCATCACTAGAGCTTTGCGCAGGCGAAGACTATTTTTGTCAGGATAGCTGATACTTGCTGTCCCCCTTCAAATTAGCCCACCATTGTTGGCTTCCTTCCCGCTCGATATTTGGGAAGAGGACCAGGGCCTCTATAAATAGGACCAACCACCCACACAGCAAGGGGTCGGCCGGAGGAAAGCAGGGAGAGAGAGAGAGAGAAAAAGGTGACTAAACTCCTCCGAGCAGTTCATCGTCCCAGCCAAGAACAGACCCTCGCGAGGCTGTTCTCCCTTGTATTGCTCATCATCATCAGCCCAAGAGGCAATCCACCACATCACACACTGGAGTAGGGTATTACACCACAACGGTGGCCCGAACCAGTATAAACCCTGTGTCTCTTGTGTCGTTCTTTCCATAGTTTAGATCCTAGCATGGCGGAGGGGTGCAGGTAGGTAAGGGGGCGAAATCTCCACGCGCACTCCAGTGTTCGAACCTCAAGGGTCTGCCGGAACCCGAAATCCGATAGTTCGATCTTGCGGTGTCCTCACCCAGTGACAGAAGGGGTAGTGAGGCACGTATTGATTGTTGCTATTAAGGATAAAAATATGGTGTCTATTCCTACAGGAATAGATCTTGTCTACATCATGTCATTGTTCTTATTGCATTACTCCGTTTTTCCAACTTAATACACTAGATGCATGTTGCATAGCGATCGATGTGTGGAGTAATAGAAGGATATGCATGCAAGAGTCGGTCTACTAATCTTGGAAGTGATGCCTATATTAATGATCATTGCCTTGGATATCGTCATAATTATTTATTCTTCTATCAATTGCCCAACATTAATTTGTTTACCCACCGTATCCCATTTTCTCGTGAGAAGCCACTAGTGAAATCTACGGCCCCCGGTCAATCTTTTATCATATTGTTTTCAGATCTATTATTCCGAAAACCCAAAAATACCTTGTTGCACTTTTTTTACTTATTTATTTCATGTTTTATTCATATCTATTTATCCAATCTCATACTATTTAATCTATCTTTTTACCGAGGAGGGATTGACAACCCCTCTTACGCGTCGGGTTGCAAGTATTTGTTCTTTGTGTGCAAGTATCGTTTACATAATGTTGCTTGGTTCTCCTACTGGATTGATAACCTTGGTTTCATAACTAAGGGAAATACTTACCGTAGATGTGTTGCATCATACCTTCTTGTTTGTGGAAATACCGATGCAGTCTCAAGCCACGTCGACAGAATTTCTGGCGCCGTTGCCGGGGAGACATCATCAACATCTATCAGGTACCCAATCACAAATCTCATCTACTTACAATTTACATTATTTGCGATTTGCCTCTCATTTTCATGTCCCCCACTTCTAAAACATTTTTGCAAAAATACAAAAATATTTTTTCTTTCCCTTTTTCTTCTTTGCCTCTTTGCTCGTGTTGCCATGTGTCTTCTATTTGTTTGCATCTTCACTTGCTAAAAATCTATTGATATGGATCCTCATCCACTTGCTAATCTTTTCAAAAGATCCAATTATGATGAACCAATTGCTAGTGAATTGAGTTCACTAGATTATCTTTATGATGTTTTGCTTGAGATTCGTGAATCTGAAAATTGTGATGAGGTGTTAAATGAAGAAATTTATAAAGTGATTCATGATAGCTCCTTCAATGAAAATCATGATTGCAATGATGTTATTATAAATTCTATTAATGTCAATTGTGCTAATGATATGCAAAACCCCCAAGCTTGGGGATGATGATTTTGCTATGGTCATTACTTATTGCAATGATCATGATTGGGGTGATAATGACTCTTATGATCTTGAAAACTAGTTGGGTGACCCGCGCATTTGCGCAGCTAGATTTAATATATGTTTCTAAGTTTATATTTAATATGTTTGGAATTTGACACATTGGTATATATAACTTAGAAACCAATTGGTAAAAATACAACATGTTAAACCCTATTCAGAATTGTTTCTGTCGTCCAACTATTGTTCCTTTCAATTCATAAATATAGTTCGACTTCCGTAGAAATACATCTATATGCTTTAATCTATTCGGATATTGGTGAGGAATTTCCGGGTGGCACAATAGGAAAACTAATGATTAAGTGTCGTAGGTTAGAACTAAATTTCCTAAAACATAAATGTTAGTTACCAATTTTTTGCCTTATCATTAGTTGTAACACAGTTGTTGCTTTGATAACTGGAACTTCATGCCTCTAAATTCTTACCATTCCTAAGGAAATGTAATTATATCTTAATATTCATCATTATGGGTAAAAAAGTTCTTCCTTTACGAAGACCTATCTATACTATGAAACAGAAACCAGTGTTAATTTTACTTCTAATTTCCTTCCACATTTGGAAATTTCACCATGTTTCAACTTTCTTAAATTTTGACAGAAACAGATCTTCTTGCCGTATATATTGCAATATGTTGTGTGAGAAGGAATCTTGATCATTATAATTCATACCTACAACACACGAAATTGATCTTAGATATTATTTACTCCGTTCCTCCTATATATGGATAGAGACAGTAGCCCACATGGATAAACATGGTGGCCAACTTTTTAAGTGTGCATTTATTGTCTACGACGGGGAATCTATGGACGAAGATTAGCCATAGGCTGGTGCGAAAATAATAGAAGAAGAGAATGACGAATAAATAGAAGAGTGAAAGTATGTGTTTCATACTTGTGACATATCTTTTTTTGCGGGTAATACTTGTGACATACCAATCATGTGCACACCATCATTTCCCAAAATTCAAATTTTAAGTTTCCAAAGAAAAAAGATATGAAATTTTTGTTATCTATGTCTAGAAGTAGACACTAAAATAGTAATGTTATTTTAGACTGAAAATTTAAGCGACCAATATGATATATTGTTGTGTCATAGTTTACATGCTTCAAGACATCATTAAATAAGTTGCTCGATCTTAAACTTACTTTCTCTTATGCCCTGTAGGTTCGTCACCGCCATAATGTTGATACAATGCTGAGCTGACTTAATAAAACAAATTGCTACAACTTAAAATCATTTTGTCATATGGTTGTCCATGTTTATCACCATTAGTGTTTGTAATAATGTGTGTGAGTCTCTGTCAAAGTATACATACTTTTTTTGTGGGAGAGTCAAAGTATACATACTTTTTTTGCAAGAGAGTCAAAGTATACATACTCCCATACCAATGACACTAAGATGGCATGCACTTGAGCCGCCAATAGAGATCCGCACCTCACCATATTTGACCAAGTGAGGTATGTAAATACAATATACCTAAGCAGACGTTACTCTAGCATTAGCATTTTCTCTTCGTAAAATAATATTTGGTTTTATATAAATTCTTGCTTTTATGTTTACCCACCATAGTATTAGATTTAGCAAAATCATACGCTAGAACTAATTCGTGTGCATGTTTTCGTTCGGCCGGGCAACCTCACAACATTATCTCTTTTTAAGTATTTAATTTAAATTCTAATAAGAGGGCAAACGCGAGTCTTTCTTGAATAGTAAAAGTCTAATATATAGGAGCCGGGCTGCTCGCAAGCTTTAAATTATCCATGACATTAGTGTATAAATTAAGCATGACCTTTCGGGTGGCTCTAAACATGATTGCTCAATGGAGCCGGACTACTCTATTTTTCTTTTGTGGCAAGTCCTAGCCGGATTACTCTTACATGGAGGTGTGTCCTTACGGCTGGCCGTAAACATGATTGATTTGTTATGACGTACCCCATATTAATATGTACTCCTTTATATTTTTTGGCAGCACATATGTGTTATATATATAGTACATGTTTTGCATACGTGTCAATGGTAAAAGTGGTACATTCTATTGTTGTACGTAACCTTTAGATCTTTAAAATCTCAACCATTATTTTCTAAATCAACGGAGTATATATTTTTAACCTATGTGGATGAATATGATGGCTTATTTTACTTCTGTTTTAGTTATATAATAGATTTAGTTAAGCCTCATGATGAATATCACTAGTACAGCGAGCTCCTAAACAAACGGTTTTTAACCCCTTTCCGCCACGACATTTGGAACCGTCGCCAAGTGAGTGTGGGCGATAGGGGGTCCTTCCCACACAATCCAGAAACCGTCGGGGATATGCCCTCCTGGCACGCAGGCTCGGCAAAATGAGAACATGTGCGACCGGCGAGTGCTCAAATACGGAAATACGTACATTAGAGCTAAAAATACAATTATACGGTGAAATTGTTTCCGGTCGCAAGTACATCCCACACAGTCGCTCCAGGGAAAACGTTTCCGTTCATAGGTACATCACAAACATTTTTTTCTGTTAAATCGTTTGTGTAGAACAAATTGTGTGGCAAAGGCTCTCCATCACACACAGTTTTTATGTGGTAAACGTTTGCGCAAGGTGGCCTAACGCAAACAGTTTTCAAGAGAAAGTCGTGTGCGATTATTCATTGATCTAACATGGTTTATTCCTAGAATCTGTGTGCGTTGCCTGAGGTCATCGCCCACAGTATTTTTTCAACAACCGTTTGCAATAGCAAAACCCAATTAGCAAGCTAATTCGCCATTAGCAGGCCAATTATCCGATTATTCGTAATCCATTTATTAATCTAATTGACATTTCATATTAAGCACACCATATATTTCATTTTCATAATTGAAATATATCAGAGTACAACATCATATAGCTTCACCACTCACCTACCCCATTACACAACTACACCAGGACCAAGTTTCACATGCAACATCTATAACCTTTTGAAATTAGCAGCATATACGGTACACAGACAGATGTATCTCGTCTGGAAAAATGCTGAAGCAGAAGGCGAATATTGAGGCTTCATCGACATTGAAGGTCTTTTTAACTTTAGGCCAGTACCTGTGGATGATTGACCGTCCATCCTTCGTCCTCTTCAGGAACACTTCAATATTGAACCGTGGGTGTTGTATGAATACCTTCCTCGCCTCCTGACCATAGAGGTGGTTTGAGAGGTAATCATCTGTGAACTGCTTTGGAAAGGCCTGAAAACAAGGATGTGCATAAATATCTTCTCTATATTGGAAATGGGGTAAAGAAATAAAAAGGCAAGGTATAATAGTCAGTACTATCCTATAGTGAACTGATGTCTTCTTCATTGTGCAGACAAAGATCTTGTTGTTTTTTGTCGCTAATTTCTCTATCCTAGCAATCTTTCTGAGTTTCTTGACTTGACTGATATTCATGGACAACTCATTTCCCAATATGCAAAAAGGGTCGAACAGTGGGTCAAAACCTCTGACAGCAGGACCTACATGTGCAAGACCAAATTGTTAAAAACCCAAATATTAGAATGGTTCCTGCAATTGCACAATAATGTGCTATTAGACAACGGACCATGCACGTGCTAACCTCCATTGCAAACCTCAGTGCTTCCCATTGTTTCCCTGCAACACATATAAGATAGTTAGTCACCAGGTTAAGTAAGGGTTCGCATGCTATCAGTAAAATATGTTGATGAAAAATAAGCACATTGCAGATTCATCAGATTAATTCAAGCAATAGATTGCATGGTAAAATTAGATAGCACAATTCACTATATTTTGTGAAGGAAAGAGAGGAGCAGCACACGCAATGGGTAAACCGAGCATGCTTAACCGGCGTAGCTAGCAAATGGCGAGGTGCTCCTTCAAGATCTGGGGGTCGGCATGAATGGCAGCCATTGCGACCTCATCCGCGCGTGCGGCCGCGATTTGCTTCTCCGCTGCAAATGCTCCTTGAGGTCTTGGCTATACTGCGTGCACCATGGCTTAGGCTGGTGCTTATTTGGTGGAGGGGTCGGTGATTTGGGTGGAAGGTGTCACGCTCGCACCGGCGGTCGGGGCATGTGGGATGTGGAAGGAGGAGGAAGATGGGTTCGGGTGTGGATTACCTTCCTGGATAAGCGAGGCCGAGCAACATGAAGGAGGGTCGCCGGCGAGGATGCGACAGCGTTCCAAGCAAGGAGTGAAGGTTCCAACTTGGAAAAGAAGGCGGAAACATGGGAAATGTGGCTTTTGGTAAGGGGTAGGGGCAGGGAGGTAGATATTTCTGCGAAAGCCGGAAATTTGGAATCGCTTCAGCCAAAAAATGGCGCGCAAAGTGTCGTCAGATACGGTCCCTTATTCAGACATGGTCCGAAGATATTTTGTGATGCATCTCACAAGGTTGGTTATAATACTCTGTGGGATCTACTTGATTTTTCGTCTTGATTTGAATTACATAATGGGGTCACAACCGCCATGGACGGTGTTTCAATTGCTAGAACTTTTATCTGCAGTGAACATGCAACTATAGGTGTGTCGTCCAAAAAATTGGAATTATTCAGGGTTCGTTTGGACATTTTTATACATTAATTGGGTTTTCTAGGAATTTTATGCGCATCATTCAAATATGAACTACATGCACATTCTCCAGCGCATATAAACTAGCTGAAAAATCAAATATGTGTCCTTGGTTGCATGCGTAGGTCCCATGCAAGAAATGTGAATGAATTCAAACACCCTGCCACTGTCAGTCGGCCGCACAAATTAAGGTACCTGGTTTTGAAATTCTAGTAAATCCAAAACTCGTCTGAAATTCATGAAACTTGGCATGCTATCATGGAGCGGCATCAACATGACATGGTAAAAATTTTGTCCCATTTGGGGCAGGTTTGGGTATAAGCTTCTCACAAACCAGCGCTTCTCACAACAAGCTTGATGGTTTCGGTAGGGAACGTGCCACCTTTGGGGACGAAAATGATATCTGTTGCCTCTTATTGCTTTCAATTTTTTTTTGAGTGTCACCATAGAACAACAAGAGTGTTGTGTTCAATTTTGGAATTTTTCAGGGTTCCTTTGGACATTTTTATACACTAACCGGGTTTTCTAGGCATTTTATGCGCATAATTCAAATTTGAACTACATGCACATGCTCCAGTGCATATAAACTGGTTGAAAAATCAAATATGTGCCTTGGTTGCATGCTTAGGTCCCATGCAAGAAACGAGAATGAATTTCAAACACCCTGCCACCGTCAATCGGCCGCACATATTGAGATACCTGGTTTTTAAATTCTAGTAAATCCAAAACTCTTCTGAAATTCATGAAACTTGGCATGCTATCATGGAGCGGCATCAACATGTCGTGGTAAATTTTTTGTCCCATTTGGGGCAGGTTTGGGTATAAGCTTCTCACAAACCAGCGCTTCTCACAACAAGCGTGATGGTTTCGATAGAGAACGTGCCACCTTTGGGGGCGAAAACGGTATCTGTTGCCTCTTATTGTTTTTAATTTTTTTTTCAAGTGTCAACGTAGAACAACAAGAGTGTTGTGTTCAATTTTGGAATTTTTGGGGTTCGTTTGGACATTTTTACACATTAACTGGGTTTTATAGGCATTTTATGCGCATAATTCAAATTTGAACTACATGCACATGCTCCAATGCATATAAACTGGTTGGAAAATCAAATATATGTCCTTGGTTGCATGCTTAGGTCCCATGCAAGAAATAGGAATAAATTTCAAACACCCTACCACCGTCAGTCGGCTGCACATATTGAGATACCTGGTTTTTAAATTCTAGTAAATCCAAAACTTGTCTTAATTTCATGAAACTTGGCATGCTATCATGGAGTGGCATCAACACGCCATGGTAAAAAAAATTGTCCCATTTGGGGCAGGTTTGGGTATAAGCTTCACACAAAGCAGAGCTTCCCACAACAAGCGTGATGGTTTCAGTAGGGAACGTGCCACCTTTGGGGACGAAAACAATATCCATTGCCACTTATTGCTTTCAAATTTTTTGAGTGTCAACATAGAACAAGAGTGTTGTGTTCAATTTAGCAATTATTCAGGGTTCATTTGGACATTTTATACATTAACTGGGTTTTCTAGGCATTTTATGTGCATAATTGAAATTTGAACTACATGCACATTCTCTAGTGCATATAAACTGGTTGAAAAAGAAAATATGTGTCCTTGGGTGCATGCTTAGGTCCCATGCAAGAAATGGGAATGAATTTCAAACACCCTGCCACCATCAGTAGGCTGCACATATTGAGATACCTAGTTTTTAAATTCTAGTAAATCCAAAACTTGTCTAAAATTCATGAAACTTGGCATGCTATCATGGAGCAGCATCAACATGCCGTGGTAAAATTTTTGTCCCATTTGGGGCAGGTTTGGGTATAAGCTTCTCACAAACCAGTGCTTCTCACAACAAGTGTGATGGTTTCGGTAGGGAACATGCCACCTTTGGGGACGAAACGATATATGTTGCGTCTTATTGCTTTCAAAAAATTTCGAGTGTCAACATAGGACAACAAGAGTGTTGTGTTCAATTTTGGAATTTTTCGAGGTTTGTTTGGACATTTTTATATATTAACTGGGTTTTTCAGGCATTTTATGTGCATAATTCAAATTTGAACTACATGCACATTCTCCAGTGCATATAAACTGGTTGAAAAATCAAATATGTGTCCTTGGGTGCATGCTTAGGTCCCATGCAAGAAATGGGAATGAATTTCAATCACCCTGCCACCGTCACTCGGCCGCAAACATTGAGATATCTGGTTTTTAAATACTAGTAAATCCAAAACTCATCTAAAATTCATGAAACTTGGCATGCTATCATGGAGCGGCATCAACATGCCGTGGTAAAAAAATTGTCAGCTTCCCCAGGTTTAATTCAGTTTGCCCAGTTTAATTCAGTTTTTAAATATAAAACACTCATCGCAAACGTTTTAGTTAGAACACCCGTATGCAAACCAACAGCTTCCCCAGGAAGCCAAGGGAAAATGTGTTGGGCAGGATTTGTGCAGCTCTTGATCACAAACGTTTTAGATAGAACACCCATATCCAAAGTGAGAGCAGCGCAGGATTTGTGCATCCCTGTCGGTGTCAAAACCAGCGGATCTCGGGTAGGGGGTCCCGAACTGTGCGTCTAAGGTTGATGGTAACAGGAAACAGGGGACACGATGTTTACCCAGGTTCGGGCCCTCTCTATGGAGGTAATACCCTACTTCCTGCTTGATTGATCTTGATGAATATGAGTATTACAAGAGTTGATCTACCTCGAGATTGTAATGGCTAAAACCGTAGAAGTCTAGCCTATGTGATTATGATTGTCTCTACGGACTAAACCCTCCGGTTTATATAGACACCGGAGGGGACTATGGTTATACAAAGTCGGTTATAGAGAAAGTAATCTTCATTATTCGAACACCAAGCTTGCCATCCACGCCAAGGAGAGTCCCATCCGGACACGGGCGAGAGTCTTCGGTCTTGTATCTTCATAGCCCATCAGTCCGGCCCATGTCCAACAGGCCGGACTCCCTCAGTAGCCCCTGAACCAGACTTCAATGACGAGGTGTCCGGCGCGCAGATTGTCTTCGGCATTGCAAGGCGGGTTCCTTCCGAATACTCCAAATAGTCTTCAAACACAAGAATCATGTCCGACTCTGCAAAACAAATCCCATACACAACCGCAGAGAGTATAATACTTCATGAGTCCAGTTTGCTGACAACTTTATGTAGCGTGATATCACATCACCACCCGATTATTATTTCGAACCGTTTTTTAGCCTGTCGCTCCATGTTTCGAGATGTGGTTTTATTGGCGCGTCTTGTCGAAGCAGAGATCATGTCCCTTTATTGCGGGATTCTCATCAATACGGGCGTGGGTATCCCAACCATTTTGTTGGCATGATTCCTTAGGAACAGGCAGGTTTAAAGGCCTGGGAGGAGGCGTTCGATATTCATCGCCTTTATGAAGGGGCTACAACCCGGCTTTCTCCTTTACGCCAACCCTTTCCTCAACCTCTCCAACCTCGAGTTCCAGAACCCAAGGTTCAATTTAATTGCTTCGAGCTTCCCAGTCATGTCCGGACCTAGCCCTCAAGGCCGGTGGGTGGCTTCCTCTGTCTCCCTGCTCAAGGGCAGGTTATTCCTACTCCCAGATCCGGCAAGAGGGTCGTATTCATCTCCCACTTCCTCCGAGGGCTAGGTTTTTCTCTTCACCCCTTCGTTCGAGGGCTCATGTTCTATTACGGGCTAGATTTTCACTATCTAGACCCGTACTCTTTCCTCCTCACCTCGGTGTTCATCGTCATGTGCGAGGCCTTTCTCTGTATTCCCCCACACTTCGGCTTATGAGTCAAGACATTTTATGTGAAGTCGAAGGTGATCGAGGGGAAGCAACCGGAGTGTGGCAGTGCCACGGTGAGCAAGCTCACCAACGCTCTTTTGCTAAAAGGATCCTTCATAGAATCTTCCAACTTATGGCAGCGGGAGTGGTTTTACATCACTGAACCCCGTGGTACCAAGTGGGAAGCTACACCTGCGTTCTGATCCGGCCCTCCAATTCAGCTCGCATCATGGATCAACAAGGGGCTGGACTGGGGATCAATCAACAAAGTGCAGACTCTACAGAGCCGCATCCGGAGTCTCCTTGAGAAGAATACCGATCTCATCGACGTGATTCAAGTAATGTTAGTCCGTCGGGTCCTCTTGTGCCAGCGACGGCCCCTCCGTATGTGTGAGTTTAATCCGGAAGGACCACGAACCCTTCAGCACTTCTTCGTCACGACGCATAGAGGAATGTGGAAGTTATTTTTTGGGACACGAAAACAGTGGCCGGACACTACCGAGGACATCTGCCTTGACTACAATCATCTGGATACCTCGGTAAGCGCTTGACTCCCGAACATAGCTTAATTAAACATCCCATGAGAAGATACTAAGAAAACCATCTTTTTCCAGGGCTGGACGAAGAAGGCGGAGCGAATTAGGTGTTCAGCTCTTCTGCCCAATGTAACATCCCAAAATTCTAAATTTTGGAATGTTATATTAAATTAATAGTTTTGATTGTTTGTTTGATTGTTGTGTGGATGATTGGGTGAAATTGAGTGCAATTTGAAACTTTTTGAAAGTTGAATGAGAGGGAATAAAAGGACTTCCCCAAAAGTGTTTCCATCTGAAATGATTTGAAACCTCATTTGAAAGTAATGCAAACTTCATGCCACTCAAGGACTTTCAAGAGAGGAGATGAAATGACTTCTCCAAAGTTTAAATGAAAGAGAGTGGGGAGTTAAACCACTTTCAAAATTCCATTTGGAATCCCTCCCATTTGAATAGTTTCAAATTACTCTGACCCATTGCAAAATAAAGAGAGGAGTAATATGACACTCCAAACCAGGGGCAAATTTGAAATATATTTGAATGAGGAAACACTACTAGGGAAAAGCCTATACACAGAATCTTACCAGTAGTGTGCTTTAAAATCAGGCGTTGCTGCTAAGTAGCAGTAGCTCGGGCCATGGAAACTCGCTGCTGAAACAATTTTATCAGTAGCGCGTGCACTCCAAGAAGCGCTACTGCTAAAATTCCCACGACGCCGCCGCGAGGCCAGTTATAGCAGCAGCGCGTTAAAATAAACAACGCTACTGCTACGTAATGTAGCAGCAGTGCATTCAGGCAATAATCGCTACTGCTAAATTAACTACAAAAATTTAGTCCCACCTCGCTCTGTGAAGAGAGTTTTACCCACCTTAAATATGTTTCTTCTACAACTTTCACAAGCACTTGGTCTTCATTGAACTCTATGTGTAGGATCTGTGGCCGCAATAGGAGTCCCCGCCAGTTCTTAAACCAACCGGCGAGGATTCCTATTGACAAATCAGATTGTACACAAAAAGACCATTGATGATCAATGTATTTTTTATGTCTATGTCTATTTTTACATACTGACACATAGCAGTAGCGCGTTCAGGCCGAAAGGCCCTACTGATAGGTAGTTTAGCAGTAGCGCATTTACCTATAGCGCGCTACTGCTATTCCATTCCATCTCCCCCACTCACTAGCCTCATCCACGGATCACACTCACGGTCTCCTCCTCACCCCCCGCGCCGCCGGTCCTCCCCCGTCTCCCCTCCCCCGATCTGCGCCGCTGTCGCCTCATCCTCCTCGCTAGACTCGGTACCGGCCTCCTCCTCCATCCTCCCTCCACTCGCCGCTGGCCGCCCCCTCCTCGCTCCGCCTTCCTCCTCGATCCGTCCTCCCTCCACTCGCCGCCGGCCGGCCCCTCCTCGCTCCGCCTTCCTCCTCCGTCCTACTATCTTCTCCCTCCTCGAGTCGCCCCTCCTTGTCCCTCCTCCCTGATACATTTTGATTTAGTAGGCTTTCATATGTAACATTTTGATTTAGTTGATATGATTCAGTTGATTTAGTAGGCTAGTTGATTTAGTTGATTTAGAACATTTTGATTTAGTTGATTTAGTATGCTAGTGGATTTAGTATGCTAGTTGATTTAGTTGATTTAGTTGATATGATTTAGTTGATTTAGTAGGCTAGTTGATTTAGTTGATTTAGAACATTTTGATTTAGTTTATTTAGTAGGCTAGTTGATTTAGTTGATTTAGTAGGCTAGTTGATTTAGAACATTTTGATTTAGTTGATTTAGTATGCTAGTGGATTCAGTATGCTAGTGGATTTAGTATGCTAGTTTATTTAGTTGATTTAGTATGCTCAATTTAGTTTTTTTGTAATAAGTTATTTTCTGGCAAAATGTAGGTGCCAATTTAGTTAAATTTGCCACTTGTTTCCTGTTAACTGAATCGTTAATCCTTTGCTCATATTGCTTTAGGAAAATGGCGCCACCACCAGCACCACTATGTCGACTGTGCTAGTCAAGGTGCGCCAGCAGCCTTGCAACTGGCAAGCTGTTCGGCATCTACTTCCATCCGAGTTTTCGTCATGCGGTGGTAAGAAATTAGATGAAATGTAACAACTATTTTATTTTTAGTGTTGGCATTACTGCATTGTGTCATTTTGCTTTTCTTACACAGATCATCCCATGCAATGTGAGGTTGAAATTCAATAAGCTGACAGGAGACACTGTGACATTTGAGACTCCTGGGGGCCGTACACTATGGAGGTCGAGAAAGGACGCAATATGTTGCAGATTAGAGGAGATGGATGGGTCCGTTTCCTCGCTCGCATGCGTCTTACTGGTGGTGAGTTGATCAGATTCTCCTTCAGAGCAGAAAGACCCAAGCTGGTTGTCATTTATATCAACCTGGTGGAAGATGATGAAGATGACGAAGATGATGAAGATAATGAGGACCCACTCAATAAAGATGATGAGAACCCACTTCATGAAGCCATCATAGCTCAAAGAATGAGGCTGAGCGAGGAGGAGGTGTGCAACCTATGGGACATAATTCCGCCACGTGATGACTTTGTCGGGGTGCCATTCGTGACCCGCCTGACAAGTACCATGGTCGATCGGCATGAAATGGTATGTTATACGTACTGCAGTAGTAATTTGATGATATATATATGTATGCTTTATTGTTATACTTACAAATGCAAATTATCCGATTATATGCTTAGTGAATCCGATGATATGCTTAGTGTAGAGTCCAATGATATGCTTTGTGGAATCTAGTCGATGATATACTTTAGTGTAGAGTCTGATCACATGCTTATTAGTGTAGAATCCAAGGAACTATTAATAGTGTAGATAATCCATATATATACTTATTAGTAGAATTCATGATTAATTAGTACAAATGCGTAGTACTGTGTCTTTTGATAGTGTAGAAATCTAGACTTAATAGAAATATATTTGCAAGAGTATGTGTGAGGCTATTTATTAATTGATATGTTTTTCTTATTCAGAGATTGCCAAAGAACCTATCTGTGAGTTGTGGTATCGAGCCTGATGAAGAAGGCTCAGTTGGACTACGCCTTACCGCAAGGGGCTCCGTCACCACATGTACTTACCGCATGGGTACAGATGGTCGCACACACTTGAACTCGGTTGGGTGGAAGAGATTCCTCGTTGGCAAGAATCTTCGTGCTGGACAGGCCATCCTAATTACTATCAGGAACACCCACCGCCCAGGCTTGAGGATGATGACCGTCGTCGATATCATATAGAACTACATATGTGTGTGTGGCTATATCATCTAGAACTACATATGATGATCGTCGTCGATATCATGTAGAACTACATATGATGATTGTCGTCGATATCATGTAGAACTACATATGATGATCGTCGTCGATATCATCTAGAACTAAATATGATGATTGTCATCGATGTCACCTTGTACTGCTTGAGGATGCATGTTGAGTATATATGAAATTGTTATCTAGTACTCCCTCGGTTCCAAATTACTCGTCGTGGTTTGAGTTCAAATTTGAACTAAAACCACGACGAGTAATTTCGAACCGAGGGAGTACTACCTAGTACCTATAATGCTTTATGAAATTGATATCTAGTAGTACCTAGTATCTGGAAATTGCAGTTTATCGAAGCTGGAATGGGGAAATGGTGAAAGATATAACAGTAGCGCTGGACCGGGAAATCGCTACAGCTAAATAATAGCAGCGCGTTCCTGAAAAGCGCTGCTGCTATAGTTAATAGTGGTAGCGCGGGTACAGGCAGCGCTACTACTAAGAGTTAGCTGTAGCGCCTTATTGGTAGCGTGGGCACCCGCGCTGCTGATAGGCCTAAAACCCGCGCTGCTGCTAGCCTTTTCCCTAGTAGTGAAAAAACAGAAAAGATTTGGTAGTGGCTTGAATTTCAATTTCAAAACCATGTAGGAGTATTTAGACTTTTAATCAAATTATTTTTCTCCTAAAATTAAATAAATGGAAATAAGGGTAAAATGATTCCCTTCAATGGAAAATTAGGAGAAAATAATTTTGAAGTCATTTTGGTATTTTAAAAATGATTTTTGTTGGGTTTTAATGCAACAGTACCACTATTTGCTTTATTTGAATTTTTGTAGATTTTATTTTCCTCTCAAAATGTGTTCGTGTTTTAGGAAATTTTATTCTGAAAATTTTGGTATATAATATGTCTATATAAAATTCTTATTTATTTCCTTTATTTTCTTGTGTGTGCTTATATATATATATATATATATATATTTAAAAAAAGAACGGCCGAAGCCAGCACCCCAGCCTGAGGCCCATCTCTCTCTCCCTCCGCCGCGGCCCACAGCGGTCCAACCTGCGCACGTGCCCGAAACCCCTCCCCACCAGTCGCCCGCACCTCTCCCTCGTTCCCGCACTCGCTGACAGCGGGGCCCGCGTCATCTTCTTCCTCTGCACGCCCCGCCCGAGCCAGATCGCACCGGCCGCACCGCCGAATCCCGTGATCCTCGGGATCCTCTCCCCGACTCACCCCTCCTCCAAGAACTCCTCCCCCTATAAATACCCCTCTCCCTCGACCCATTCCCCTCCTTTCCCCGCACCAAGAACCTCCGTTGCCTCCCCGATTCCTTGCCGGAACCCGAGCGCCGCCGTGCGCCATTATCGCCCTAGCTCTCCTCTACGACCACCTCATCGCCACGTGAACCCACCATCGCATCCCCTTCACTCCACCGAACCTCCCCACGCACTCTCCCGAGACCAAAACCCACCAGAGCCCCCTCCCCGACGACACCCGAGCTGCCACCGCCGCCGTCGATCTCGCCCTGCTCGACTCCGTCATCCCCGAGCTCTCCACCGACCACCCCCGTGATCGCCGTCGTCTTCCGCGTCGAATGGAGCTCTCCCCGGCGCCGGAGACCCACGGGAGATGTCGCCTGCATCGACCCTGAGCCGCGGCCGTCGCCGGAGCCTCGCCGGAGCTACTCTTCCTCCGCTGTAAGCCATCGCCGCCATCTGATTTGCTTTTAACGCGCTACATTAGATCTAACGAAGCAGTAGGTTTTTGTTTAGTGAACCATTTTTTTGGGTTTAGATCGAACCGGCTCGCCGGTTTATTATTTTTTTAACACACACGCATCGGTCTATTAAACACTTAGGCGCTGGTTAGTTTTAAAACGCTCACTGTTCGGCCCGTTAACTCGTTTAGTTTTTTTCGTTTCTGTTTTAAAAACAGAATAGTTCTGATTTCATATTGCTTATAACTTTTATGTTTTAGATCCAAATTGATTGATTCTTTTTTCACAGTGTCACAAATTTGTTGAAGTTTCTGTTTGTGTACTTGGATTTCACTTTTGAGTAGTTGTAGTTTGAATTTGCATGAATTTGTCTCAAACACTATTTTGGCCATAACTTGAGTTTGAAAGTATATTTTAAGTTGATTCTTTTTGCTCCTGGTCACTAGGACTTTTTCCTATCCAGTAAATTATAGTGATTTATTTTTAATTTATTTAAATTAGGGTTTTAGCGAAAAACAGTAGTGTTTTCTATGTAGTTTTGTTTTGCTTGTAACTTAGTAAGTTTTGTTTAGATTTAATTAATTCTTTTCGCAAAGTTTTGTTGATTGAAATATACATATGTTAGACTTCAGTACATAATTTTAGAAATTATTTTTATTAGTTTTGCTACTATTTAGGATTTCAGTTTAGCATAACTAGTATATAGTGTATGTAATAGCTAGTATTGTAGTTATTGTTGCTAGAAATTATTTTAGATAATTTATTTATGTTGTTTTAATGGAAATAGATTTTATTTTCTGTTAAGAAATTGTTTAGATTAATTTAGTGTGGTTATGAAAGTTATTGGTTGATAGTGTGTTGGTTTTCCCTAGTTTTCTTTAAAGTTTTCTTTGGATATTTATTTTGGTCTTCTTTGATTTCATTATTGTTTTCTTTATTTATTTTATTTAGTTGGGTGTTATTTTTGATTGATAGCATTGATTGCTAGAATTGATTGCTTATGTGAATACTACGTTTGATTATATAGATTCCAACGGAGTGACGAATAGTTCTACAAGTCATTAATTTTGAGAGCGTATTTATCTTCATCAACTTACCAGGCAAGTTCACTTTGACCATGTTTTTCATACCTATGTTTTATTTGCATGTAGTAGCACCTTTTCAGTAATCCCTCCTGTAGTGATATTGACGTCTTGTAGTTGAGTAGAATGCATGAGGTAGGAACCCATCTCCCTGTTAGCCCGGGACGTTATATAGTTTTAATGTTATGCTATACTAGACGGGGTTTGGTATGAGTGCATGAGAGTGGTGTGAAGAAGGAGGACTCTACGTCAATGGCGAGAACTTCATGATGGCATCGGCAAGGACTGCATCTTCAGGACTCCTCAAGATTTCGAGACTCGAGACAAGAATTCAATACACACTACTGGGTGAAGGACGGTTGACGGGCACCCTACAGAAACCAGTGGTTGGCCGGGATGCATGGAGAAGCGCCATGACATCTTGCGGAAAGCTTCACCCAGACTCAAAGAGACGGAAGAATACTTCATGCCCGGAAGCTTACCTGTGCAACCGCAAGTCACTATGGGCTCTGGCTTTGTTGACCTTAGTTGTGACTCTGGCTGGGACGGTGCTAGCAGGTGTAGAACTACGGTAGGATTGGATGAGCACCGGACAGTGGTCAGAGGAACTCTTCGGAAGACCATGTTTGGGTCAGCTTGTTCTCAAACACCCTGAAGTGCGGGAACATAAAAAGAGGGATCGAATCTTGTGGGTAAAGTGTACAAACCTCTACAGAGGGTTAAAACCTAATCGATTAGCCGTGTCCCTGGTTACGGACAATTTGAGCCTCTGGACTTGGATCTATCTCAGAACTCTCAACACCGGACTGATAACTTAATTGTGGGCAACTTATGATGAGTTGGGCTCTGAGACATCGGTTGGAGGAACCATGTCATGATAGAAAACTCCGTAGTACAGACTCCGGTTAATTCCTTTGTTGTAGGGAAAATAAAACCAGCTTTTATGCAAACAAAACTCATATACAGAGCCACAAAGCCATATTGCATATAGTATAGTTTATCAATTGTTTTCTTACAGTGATCTTGCCGGTACATTCAATGTACTGACCTACACGGCTGCAACGTCTCATGTTGCAGATATGTTTCTTCCGACGAGTAAGAGTACGGGTACAGGGTTACGGTCTACACTCAACCTGCCGATGGCGTTGATGGGACTCCACACCTGATTGTTTGTTTCCGCTGAGACTTATGAGGTATATATCAGTTTTACGTTATTTATACATGTGATTGAACTTTGATATATACATTGACGTACTGTGTGTGCCAGCATACGGATCCATGGATGGCACGGATACACAGAGGCTTGACCGTCTGAGGTCGGCTCGCTACAGATATGGTATCAAAGCACATGTTGACTGTAGGACGTGACCCTAGAAATCGGAAAGCCCCCAGGACAACAAAATCTCTAAAACTTTCTTTTCAACAAAAACATCCCTTACTTCTTATCTTTTATGATTTTATAAAAATATCCTATCTTACCTCAAATAGTTAGAATATACCCCTTTCCCTTTTGACCACACGGAGGATCAACTGCAGCTGCTCCAAGAAGGACAAGATATCGGACAACCGATGAACATTTCAGAGTAAACAAGATTTGACCATGCATTAGAAGAGTTGAAGCTATAGCAGTTGAAGACTCCAATGTCTTGAAGAATCAGAAGAATTATTTGACCGTTAGAGGACCAAACCCCTGTTATACACTTACGTTAGATGCGACGATTTCTGAGCTATCATTTGTTTGATGTTTTTCCGACAGCCACAAAATAAAACTTGTTTCTTCAAAACTATTGTTTGTATTGTGTGTATCCCTTCCCATCTCTCTCTTATCTCATCCTAAAACTTTTGGACCCAGTAGATGATGAATGAAGTTGGACTGGTATTCTCTGGACCAAAAACCCAGCCGGAAGCAGAGCTATGGATTCAGAACATGGAGAATCACTTCGGGAGCAATTTGATTTCAAGGAAGAACGCAGTATCGTACGCTCTTCAGTACTTTGAAGGAAGTGTTGCAACATGGTGGTAGATGCATCAAGCTATACAGGGATGGAATGGAGCAAGGAATTGGGAAGAATTCAAGAGGACTCTGACAAGATCCCGTCTTATCCGGAAGCACCATGATACCCCAAGAAATAAACCTTGTGCCTGCAAGATTTGCGGAGAAATAGGACACACCCAGGAGGAACACAAGGATGGATGCCCTCATTGTGAGGAGAAACACCCAGCTGAGGAATGCCCAACTAGTCAGGTGACTTGTTTCTTGTGTGAAGGAACCACCCACTACCCAACTCAGTGTCACATTTACCCCATGGTGCAACAAACTATTCAGAAGCAGGAAGAAGGAATGAAAGAAGCCCTACGAGAAGTTATGAAAGAACCTGTGATTAAGGAAAGTGTTGAAGTCCCTGATGGAGAAAGCCTCAATAGATTTTACTCCAATGCCTGTTATTCATGTGGAGAAGAAGGACATTTTTCACAGTATTGCACCAAGGAAAGAAAAGAGTATCTAGGATACTTCCCGACAGAAGCAGTGGAGTTTGATCCACGGGGAATAGAACGTTTGATCAGAACGAACAAAACCAGGAAGAGAAAACAAAGACACCCTCAAAACAACCCAATTTCTACAAAGAGGCACAAGAGTCATATTACCTGTTTTGAATGTAAGGACGTCGGGCATTATGCCAATGATTGTCTCAAAAGGAAGCAAGGAACTCAAGGAGCAGGCACCATCACCAAGAAGCCTCGAGACATGCCGGAAGTTATTTGTTTTCGTTGCAAGGAAGCAGGACATTTTGCTAGGCATTGTACAAATCATGAGAAAGCTGGAGCTGAGTAGTGGAGATGTTGATATCTGTAATAAGGGTAGTATGGAAAACACGTTTTCATGAGAATGCGGGGTTGAGTTATGTAATAGATTACTCAGAGATTGTAATAATTCATGACTCAATAAAGTTGATATGTCATATGCTGAAAGGCTTTAAGGAGTTGTTATGTTTTATCTTGGAAATTAATATTCTAGGTGAACATGGAAGAAAATGAGTTGTGATGCATAAACTGGATGTTGGAAATTGAGTTTGAAGTTTTGTTTGGATGATATGAATGTGTACCCAAGGAGATATGTACCTTATTATGAGCACCATTTTTGTTTTACAACTGCAGATGACGACCCTTTATGAGTCTTTCCTTAAGGGCCCAGAAACGATCATGACCCTAACAAGTGATCATGATTACCCGAAGATCCTGAAGGACATGATGAAGCATATTCACCTTGAAGGAGATGCAGTCTACAAAGGCCACCCCTTCATGCAAAAGGGAGTGGAACTTTGGTATGTGGAGGTACACCTCCATCGTAATGAAAGGAGTTTGCCCAATGACGATGGGGCAGTACTTTTTCATCTCACGTGTACCACAAGCAACTTTCTTTGATGCTGTTCGTGAAGCAGCCATGGAAGCCATACGCCAGATCGGAGAAATACTTGAAGCAAGACTCCATTATACTCAGGAATACCTAAGAGAAGTGCATGCAGAGATGATGGAGATGAAGCTCAAGGCCACTACGATGAAATAGAAGATTGAAGATTTCAAGGCGCATGTCGCACAATTCCAGTGGGACTGAAGAATCCTCAAGGAGGAGAATGAATAAAGTTGGAAGTAATGTCTGACCATACCAAACCATGTGGGTGGCAGCATTTGTAATACAGTACTTTTTGGAAGTTGGATTTACGAAAAATGGTTAAGGATGTGATAAAAGATTTGATATGAAAATAATATGATTTATGGATAAACTAGTGCATTTCATTTTAGGTGTGGTAGTACTCCGTAAAGCCACAAGATCAATGAAGAAAGAAATGTGTTATTCATGACGGTCCATAGAAGGGAGCTGGACCAAATAAGTTGGAGTTTTGTATGATCGTCACCACAAGGGTATGAAGGAAGAACTACTATTGGATTTAAAGGAGATGTAATGTTGGAATATGGAATGATAATCCTCAAAAGGATGGGTTAAAATTGTACAAGAGTTGAAGTGGGCCATAACCCACAGGCCTAGGAGTTAATAAGAAGCAAGCACACTCTTGCTGAAGGAAGATATTTTGGAGGAAAACTCTGGGTTAATCAGCCGACATTTTTAGGAGGATACGAAAACCCGAGAGATGTGAAGAAACATTAGATGTCTTGTTCAGCTTGCAGAAACAATGGATTTATTCGAACTCAGTTCATCGACAAGAGAAATTCTGCAATGCTTGTGAGTATGCCCAGGTGTTAGAATACGTGATTCGATGTCTGCATATGTAGTAATGGTTCAAGTACGGGATGGATTGGCCCCCATACCGGAGACTTCTATCATGAACTATCATATGTCGATGGAAAATTAGAGAGCCTTGAAAACCTTAGAAGAGTGTCGACACGTCAAGCCATAAAACCATAGAATGGTAGGATGGTTGATCCATGTACCAGGCACCCGTTGCCAATCGTAGGATATACGGTGAGATTCAACCAAACCCATTTTTCTGCAGGAGAAACCATACATGGTTGACCACCATGAGAATTTCGATAGTTATTTAGTATTGGCAACAAACCAGTCAGCTAAGAAGACCCAGACTCGGAAGAACGTCACCAGGATAAAAGGACACGTCTTTGAGGAAAAGGTTATGCCCCGACCGGAAGAGCACCCGTGAAAGAGCTATTTCGGAGTATATGAGAACACCGACACCAGCAACCCAAAAGGATGTAGTACATGAGTTTTGTCTGAACCATACCCATGCTTTTAAGTGTGGTAGCACACTAGACCCTTCCAACCAAAATATTTGCTAGAAGACCCCCAATCCCTAACCTTTTCTTGCTAGCCTCTTCGAATCTCGAGGACGAGATTCATTTTAAGTGTGGTAGGTTTGTAACATCCCAAAATTCTAAATTTTGGAATGTTATATTAAATTAATAGTTTTGATTGTTTGTTTGATTGTCGTGTGAATGATTGGGTGAAATTGAGTGCAATTTAAAACTTTTTGAAAGTTGAATGAGAGGGAATAAAAGGTCTTTCCCAAAAGTGTTTCCATCTGAAATGATTTGAAACCTCATTTGAAAGTAATGCAAACTTCATGCCACTCAAGGACTTTCAAGAGAGGAGATGAAATGACTTCTCCAAAGTTTAAATGAAAAGAGTGGGGAGTTAAACCACTTTTGAAATTCCATTTGGAATCCCTCCCATTTGAATAGTTTCAAATTACTCAGACCCATTGCAAAATAAAGAGAGGAGTAATATGACACTCCAAACCAGGGGCAAATTTGAAATATATTTGAATGAGGAAAAAACAGAAAATATTTGGTAGTGGCTTGAATTTCAATTTCAAAACCATTTAGGAGTATTTTGACTTTTAATCAAATTATTTTTCTCCTAAAATTAAATAAATGGAAATAAGGGTAAAATGATTCCCTTCAATGGAAAATTAGGAGAAAATAATTTTGAAATCATTTTGGTATTTTAAAAATGATTTTTGTTGGGTTTTAATGCAACAATACCACTATTTGCTTTATTTAAATTTTTGTAGATTTTATTTGCCTCTGAAAATGTCTTCATGTTTTAGGAAATTTTATTCTGAAAATTTTGGTATATAATATGTCTATATAAAATTCTTATTGTTTTTCCTTTATTTTTTTGTGTGTGCTTATATATATATATATATATATATATATATATTTAAAAAAAGAACGGCCGAAGCCAGCAGTGCCCAGCCTGAGGCCCATCCCTCTCTCCCTCCGCCGCGGCCCACAACGGTCCAGCCCGCGCACGTGCCCGAAACCCCTCCCCACCGGTCGCCCGCACCTCTCCCTCCTTCCCGCACTCGCTGACAGCGGGGCCCGCGTCGTCTTCTTCCTCCGCAAGCCCCGCCCGAGCCAGATCGCACCGGCCGCGCCGCCGAATCCCGTGATCCTCGGGATCCTCTCCCCGACTCACCCCCTCCTCCAAGAACTCCTCCCCCTATAAATACCCCACTCCCTCGACCCATTCCCCTCCTTTCCTCGCATCAAGAACCTCCGCTGCCTCCCCGATTCCTCGCCGGAACTTGAGCGCCGACGCGCGCCATTATCGCCCTAGCTCTCCTCTACGACCACCTCATCGCCGCCTGAACCCACCACCGCATCCCCTTCACTCCACCGCACCTCCCCGCGCACTCTCCCGAGCCCTAAACCCACCAGAGCCCCCTCCCCGACGACACTCGAGCTGCCACCGCCGCCGTCGATCTCGCCCTGCTCGACTCCGTCATCCCCGAGCTCTCCACCGACCACCCCCGTGATCGCCGTCGTCTTCCGCGTGGAACGGAGCTCTCCCCGCCGCCGGAAACCCACGGGAGACATTGCCTGCATTGACCCTGAGCCGCGGCCGTCATCGAAGCCTTACCGGAGCTGCTCTTCCTCCGCTGTAAGCCATCGCCGCTGTCCGATCTGTTTTTAACGCGCTAGATTAGATCTAACGAAATGGTAGGGTTTTTTAGTGAACCGGTTTTTTGGGTTTAGATCGAACCGGCTCGCTGGTTTATTATTTTTTTAACACACACGCATCGGTTTATTAAACACTTAGGCGCTGGTTAGTTTTAAAACGCTCACTGTTCGGCCCGTTAACTCGTTTAGTTTTTTTTCGTTTCTGTTTTAAAAACAGAATAGTTCTGATTTCATATTGCTTATAACTTTTATGTTTTAGATCCAAATTGATTGATTCTTTTTGCACTGTTTCACAAATTTGTTGAAGTTTCTGGTTGTGTACTTGGATTTCAATTTTGAGTAGTTGTAGTTTGAATTTGCATGAATTTGCCTCAAACACTATTTTGGCCATAACTTGAGTTTGAATGTATATTTTAAGTTGATTCTTTTTGCTCCTAGTCACTAGGACTTTTGCCTATCTAGTAGATTATAGTGATTTATTTTTAATTTATTTAAATTAGGGTTTTAGCGAAAAACAGTAGTGTTTTCTATGTAGTTTTGTTTTTGCTTGTAACTTAGTAAGTTTTGTTTAGATTTAATTAATTCTTTTCGCAAAGTTTTGTTGATTGAAATATACATATGTTAGACTTCATTACATAATTTTAGAAATTATTTTTATTAGTTTTGCTACTGTTTAGGATTTCAGTTTAGCATAACTAGTATATAGTGTATGTAATAACTAGTATTGTAGTTATTGTTGCTAGAAATTATTTTAGATAATTTAATTATGTTGTTTTAATGGAAATAGATTTTATTTTCTGTTAAGAAATTGTTTAGATTAATTTAGTGTGGTTATGAAAGTTATTGGTTGATAGTGTGTTGGTTTTCCCTAGTTTTCCTTAAAGTTTTCTTTGGATATTTATTTTGGTCTTCTTTGATTTCATTATTATTTTCTTTATTTATTTTATTTAGTTGGGTGTTATTTTTTATTGATAGTATTGATTGCTAGAATTTATTGCTTATGTGAATACTACGTTTGATTATATAGATTCCAACGGAGTGACGAATAGTTCTACAAGTCATTAATTTTGAGAGCATATTTATCTTCTTCAACTTACCAGGCAAGTTCACTTTGACCATGTTTTTCATACCTATGTTTTATTTTCATATAGTAGCACCTTTTCAGTAATCCCTCCAGTAGTGATATTGATTTCTTGTAGTTGAGTAGAATGCATGAGGTAGGAACCCATCTCCCTGTTATCAAGCCCGGGACGTTATATAGTTTTAATGCTATGCTATAGTAGACGGGGTTTGGTATGAGTGCATGAGAGTGGTGTGAAGAAGGAGGACTCTACGTCAATGGCGAGAACTTCATGATGGCATCGACAAGGACTGCATCTTCAGGATTCCTCAAGATTTCGAGACTCGAGACAAGAATTCAATACACACTACTGGGTGAAGGATGGTTGACGGGCACCCTGGAGAAACCAGTGGTTGGCCGGAATGCATGGAGAAGCGCCATGACATCTTGCGGAAAGCTTCACCCAGACTCAAAGAGACAGAAGAATACTTCATGCCCGGATGCTTACCTGTGCAACCGCAAGTCACTATGGGCTCTGGCTTGGTTGAGCTTAGTTGTGACTCTAGCTGGGATGGTGCTAGCATATGTAGAACTACGGTAGTATTGGATGAGCACCGGACAGTGGTCAGAGGAACTCTTCGGAAGACCATGTTTCGGTCATCTTGTTCTCAAACAACCTGAAGTGCGGGAACGTAAAAAGAGGGATCGAATCTTGCGGGTAAAGTGTAAAAACCTCTGTACAGGGTTAAAACCTAATCGATTAGCCGTGTCCCCAGTTACGGACAATTTGAGCCTCTAGACTTGGATCTATCTCGAAACTCTCAACACCGGACTGATAACTTAATTGTGGGCAACTTATGATGAGTTGGGCTATGAGACATCGGTTGGCGGAACCATGTCATGATAGAAAACTCCATAGCACTGACTCCGGTTAATTCCTTTGATATAGGGAAAATAAAACCAGCTTTTGTGCAAACAAAACTCAGATACAGAGCCACAAAGCCATATTGCATATAGTATAGTTTATCAATTGTTTTCTTACAGTGATCTTGCCGGTACATTCAATGTACTGACCTACACGGCTGCAACGTCTCAGGTTGCAGATATGTTTCTTCCAACGAGTAAGAGTACGGTACAGGGTTACGGTCTACACTCAACCTGCCGATGTTGTTGATGGGACTCCACACCCGATTGTTTGTTTCCGCTGAGACTTATGAGGTATATATCAGTTTTACGTTATTTATACATGTGATTGCACTTTGATATATACATTGGCGTACTGTGTGTGCCAGCATACCGATCCAAGGATGGCATGGATACACAGAGGCTTGACCGTCTGAGGTCGGGTCGCTACACCCAAAGACTTAGCTAGTCCTGTGCTAACAAGGATGCTGGTCCCGGCACCATTCCAGGTGCCTATGAAAGAGTACAATGAGGAGAGCAGGAAGGCCAAAGGTGGCCTTCATTCCGAAGGTACACCAAACACTGTGTCCGGAGAGATTAAGGTTCCCTCTTCCGAAGATAAAAGATAAGGAGAAGCTGACATCCTTTCTCCCCATGGTAAGAAAAGGGCCGCCTCCGAAGGTTGGGAGGTAAAGGCTCCTAAGCGAGGTAAGTGATACGTCTCCAACGTAACTATAATTTTTGATTGTTCCATTGTATATTATATTCTATTTTGGACATTATTGGGCTTTATTATACACTTTTATATTATTTTTTGGGACTAACCTATTAACCGGAGGCCCAGCCCAGAATTGCTGTTTTTTGCCTATTTCAGAGTTTCGCAGAAAAAGAATATCAAATGGAGTCCAAACGGAATGAAACCTTCGGGAACGTGATTTTTGGAACGAATGTGATCTAGAGGACTTGGACCCTACGTCAAGAAAGCAACCAGGAAGGCATGAGGTAGGGGGCCCATGTTGCTCCACCGACGTACTTCTTCCTCCTATATATATCTACGTACCCCCAAACTACCAGATACAGAGCCAAAACCCTAATTCCACCGCCACAACCTTCTGTACCCATGAGATCCCATCTTGGGGCCTTTTACGGAGCTCCCGGAGGGGGCATCGATCACGAACGACTTGTACATCAACAGCATAGCCTCTACGATGATGTGCGAGTAGTTTACCTCAGACCTTCGAGTCCATAGTTATTAGCTAGATGGTTCTTCTCTATTTTTGGATCTCAATACAATGTTCTCCCCCTCTCTTATGGAGATCTATTCGATGTAATCTTATTTTGCGGTGTGTTTGCTGAGACCGATGAATTGTGGGTTTATGATCAAGTTTATCTATGAAAAATATTTGAATCTTCTCTGAATTCTTTTATGTATGATTGGTTATCTTTCAAGTCTCTTCAAACTATCAGTTTGGTTTGTCCTACTAGATTGATCTTTCTTGCAATGGGAGAAGTGCTTAGCTTTGGGTTCAATCTTGCGGTGTCCTTTCCCAGTGACAGTAGGGGCAGCAAGGCACGTATTGTATGGTTGCCATCGAGGATAACAAGATGGGGTTTATCCCTCTACATCATGTCATCTTGCTTAAAGCGTTACTCTGTTCTTTTGAACTTAATACGCTAGATGCATGCTGGATAGCGGTCGATGTGTGGAGTAATAGTGGTAGATGCAGGCAGGAGTCGATCTACTTGTCTCAGACGTGATGCCTATATACATGATCATACCTAGATATTCTCATAACTATGCTCAATTTCTGTCAATTGCTCAACAGTAATTTGTTTACCCACCGTAATACTTATGCTCTCGAGAGAAGCCACTAGTGAAACCTATGGCCCCCAGGTCTATTTTCTATCATATTAATCTTCCATCAACAAGCTATTTCTTGCACCGTTTTTATTTTGCTTTATTTACTTTGCATCTTTATCATAAAAACACCAAAAATATTATCTTATCATATCTATCAGATCTCACTTTCGTAAGTGACCGTGAAGGGATTGACAACCCCTTTATTGCGTTGGTTGCGAGGATTTTATTTGTTTGTGTAGGTGCGAGGGACTCGTGCGTGGCCACCTACTGGATTGATACCTTGGTTCTCAAAAACTGAGGGAAATACTTACGCTACTTTGCTGCTTCACCCTTTCCTCTTCAAGAGAAAACCAACGCAGTGCTCAAGAGGTAGCACGAAGGATTTCTGGCGCCGTTGCCGAGGAGTCTACGCAAAAGTCAACATACCAAGTACCCATCACAAACCCTTATCTCCCGCATTACATTATTTTCCATTTTCCTCTCGTTTCCCTCTCCCCCACTTCACCCTTGCCGTTTTATTTGCCCTCTCTCTCTGTCCTCCTTCTCTTTCCCTATTTGCCTCCTTTTGCCCGTTTCTTGTGTGCTTGTGTGTTGGATTGCTTGCCTGTCACGATGGCTCAAGATAATACCAAATTGTGTGACTTTACTAATACCAACAACAATGCGTATAGAGGTAATTTTAATCCTAGGCCGTATCCTAGTAATTCCTCTAATAATTATGGTAATTCCTACAACAATTCTTATGGAAATTTTAATAAGATTCCCTCTGAATTTGAGACTAGTGTTAAGGAGTTTATGAATTCGCAAAAGAATTTCAATGCTTTGCTTGAAGAAAAATTGCTTAAGATTGATGAATTGGCTAGGAACATGGATAGAATTTCTCTTGATGTTGATTCTTTGAAACTTAGATCTATTCCACCTAAGCATGATATCAATGAGTCTCTCAAAGCCATGATAATTAACATTGATGAGTGCAAAGAAAGAACCGCTAGGATGCATGCTAAGAAAGATTGTTTTGTGAAAGCGTGTTCTTCTAGTTTCCATGAAAATAAAGATGAAGATCTAAAAGTTATTGATGTGTCCCCTATTAAATCTTTGTTTTGCAATGTGAATCTTGATAATGATGGGACTGAATATGATCCACCTTTACCTAGAAGGCGTTCCAAAAATTCGGAGTCTTTAGATCTTGATGCTAAACTTGTTAAAAGTGGGATTGAAGAGGTCAAAACTTTAAATATCAATGAACCCACTATTTTGGATTTCAAGGAATTTAATTATGATAATTTCTCTTTGATAGATTGTATTTGCTTGTTACAATCCGTGCTAAATTCTCCACATGCTTATAGTCAAAATAAAGCTTTTACTAAACATATCGTTAATGCTTTGATGCAATCTTATGAAGAAAAACTTGAGTTGGAAGTTTCTATCCCTAGAAAACTTTATGATGAGTGGGAACCTACTATTGAAATTAAAATTAAAGATCATGAATGCTATGCTTTGTGTGATTTGGGTGCTAGTGTTTTCACGATTCCAAAGACTTTGTGTGATTTGCTAGGTTTCCGTGATTTTGATGATTGCTCTTTAAACTTGCACCTTGTGGGTTCCACTATTAAGAAACCTATGGGAAGAATTAATGATGTTCTTATTGCGGGTTCCACTATTAAGAAAAACCATAGATTTTATTGTTCTTGACATAGATTGCAATCCTTTATGTCCTATTATTCTTGGTAGACCTTTCCTTAGAACGATTGGTGCAATTATTGATATGAAGGAAAGGAATATTAGATTCCAATTTCCGTTAAGGAAAGGTATGGAACACTTCCCTAGAAAGAAAATTAAATTACCATATGAATCTATTATGAGAGCCACTTATGGATTGCCTACCAAAGATGGGAATACCTAGATCTATCTTTGCTTTTATGCCTAGCTAGGGGCGTTAAACGATAGCGATTATTGGGAGGCAACTCGATTTTATTTTTATTACTTGCTTTTTGCTCCTGTTTATTAATAAATAATTTATATATCCTCTGTTCTGGTTGTGTTTTTTGTGTTTAATTAGTGTTTGTGCCAAGTAGAACCGTTGGGAAGACTTGGGGAAAGTCTTTTTGATCTTGCTGTAAAAAACAGAAACTTTAGCGCTCACAAGAATTGCTGCCATTTTTATTTGGAAAGTGATATTTAGTTAATTATTTTTTATGATGATTAATAGATAAATTACTCACGTCCAGCAATTTATTTTAGAATTTTTGGGGTTCCAGAAGTTTGCGTTAGCTACAGATTACTACAGACTGTTCTGTTTTTGACAGATTCTGTTTTTCGTGTGTTGTTTGCTTATTTTGATGAATCTATGGCTAGTAAAATAGTTTATAAACCATAGAGAAGTTGTAATACAGTAGGTTTAACACCAATATAAATTAATAATGAGTTCATTATAGTACCTTGAAGTGGTTTTTTGTTTTCTCTCGCTAACGGAGCTCACGACATTTTCTATTTTGAGTTTTGTGTTGTGAAATTTTCAAGTTTTGGGTGAAAGATTTGATGGATTATGTAACAAGGAGTGGCAAGAGCCTAAGCTTGGGGATTCCCATGGCACCCCAAGATAATCTAAGGACACCTAAAAGCCAAAGCTTGGGGATGCCCCGGAAGGCATCCCCTCTTTCGTCTACTTCCATCGGTAACTTTACTTGGAGCTATTTTTTATTCACCACATGATATGTGTTTTGCTTGGAGCGTCATGTATTATTTGAGTCTTTATTTGTTAGTTTGCCACAATCATCTTTGCTGTACACACCTTTTGAGTTACTAGAATACTATTATTATCTCATGCTTCACTTATATTATTTTGATAGTCTTAAACAACATGGTAATTTACTTAAACTGGGAAATTAATCCTAATATGCTAGGCATTCAAGATTAGTAAAAAAATTCTTATGAGTGTGCTGAATACTAAGAGAAGTTTGGTACTTGATAATTGTTTTGAGATATGGAGATGGTGATATTAGAGTCATGCTAGTTGAGTAGTTGTAAATTTGAGAAATACTTATGTTGAAGTTTGTGATTCCCGTAGCATACACGTATGGTGAACCAACAAGGCACCCAAGACCCTCGCGAGGGGCCAAGCCTCACGAGGCGGACGACGCAAGACCTCCTCGGGAGTGGCCTGGTCAGGCAGGCTCGCGAGGAGCGGAGATATCAAGGCGAGGCAAACCTCACGAGGCTCTCGTGACGTGAGCCATGACAATCGACACCATGCGGGCGCCAGCACGCGCAGCGTCCTTGATTCCTCTTTGGTGCAAGGGAGGCAAGCGCAGCCGTAGAGTACTGAGCCCTCAGGCAAAGGTTGCCATTTCGGTGCAACAATACTAAGACCATGGACTGCCATTTCGGTGCACGTACTAGCTGCCCCCCTTCAAATTAGACCGCCATTGTGGGCTCCCTTCCCACTCGATATTTGGGAAGAGGACCAGGGCCTGTATAAGTAGAGCTAGCCACCACCATAGGAAGGGATCGAATCCTCACACTACAAGTTCATATGCACAAGAACACCTCAACCTCAGGAGGTCATTCTTCCCTTGTACTGTTCATCATCAGCCCAAGAGGCAATCCACCACCACCACACTGGAGTAATGTATTACACCACAACGGTGGCCCGAACCAGTATAAACCCCGTGTCTTTCTGTGTCGTGAGTTCATCGAGTTCATATGCAAGATCTTAGCGAGCTAGAGCGTAGATCGGTAGGAGGGAAAGACTTCGCGCGCACCCTAGTGTTTGAACCTTAAGGGTTTGCCGGAACCCCACATCAGACATTTGGCACGCCGGGTAGGGGTGCACCGTAGCTTCCTTTCCGTCAGTCCGTCGCGCCGTCGTCTCCATGTCGGACGCTCGCCGTGCTCGAGCTGAGCGTCGGTCTGCACTCGCCGCCCGCGTCGCTCAGACGGCTCCCGTCGGCAGGCCACCTCGTTGTTCTCCGTCCCCCGCCGCCAACGCTGCCACCGGCTCGGTGGGGAACGAGCAGCAGGCGTCCTTGCTGCATCCTTCGGTGCGGCAGGACGGCCGCACCGCTACTCCATCACTCACCCCTGCTGGTTCTTCATCTCACGCGCACCGTGCTCCCATGGAAGCACGGGCCGAACTCCTCGCGGCGAACGAGCTCCCGCGTTACCGCCCCGTCGATGACCTCTATGAGGAGTGGCTCTACCGCGTCGCCGAGCTCGTTCGTGCCGCAGGGGGCTCTCCGGCGCCGTCCCACTCTCTGCCTCCCCCTTAACCAGCCGCGGGCGACGGGGCTCATGGCATGCCCCCACCGCCTCGACCCCAAGACGGTGCCTTGGCACCCAGGCGTGCGCCTCCGTGGCGTGATCCACCACGCCCGGCGCCCGCGCATGAAGAAAGAAGCTGCCAAGAAATCCCGCGGCCACGATAAGCTGCACCGGCGCTCCCCGTGCCACCTCGTCAAGACCGCGTGCAGCCAGCAGTGGCGCAGCACGGACCTCGCCAAGACCAAGTTCCGCCTCAGAAATGGGCCCCGGCGACCACGGCTGGCTACCGTGCCTTCACCCCGAACTGCGTAGCGTCGCCTCGCCAGGCAAGTTCAAGCCAGATGTACCTCCTCGATACGACGGCACCGCCGACCCCGCGGAGTTCCTGCACCTCTATGAGTTGAGCATCGAAGAGGCCAACAACGACGAAAAAGTCATGGCGAACTGGTTTCCCATGGCTCTCAAGGATGGGTCCCGCTCCTGGCTCCTGAACCTGCAGAACGGCTCGATCTCCTCCTAGGACGAGATGCACGACTGCTTCGTCGCCAATTTCCAGGGCACTCGTGACCGCCCATCGGCCGCGGGCGAGCTACGCCGCATCAAGCAACAACCAGGAGAGACCCTCCAGAAGTACATCCAGCGCTTCAACAACACACGCCTCAAGATCCCCAAGGTCACGGACGAGGCCATCATCTCCGTGTTTTTCGACGGCGTCCGCGATGTCAAGATGAAGGAAGAGCTGGCTATCCATGAGGAGCTTTGCACATCTCTGGAGCTGTTCAACCTGGCGACCAAGTGCGCAAGAGCCGAGGAGGGGCGCCTCTCTCTCCTTGAGCTGCTAGCTGCAGTAGTGGAGGAGAAGAAGGCCAAGGCCAAGGATGTGAAGCACAAAGAGGCAGTGGTGCTCGCAGCGGAGCCCGACACCAAGCGAGGTAGAGATCAGCCCGAGTCATCCAAGAACGGCCGTCCGTTCCGTGCCTTCCACAACCTGAACACCCATAACACCAGCGACTGTCAAGAGCTCAGAGCCATACGAGATGGACGCTTCGGTCGACGCCCTGAGCGCAACGACCGGGGCTACGGCCGCGGAGGAGGACGCGGAGGCGGACGCTGGGACGACCGTGGCCCGCGCCATGAGTGGCGTTACCGGCCTCGTGAGGACTGCTGGCAGGACCAACCTCGCGAGGGCGCCTGGAGGGACCCGCCTCGCGAGGATCGCCCCCAGGGCAACGCCGGTCTTCCCCCATTGTCGCCACCAAGAAGGAACGACGACCACCATCAGGACGAGGGGGCTGGGGGCTTCCAGGAGCCGTGTGCGATCGCTTGCATCTTGGGCGGTGCTCAGGCCCCAACCTCTCAGCGCATCTTCAAACAGTTCGCTTGTGAGGTGAACGCGGCGCTCCCCAAGCTCGAGGCCACGCGCCCGCTCAAGTGGTCCCAGTGCGCCATCACCTTCAACTCGGCCGACCAGCTCAAGTGCGCAGCCACCGCTGGCACACTCCCTATGCTGTGCTCCCCAGTCATCGGCAACGTGCAAGTCACCAAGACTCTCATCGACGGCGGCGCAGGGCTCAACGTCCTGTCCGTCGACATGTTCGACAACCTCCAAGTGCCCTATGAGCAGCTCCAGCCAACCAAGCCTTTCTCAGGAGTGACTGACGGTTCCACCATACCTGTAGGGCAAGTCCGCCTGCCTGTCACCTTCGGGGAGTGCAAGAACTACCGCACTGAGCTCATCGACTTTGACGTCGTGCACATCCGCCTGCCGTACAATGCCATCCTCGGGTATCCAGCCCTGGCCAAGTTCATGGCGGTCACTCACCATGGCTACAACGTCCTCAAGATGCTAGGAAGCGGGGGAATCATCACGGTCCCATGTGAAGAAAGGGATGCGGTGTGCTCCCTTGAGCGCGCCTTCCAAGCCACAGCAATCAACAACCCTGACAGCAGAAGTGAAGGCCCTCCAGAGACCATCCCCAAGAAGAAGCAGTCACGCCGTGTAGGACCCCAAGAAGATGGCGTCGTGTCAGGAGCCTCGTCAGGATCAGCGCCCACTCCAGGGGCGCCTCCCTCCACCGCATAGGAAAGTGCGCCCGGCGCCCTCCTCGGGTAGGGCTCGGGGGCTCTCTTCTGGAGAGCCTCAGACCTTGCCAACCTCACGAGGGAGGCGCTTGGGTACCACTTGGAAGCGTGCATCACGGCACACTTTCCTTAGGAGAGCATAGGGCGAGGAGTGCCCACCACCCAGGAGTTCATCACCAAGACCACCCAAGAGCTACAAGACGCGAGAGCCATGCGCGGCGACAGCCGCTCATCGAGCGCGGCTCACCATCCAGGCGAGGGTGCTGAGCTGCGCGTCTGCATCGACATCCCAGGGCTCAATAGGGCCGCATCTTAGGAGCGCTTCTAGCCTTCGCGTGCGCGCCGCTGTGAGGGTCCACCACACAGCTGCGTTCGCATGCCCTCCGGCTTGCCGAGTGTGGCATCGGCCTATCAGCGCATCGTGCGGAAAGTCCTGGCGGCTCAGGAGGCCAGGTTCCACGCCATTCAGGAGGAGATGGGGACCGACTTCAGGAAACCTCCTGAGCCCCGAGAGCCCCCTGAGGCTCAGGGCCCTGGTGGTTCATGAGGAGCCATTCCTTCAACGCGTGGCTTCAACCACACCAACTCTACTTCGTCTATAGAACCAGGTGACATGTTCCAAGTTCATTTAAGCTGGGAGCGCTCCTCGGGCTGCATTATTCCCAGGCCACACGGGTCCGTCCCTGTGGCACGTATCCCTTTTGCTATGCCTTTAGCTTACCTTGTTGGGGGCGCCCCTCGGGCTGCATCATCCCCACGCTGCTCGGGCCAGACCAAGTGGCATGTATCTTCCTGCATTTATCCAAGTTGATCTGCTCTTCATGCTTCACCTGCCAACTGTTATCACCTGCTCGATCATCGCCTCCCTCGGGGCCACTACACAGGCACGGCGCTGGTGCATGGGTCCGTCCCTGCCATGACCGACAAATCTGAGTGGTCGAGCTCTGGCTCGCGGCACGCGCCGTGCACGTCACCTCACCAGGCCCTCAGTGACTTCACTTCATCTGGACCAACCAGCGGCAGGCAGGCGGTAGTAACGGCAAACCATGTTTCTTCTTGTGCCTGTCCACAGGGACCCCGCGGGAAGGATAGCAGACGGCACCGCGAGTCTCCTTTTCTCTCATGCGATTCGCTTGCGTGTTAAAAGGGGGGCTCCCGAGCATCGCGACTCAGGAGCTCTTACTGGCTCTCCAGCCCTCACCCCCTGGCCTTGACCATGGCATCGTGACCTGGCATACCAGTGGCGGCTGGGCTCGCTTGAGGGCCGGGACCTGAGGATGTAGAGCACTAAGAATAGCTCAGGAGAAGGAAAACTCGTACGGACCGACCTAGATATGTCGCGTAAGTTGGCGCGCAGCCCTAGCGCAACATCGGGAATCACCGCGAAGTCAGCAAGATAAGTCTCGCCCTCGGATCGGCTAAATATTTGGGCCTAGTGGTCGCTCACACCATGCCGCAACCCTGTTGTGGCCAAGTCATCTTCCTTTCCTTCCTTAGCATGGCCGCTTGGGCGCTAAGGGGGACCTCCTAAGCATCGCGCCTCAGGGGCTCTTACTGGACCTCGGGCCACGCACCTCCTGGCCTTGACCACGGCATAGTGACCTGGCATACTAGCGACGGCTGTAGCCGCCTTGGGACCGGGACCCGTCAGCATAGAGCAACAAGCTATCGCGAGGAAAGAAAGGGGGGACCGAGCCTTAACGGGACACGCGTTCAACAAATCTTCATAACAAGGAAGATAAGTACAAAGGCATTGCAGATCCTTACATGCCCCCATGGGGTGATTCATGATTCTTCGCAGGAAACAAAAGCTGATGCTAAGCGGGATCCTATCTACATCCTTCCGTGGCGGACGCCATCATCAACAGTGGGCCACGGGAGGCCGGCGCCAACCCCATCCAGATCAGCGGCGGAGGCGGCCGGACCCCGCAGCCCTGCTCCGAGCACGGTGAGAGCTCGGGGGGACGTAGCTATCACCGCTCGTCTCCAGAGTCTCGTAGGGCTCAGGAGAGCTGCTAGACTCCCAAGGGCTGCTGCTGCTGGAGTGGTCGTGAGCAGAGCGCGCATCAGCCTCGCGCTCCTCTCCGGAGCAGCACTCCAGGCGGCGGCCCTCGGCGTCGAAGACCTTGAAGAAGAGCGTGGAGGCGCCGTCATACTCGAAGTGGATCGCAAGGCGCCCCTCGCATGACAGACCCGTGCGACTTTGCCCCAGCCGCGAGTCATGAAGATCTTGTCAGTGGGGACCGCTTCGATCTTTACTCCGGTCGCTGGAGCACTGCAGTCGGCGTGCTGCAGCCAGAGCTCTAGAGGCCCCCTTGGCGGCATCACGTCGGAGAAGAACTGCAGGAAGCGGATCCAGGAGCTCGGATGCATCGGTGCCCAAAGCACCAACTCGCACGAGGAGTCCGCAACATGGACGGCACGGCGACCCCGGATGTGGCGCTGCTCGTTGCTTCATCCTCCCGAGCCCTCGGCTTGGGCCTACAGGGTAGCGGATACCCCGGAGGAGGCCGCTCGCACCAAGGCCTCGTCACCACTTGCATCGCCGCTTCATCACGATGATGGATCGACCTCTTCTTCGGCAGAAGAGGTCCCGGATCGTCACGGAGAGCTTTCCCCTTCTCTTCGGTGGAGAACCTTCTGATAGGCGCCATTGGAGCAAGCAGTGGAGCAAGGAGGAAGAAGCAAGCAATCGAGGAGGAGATAGGCAATGGGGGCTCCGCCCCCTCTCCATTTATAGTGGAAGAAGGCCAACTGGCACCTCCCACGATTGCAGGTAATGATGGTTTCCCTTGCATGTCGCATGGACTTGTCAAGTCGTGCAGACGCCGAGGCAGCATGGGGAAGCGGAGACACCCACGTCCAATCAACTATCACGTGTCAACCGAGGCCGTAGGCTTTGGGGGCCTGCGGTGCTCCAAACTTGACCCTTGGCTTCGCCGTAAAGCCAAGCCCGAGCACACCTTGGGCCCGGGGGTTACTGTCGGCGTTCTGGGAACGGGGGTTGTCGGATGTGGGGTTCCGGCTAACCCTTAAGGTTCGAACACTGGGGTGCGCGCGAAGTCTTTCCCTTCTACCAATCTATGCTCTAGCTCGCTAAGATCTTGCAGACGAACTCGACGAACTCGCAACACAGATAGACACAGGGTTTATACTGGTTCGGGCCACTGTGATGGTGTAATACCCTACTCCAGTGTGGTGGTGATGGATTGCCTCTTGGGCTGATGATGAACAGTACACGGGAAGATCAGCCTCCTGAGGTTGAGGTGCTCTTGTGCGTATGAACTTGTGTGTCTCTGGGGCTGATGAGTCCGTGCCCCTACTATGGTGTCTAGCTCTACTTATAGAGGCACTGGTCCTCTTCCCAAATATCGAGCGGGAAGGGAGCCAATAATGGCGGGCTAATTTGAAGAGGGACAACTAGTACAAGCTATCCTGACAAAAGGTAGTCTGTGCCCGTGAAAGGCTCTGGTGGTGACGCCGTCTTGGGCTCCACGATGACCTTCGCCTTGCCGTCCGCCTGGTCTTGGTATTCTTGCACCGAAATGGAAACCTTTGCCTGAGGCCTCGGTACTCCGCGGCTGCGCTTGCCTCCTTTGCACCGAAGAGGAAACAAGGACGTTGCGTGCACTGGCGCCCGCCTGGTGTCGATCGTCATGACTCATGTCACGAGAGCCTCGTGAGGTTCGCCTCGCCTTGATATCTCTGCTCCTCGCGAGCCTCCTTGACCAGGCCACTCCTGAGGAGGTCTTGCGTCGTCTGCCTCGCGAGGCTTGGCCCCTCGTGAGGGTCTTGGGTGCCTTGTTGGTGAAGATGGGTCGTACGGCCTGCTAGCTCCGCCATGCCGCGGGCCGCAGGCAGGCAAGTCTAGGAACCCCCGTTCCCAGAACACCGATAGTAGCCCCCGGGCCCAAGGTGCGCTCGGACTTGGCTTCATGGCAAAGCCAAGGGTCAAGTTCGGAGCACCGCGGGCCCCCGAAAGCCTGCGGCCTCGGTTGACGCGCGGCGGTTGATTGGACGTGGGCGTCTCCGCTTCCCCATGCTGCCTTGGCAACTGCTTGACCTGACAAAAGGTTGGCGCGGGCGGCACTTGCCTTCATTGCTTCATTGCTTCTTCGTCGCCTACTACCTACAGATCTGCTCCGGCCTTGCTCTGCATCTGCCGCCCATGGCGCCGCGCAAGGTCAAGACTTCCTCGTCTCCTACTTGGTACGAGCCCGCTCTTGAGGCGCCCACTGTCATGGAGAAGAGCCTTGACTCCGTGCGCCTGCTGACGGCGGGAGAGAGCAACGAGTGGGGGAAGACGGAGCTCCGGCTTGCCTCCGACGAGCCGGAGCCTGAGGGGAGCACCTTCTTTCCCTTCTTTTCGAACAGCGTTGACGTCGGGTTGGTCCCTCCCTTCTCTGATTTCTTTTATGAAGTCCTCGACCACTATGGGCTGCAAGCGCTGCATCTCCATCCCAACTCTGTCCTCCTCTTGTCCATCTTTGCCTAATACTATGAGGCGTACCTGGGTGTGATGCCGTCCGTGGCGCTCCTGCGCCATTTCTTCTTCCTCCGCGTCAGCGAGGGTCACATCTCTGGATGCTCCAACTTCGTTGCGTCCGGCAAGGCCAACTCGATCTCGAGCACCAGGAAGAGGGCCGACAACATTCGATCCAAATGGGTCATGGTGGACTCCAAGCTCATCCATCCACGCCTGGTGTTGCCGACGGAGGCAACCTGGCAAGGCAAGGAGTGGTCCAGGGCGGAGCTTGTCGACGAGCGGGCATCGTCAATGTTGGGGTAGATGATGACTGACCTAAGGCCAGGCAATTCGAGGGCGGCCAAAATAACGGGAGCGATGCTCCTGAGGGAGTTCTTGACGTTGTGGGTTGCCCCGCTCCAGGCGTGCGCGCCCCTTTTGGGAGCTTGAAGGAGGAGAAAACAAGGCCCGCCTGAGGCCGAGGGACCTGCCTGATGACGAACTGGATGTCGTCCTGTGCCTCATAGTTGGAGACAACCAAGAGTACCCGCCTAGCGCCTTCATTTCCCTGTTCCAATGCAGGGACCGGGAGGAGTTCGTCGCCTCCAGGCCGACTTTTGATGCGCGCGGGCTGGTGCCGCTGGTGTTTTCGGGAGCTCCTACGGTGCCAAAACCGACGGAGGTGTCTTCTGGCGAGTCCTGCGGAGAGGGGGAAGAGGAGGTGGACTCGGAGGAAACTCTGGAAGAGGTGGGGGATACCTCCCCTCCGAGCAAGGCCGAGATTCTCCGCGCCCTTCCTGATGATGCCAAGGCCGACGCCTAACTAGGAGGGAAGGAGCAACCCCTCGTCCCGACGAAGGGTAGGTCGTCGCTGCTGGACCGTGGTACCGCCTCCACCCCAACACCTCCTGGGGCTGGATCCGGTTCTGCCTCCTCACACACGGCGCCACCGGAGCCCGAACGCCTGCTCCTCAGGTCCCAACGTTGTCAGGACACAAGCATCACAAGCGGAGGGTGGAGTACCTCGCGGTGGATTGGTAGGTGTCTCGAGCTTCGCTTTATCCCGGCTGGTACTTATTATTTCTCGACGCTCGCCTTTGGTTGATCAGGCCGACATCTTCGGCGAAGAGGAGGAAGGAGGGTACGGTGGTTGTGCCTCCCTCCGCAGAGCAAGGAGGCAACATTGCCTGTGTCTCCCTAGCCTGGTCGTCCTCGCGGGGCCAAGAGGATCATTGCCGCGCAGAGTCAGCCCCCATGGCCCCGCTGGCTCCGGAGGTGCCGGTACTTGGCGCGGCTGATGGGGTCCCAGCTGCTCCGGAACCCGCGGTCTCCTAAGCTCTGGTGATGATGTCGCTTCCTCCTCCTGCTGCATCTCCACTTCCAGGTCCTTCTGCTCCTGCTGGCATCTTGGAGCATGCCCTTTCAGAGATGACCCAAGTGCAGGCGGATCTCCTGAGCGCTGACCCGCGCCTGGTGGCCGGGCGTCTAGAGTTGGCCTCCGGCTGGCTTCATTCTGACCTGTCGGTACGCGCGGCGCTGGGCCAGGCTATTGCGGCTTCCAAGAGGGAGAAGGAAGGGGCCGTCGGCGCTGCAGCCGATCGTGAGGTGGCGCTAAAAGATGCCAAGGCCGCCCGTGACCGCTGCCAAGCACTGGAGGGCGAGTTGCAGAGCCTACGTAACAAGCATGCCGAGGAGGTACGCCGCCGCCAAGCAGAGGAGAAGGAGGTGAAGGCCCGGGAGGAAGCCGTCAAGAACTGTGATGCTGAGCTGGCGGAGCTGGGGAAGAAGCAGGCTGCCGAGCGCACCCGGTTGGAAGAGTTGGAGCAGAAGATGGGGGCGAAGGAGGCCGATCTTGCCGCCAAGGCGCGAGTCCTGGCCGAAGACCGTGTGGCCTTCGCCGACCTCGAGAAGAGATCTGCCAAGGCGCTGAGGACGCTCTACGAGCATGGCCTGGAGAGGCCGCTGGACGCTGACGAGGACGGCTCCGCCCAGCTGCTTCCTCTCGTGGTGAAGGCACTTAAGGAGGTCGTTGAGGGCCTCGGTCCCATGGCGGAGGCAGAAGCTCATGTTCTGTCTTCAGCCACACTGACTCGCGTCCTCAGCCATCTGCACCTCCGCGACCCCAACGCTCGCTTTGGCGAGCTGCTAGAGCCGGTGGCTCAAGACCTCTGCGAAGCCGCCGCCGCAGATATTCAAGGTCAAGTGGGGGCTTTGCTAGGGAAGTTCCGTGGCTTTGTCTCCGATCCTCTGTCTGGCGATGCCGTGGGTCCTGCGGCTGGCGGTGAAGGTGAGAACAACGTCACTGATACGTCTCCAATGTATCTATAATTTTTGATTGCTCCATGCTATATTATCTACTATTTTGGACATTATTGGGCTTTATTATCCACTTTTATATTATTTTTGGGACCAACCTATTAACCGGAGGCCCAGCCTAGAATTGTTGTTTTTTTGCCTATTTTAGGGTTTCCAAGAAAAAGAATATCAAACGGAGTCCAAACAGAATGAAACCTTCGGGAACGTGATTTTCTCAATGAACAAGACCCGGGAGACATGGACCCTACGTCAATAAAGAAAAGAGGAGGCCATGAGGTAGGGGGCACGCCTACCCCCGCCGGCGCGCCCTCCACCGTCGTGGGCCCCCTGTTGCTCCACCGACGTACTCCTTCCTCCTATATATACCTACGTACCCCCAAACGATTAGATACGGAGCCAAAAACCTAATTCCACCGCCGCAACTTTCTGTATCCACGAGATCCCATCTTGGGGCCTATTCCAGAGCTCCGCCAGAGGGGGCATCGATCACGGAGGGCTTCTACATCAACACCACAGCCCCTCCGATGAAGTGTGAGTATTTTACCTCAGACCTACGTGTCCATAGTTAGTAGCTACATGGCTTGTTCTCTCTTTTTGGATCTCAATACAATGTTCTCCCCCTCTCTTGTGGAGAACTATTCGATGTAATCTTCTTTTTGCGGTGTGTTTGTTGAGACCGATGAATTGTGGGTTTATGATCAAGTCTATCTATGAATAATATTTGAATCTTCTCTAAATTATTTTATGTATGATTGGTTATCTTTGCAAGTCTCTTCCAATTATCAGTTTGGTTTGGCCTACTAGATTGATCTTTCTTGCAATGGGAGAAGTGCTTAGCTTTGGGTTCACTCTTGTGGTGTCCTTTCCCGGTGACAGTAGGGGCAGCAAGGCACGTATTGTATTGTTGCCATCGAGGATAACAAGATGGGGTTTTCTTCATATTGCATGAGTCTATCCCTCTACATCATGTCACCTTGCTTAAGGCGTTGCTCTATTTTTAACTTAATACTCTAGATTCATGCTGGATAGCGGTCGATGAGTGGAGTAATAGTAGTAGATGCAGGCAGGAGTCGGTCTACTTGTCTCGGACGTGATGCCTATATACATGATCATACCTAGATATTCTCATAACTATGCTCAATTCTGTCAATTGCTCAACGGTAATTTGTTCACCCACCGTAGAATACTTATGCTCTCGAGAGAAGCCACTAGTGAAACCTATGGCCCCGGGTCTATCATCATCATATTAATCTCCTACTACTTATTTATTTCCTTTGCCTTTCTTTTACTTTGCATCTTTATCATAAAAATACCAAAAATATTATATTATCATATATATCAGATCTCACTCTCGTAAGTGGCCTTATAGGGATTGACAACCCCTATTTGCGTTGGTTGCGAGGATTTATTTGTTTTGTGCAGGTACGAGGGACTCGCGCGTAGCCTCCTACTGGATTGATACCTTGGTTCTTAAAAACTAAGGGAAATACTTACGCTACTTTGCTGCATCATCCCTTCCTCTTCGAGGAAAACCAACGCAGTGCTCAAGAGGTGGCAAGAAGGATTGCTGGCGCCGTTGCCGAGGAGGTCTGTGCAAAAGTCAACATACCAAGTACCTATCACATACTCTTATCTCCCGCATTACATTATTTGTCATTTGCCTCTTGCTTTCCTCTCCCCCACTTCACCCTTGCCGTTTTATTCGCCCTCTCTCTCTATCCTCCCTCTATTTCTATATTTGCCTCTTTTTGCCCGCTTGCTTTCTGTTTGCTTGTGTGTTAGTTCGTTTGCTTGTCGTTATGGCTAGTCCCTTATCTTCTCCGTTGTCTCCTGAGAATGAAATTCTAAATTTTAAGCAAAGGGAGGGAGAAAATCTAAAAGATGATTGGTATAGAATTTGCAATGCTCAAAATAGATCTACTAGGAAGCAATCTACTTCCGTTCTTCTTCGCAATTTTTATGTAGGCATTACTCCTTGGCACCATTATGTTCTTGATACTATTACCGGAGGGAACTTTTTGGGTAGCCATACTTTTGATTCTTATAATGCTATGTTAGATTTATTTGGCTTACCTCCACTCTTGGTTAACGAAACTATATTAACTTTGGAGCCTGTAATGCAAAGGCTTGAAATTATTGAAATTAAGGTTGCTACCGTAGAGTTAATTGAAAATTTGGATAAAAAGATCCACACCCGAATCTCTCAATATGGATCTAAAGTAGGAGTTACTTTGAAAAATATTAAAGAAAAGGAACCCATAGTTAATGAGAAAATAAATCTCGATTCCACTAGGATCGATAAACTTGAGGGTATTATCAGCAACTTGGGAACCGCTTTTTCTTCCGTAAAGAATACTCCAAGTCCTCCCACTAAAATTGCCAAGCTTATGTATGTTCCTAAAAATAAGGGTGAATCCTCTAGTAAGGAAAATGCGAATCTCAAATCTATAAGTATTCATCCCAATCTTTTTGCTATCATTAAGGAATCATTTGTTACAAATGAATTTTTCGATGTTGTGCCTATAAGTTTGATAATTAATAAAAAGAAAGAAATTGCTAAAGATGGTAGATGCCTCATTGAAGAATTGCCCACCAAAGATTGCAATACCTAGATCTATTCTTGCTTGTTATGCCTAGCTAGGGGCGTTAAACGATAGCGCTTGTTGGCAGGCAACCCAATTTTATTTTCATTCCTTGCTTTTTTCTCCTGTTTAGTAAAAATAATTTATATAGCCTCTGTTTTGTTTGTGTTATTTTGTGTTTAATTAGTGTTTGTGCCAAGTAGAACCGTTGGGAAGACTTGGGGAAAGTCTTGTTGAACTTGCTGTAAAAAACAGAGACTTTAGCGCTCACGAGAACTGCTGTCATTTTTATTTGGAAAGTGATATTTAGTTAATTATTTTTGAAGATGATTAATAGATAAATTTCTCACGTCCAGCAATTTATTTTAGAATTTTTGGGGTTCCAGATCTTGCTCTAGCTACAGATTACTATAGGCTATTCTGTTTTTGACAGATTCTGTTTTTTGTGTGTTGTTTGCTTATTTTGATGAATCTATGGCTAGTAAAATAGTTTATAAACCATAGAGAAGTTGTAATACAGTAGGTATAACACCAATATAAATAAAGAATGAGTTCATTACAGTACCTTGAAGTCGTCTTTTATTTTCTTTCGCTAATGGAGCTCACGAGATTTTCTACTTTAAGTTTTGTGTTGTGAAGTTTTCTAGTTTTGGGTAAAGATTTGATGGATTATGGAACAAGGAGTGGCAAGAGCCTAAGCTTGGGGATGCCCATGGCACCCCCAAGATAATCTAAGGACACCTAAAAGCCAAAGCTTGGGTATGCCCCGGAAGGCATCCCCTCTTTTGTCTACTTCTATCGGTAACTTTACTTGGAGCTATATTTTTATTCGCCACATGATATGTGTTTTTCTTGGAGCGTCCTGTATTATTTGAGTCTTTGATTTTTAGTTTAACACAATCATCCTTTCTGTACACACCTTTTGAGAGAGCCATACATGATTTGGAATTTGTTAGAATACTCTATGTGCTTCGCTTATATCTTTTGAGCTATATAATTTTGCTCTAGTACTTCACTTATATCTTTTAGAGCACGGTGGTGGATTTGTTTTATAGAAACTATTGATCTCTCATGCTAAACTTAGATTATTTTGAGAGTCTTGATAGCATGGTAATTTGCTTAAAATCCAAATATGCTAGGTATTCAAGAATAAAAAAATTCTCTTATGAGTGTGTTGAATACTATGATAAGTTTGATACTTGATAATTGTTTTGAGATATGGAGATGGTGATATTAAAGTCATGCTAGTTGAGTAGTTGTGAATTTGAGAAATACTTGTGTTGAAGCTTGTGATTCCCGTAGCATGCACATATGGTGAACCGTTATGTCATGAAGTCGGAGCATGATTTATTTATTGATTGTCTTCCTTATGAGTGGCGGTCGGGGACGAGCGATGGTATTTTCCTACCAATATATCCCCCTAGGAGCATGCGCGTAATACTTTGATTTGATAACTTGTAGATTTTTGCAATAAGTATATGAGTTCTTTATGACTAATGTTGAGTCCATGGATTATACTCACTCTCACCCTTCCACCTTTGCTAGCCTCTCTAATACCGCGCACCTTTCGCCGGTATCATACACCCACCATGTACCTTCCTCAAAACAGCCACCATACCAACCTATTATGGCATTTCCATAGTCATTCCGAGATATATTGACATGCAACTTTCCACCATTCCGTTATCGAGTTGTAGTTGTTAAGTTGTAAGAAAAATAAAAGTGTGATGATCATCATTATTAGAGCATTGTCCCAGTGAGGAAAGGATGATGGAGACTACGATTCCCCCACAAGTCGGGATGAGACTCCGGACGAAAAAAAGAGAGAAAGAAAAGAGGCCATAAAAAAGGAGAAACGGCCCAAATAAAAAAATGAGAGAAAAAGAGAGAAGGGACAATGTTACTATCCTTTTACCACACTTGTGCTTCAAAGTAGCACCATGATCTTTATAGTAGAGAGTCTCTCATGTTATCACTTTCATGTACTAGTGGGAATCTTTCATTATAGAACTTGGCTTGTATATTCCTATGATGGGCTTCCTCAAAATGCCCTAGGTCTTTATGAGCAAGCAAGTTGGATGCACACCCACTTACTTTCTTTTTGAGCTTTCGTATACTTATAGCTCTAGTGCATCCGTTGCATGGCAATCCCTACTCACTCACATTGATATCTATTGATGGGCATCTCCATAGCCCGTTGATACGCCTAGTTGATGTGAGACTATCTTCTCCCTTTTTGTCTTCTCCACAACCACCACTCTATTCCACCTATAGTGCTATATCCATGGCTCACGGTCATGTATTGCGTGAAGATTGAAAAAGTTTTGAGAATGTCAAAAGTATGAAACAATTGCTTGGCTTGTCATTGGGGTTGTGCATGATTTAAATATTTTGTGTGGTGAAGATAGAGCATAGCCAGACTATTTGATTTTGTAGGGATAACATTCTTTAGCCATGTTATTTTGAGAAGACATAATTGCTTAGTTAGTATGCTTGAAGTATTATTATTTTTATGTCAATATGAACTTTTGTCTTGAATCTTTCGGATCTGAATATTCATACCACAATTGAGAAGAATTACATTAAAATTATGCCAAGTAGCACTCCGCATAAAAAATTTTGTTTTTATCATTTACCTACCCGATGATGAGCAGGAATTAAGCTTGGGGATGCTTGATACGTCTCCAATGTATCTATAATTTTTCATTGCTCCATGCTGTATTATCTACTGTTTTGGACATTATTGGGCATTATTATCCACTTTTATATTATTTTTGGGACTAACCTATTAACCAGAGGCCCAGCCCGAAATTGTTGTTTTTTTGCCTATATTAGGGTTTCGAAGAAAAGGAATATCAAATGGAATGAAACCTTCGGGAACGTGATTTTCTCAACGAACAAGACCCGGGAGACTTGGACCCTACGTCAAGAAAGAAAATAGGAGGCCACGAGGTAGGGGGCGCGCCTATCCCCCCCCCCCAGGCGCGCCCTCCACCCTCGTGGGCCCCCTGTTGCTCCCCCGACGTACTCCTTCCTCCTATATATACCTAGGTACCCCCAAACGATTAGATACAGAGCCAAAAACCTAATTCCACCGCCGCAACTTTCTGTATCCACGAGATCCCATCTTGGGGCCTGTTCCGGAGCTCCGCCGGAGGGGGCATCGATCACGGAGGGCTTCTACATCAACACCATAGCCCCTCCGATGAAATGTGAGTAGTTTACCTCAGACCTACGGGTCCATAGTTAGTAGCTAGATGGATTCTTCTCTCATTTTGGATCTCAATACAATGTTCTCCCCCTCTCTTGTGGAGAACTATTCGATGTAATCTTCTTTTTGCGGTGTGTTTGTTGAGACCGATGAATTGTGGGTTTATGATCAAGTCTATCTATGAATAATATTTGAATCTTCTCTGAATTCTTTTATGTATGATTGGTTATCCTTGCAAGTCTCTTCGAATTATCAGTTTGGTTTGGCCTACTAGATTGATCTTTCTTGCAATGGGAGAAGTGCTTAGCTTTGGTTTCAATCTTGCGGTGTCCTTTCCTGGTGACAGTAGGGGCAGCAAGGCACGTATTGTATTGTTTCCATCGAGGATAACAAGATGGGGTTTTCTTCATATTGCCTGAGTCTATCCCTCTACATCATGTCATCTTCCTTAAGGCGTTACTCTATTTTTAACTTAATACTCTAGATGCATGCTGGATAGCGGTCGATGAGTGGAGTAATAGTAGTAGATGCAGGCAGGAGTCGGTCTACTTGTCTCGGACGTGATTCCTATATACATGATCATACCTAGATATTCTCATAACTATGCTCAATTCTTTCAATTGCTCAACAGTAATTTGTTCACCCACCGTAGAATACTTATGCTCTCGAGAGAAGCCACTAGTGAAACCTATGGCCCCCGGGTCTGTCTTCATCATATTAATCTCCTACTACTTAGTTATTTCCTTTGCTATTTACTTTGCCTTTATTTTACTTTGCATCTTTATCATAAAAATACCAAAAATATTATATTATCATATCTATCAGATCTCACTCTCGTAAGTGGCCTTATAGGGATTGACAACCCCTATTTGCGTTGGTTGCGAGGATTTATTTGTTTTGTGCAGGTACGAGGGACTCGTGCGTAGCCTCCTACTGGATTGATACCTTGGTTCTCAAAAACCGAGGGAAATACTTACGCTACTTTGTTGCATCATCCCTTCCTCATCGGGGAAAACCAACGCAGTGCTCAAGAGGTAGCAGTCGCCCACGGGGAAGCACCTTCCGCAGGCGATGGTGACATCCAGGAGTGACCTCCGGCTATTCTTCTCGTTTCATTCCTGCGACATACATCAGGCGTCGTGGAGGCGTTTAGACTTTTCATTTGGCATTGTGAGAACAATATGCTTGTAATATTTGCTTTGAGATATTGTGTTTTCCTTCCTATTTGCTTTGTTTTGCGTCGGCAGTGCCAGGCCCCGCGCATACCTCAACCAGCATTGGGCCGACCGGAGACCAGGATGGTCCAAGGAGTGAGGGGCTACGTGACCAGTTAGGCTCCTGAGTCGCGATGCTCAGGAGTCCCCCTTGACGTGCGAACAACATACAGGGAGAGTTCGTGAGGATAAATTAATGTTATACGTCGGTAGAACTCGGCCCCGCGCATACCTCAACCGCCATTGGGCCAACCGGAGACCAGGACGGACCAAGGAGTGAGGGGCTACGTGACCAGTTAGGCTCCAGAGTCGCGATGCTCAGGAGTCCCCCTTGACGTTCAAACAATTTCCATACCTGCCCTCGCCGAGGCCTCGGGAGAGGCGCGCGACGCCCAGGTCCGGAGGACCTGGTTGGGTGGCGTGTGCTTGGGCATGACCCCAGCGCAGCCCCCTCGCGCAACTCTCCCGAGTGGAGGCGTCGTGGTGAGACTGGGCATTGAGCTCTGGGCTCCCTGAGGTTGGCATGACCGTGGGGTCGCCCTCAGTTGTTTATCACCAGCGCCAGAGCATAGTGCTTCCACTTGTGCACGGGCATAGCCGCTCCTCGGCAGTGTCGACAGCCAGCGCGGAGCATGGAGCTTCCACTTGGGCGTGGTATGGGGGGCCCCTCCAGGAGGAGCCCCCGGGGCGTGTACAACCCCGCCCTAACATATGGCTTGCACGGCAGGGCTGCGAGGTGTATCTGGGCACTCGTGAGCCAGCGCGGGACTCACGAGGCCCTACCTCAAGGCGGGTTGCGCCTGGTCTTGAGTCTTGGTGACTGTATGTCCCTGCAAGGAGGTTAAATGCAAGCACTCTACGTCCTCAGGTCCTGGCTCTCGAGCGAGCTCAGTCGCTGCTGGTATGCCAGGTCGCGATATCGTGGTCAAGGCCAGGGGTGAAGGTTGGAGAGCCAGTAAGAGCTCCTGAGTCGCGATGCTCAGGAGCCCCCCTTTTAACGTGCAAGCGGGTTGCATGGGATAAATAGACCCGCAGCAGGCGGCAGCTGAGCAGGTGATAGCAGTTGGCAGGTTAAGCATGAAGAATAGATCGACTCGGATAAATGCAGGAAGATACATGCCACTTGGTCTGGCCCGAGCGGCTTAGGGATGATGCAGCCCGAGGGGCGCCCCCAACAAGGTGAGCTAAAAACATAGCAAATGGGATACATGCCACAGGGACGGACCCATGTGGCCTGGGAATAATGCAGCCCGTGGGGCGCTCCCAGCTTAAATGGACTTGGAAGATGTCACCTAGTCCTGTAGACGAAGTAGAGTTGGTGCAGCTGAAGCCACGCGTTGAAGGAATGGCTCCTCATGAACCACCGGGACCTTGAGCCTCGGGAAGCTCTGGGGGCTCGGGAGGTTTCCAGGAGACCGTCCCCATCTCCTCCTGAATGGCGTGGAACCTGGCCTCCTGAGCCGCCAGGACTTGCCACACGTTGCGCTGATAGGCCGACGCCATGCTCGGCAAGCCGAAGGGCATGCGAACGTAGCTGTGTGGTGGACCCTCACAGTAGCCCGCACGTGATGGCCAGAAGCGCTCCTGAGATGCGGCCCTGTTGAGCCCTGGGATGTTGATGCAGACGCGCAGCTCAGCAGCCTCACCTGGATGGTGATCCGCGCTCGGTGAGCGGCTGTCGCCGGGCATGGCTCTTGCGTCTTGTAGCTCTTGGGTGGTCTCGGTGATGAACTCCTGGGTGGTGGGCACTCCTCGCCCTTTGCTCTCCTGAGGAAAGTGTGCCGTGAATCATGCTTCCAAGTGGTGCCCAAGCGTCTCCCTCATGAGATTGGCAAGGTCTAAGGCTCTCCAGAAGAGAGCCCCTGAGCCCTGCCCGAGGAAGGCGCCGGGTGCGCTTTCCTATACGGTGGAGGGAGGCGCCCCTAGATCAGGCGCTGATCCTGAAGTGGCTCCTGACGCGACACCATCTTCTTGGGGTCCTGCGCGGCGCGACAGCTTCTTCTTGGGGATGGTCTCCTGAGGGCCTTCGCTTCTTCTATCAGGGTTGTCAATTGCTGTGGCTTGGAAGGCGCGCTCAAGGGAGCACACCGCATCCATTTCTTCACATGGGACCGTGATGATTCCCCTGCTTCCTAGCATCTTGAGAACGTTGTAGCCGTGGTGAGTGACTGCCATGAACTTGGCCAGGGCTGGGTACCCGAGGATAGCATTGTACGGCAGGCGGATGTGCACGATGTCGAAGTCGATGAGCTCGGTGCAGTAGTTCTTGCGCTCCCCGAAGGTGACAGGTAGGTTGACTTGCCCTATCGGTGTGGTGGAACCGTCAGTCACTCCTGAGAAAGGCTTGGTTGGCTGGAGCTCCTCATAGGGCACTTGGAGGTTGTTGAACGTGTCGACGGATAGGACGTTGAGCCCTGCGCCACCGTCGATGAGAGTCTTGGTGAGTTGCACATTGCTGATGACTAGGGAGCACAGCATAGGGAGTGTGCCAGCGGTGGCTGCGCACTTGAGCTGGTCGGCTGAGTTGAAGGTGATGGCGCATTGGGACCACCTGAGGGGCGCGTGGCCTCGAGCTTGGGGAGCGCCGTGTTCACCTCGCGAGCGAACTGTTTGAAGACGCGCTGAGAGGCTGGGGCCTGAGCACCGCCCAAGATGCAAGAGACCGCACGCGGCTCCTGGAAGCCCCCAGCCCCCTCGTCCTGGTGGTGGTCGTCGTTCATTCTTGGTGGCGGCAACGGGGGAAGACCGGCATTGCCTTGGGGGCGATCCTCATGAGGCGGGCCCCTCTAGGCGCCCTCACGAGGTTGGTCCTGCCAGCGGTCTTCACGATGCCGGTCGCGCCACTCCTGGCGCAGGCCACGGTCGTCCCAACGTCCGCCTCCACGTCCTCCTCCGCGGCCGTAGCCCCGGTCGTTGCGCTCAGGGCGTCGACCGAAGCGTCCTTCCCATATGGCTCTGAGCTCTTGACAGTCGCTGGTGCTGTGGGTGTTCAGGTTGTGGAAGGCGCAGAACGGACGGCCGTTCTTGGATGACTCGGGCTGATCTCTGCCTCGCTTGGTGTCGGGCTCCGCTGCGAGCACTACTGCCTCTTTGTGCTTCACGTCCTTGGCCTTGGCCTTCTTCTCCTCCACTCCTGCAGGTGGCAGCTCAAGAAGAGAGAGGCGCCCCTCCTCAGCTCTTGCGCACTTGGTCACCAGGTTGAACAGCTCCTGAGATGTGCAAAGCTCCTCATGGATAGCCAGCTCTTCCTTCATCTAGATGTCACGGACGCCGTCTGAGAACGCGGAGATGATGGCTTCGTCCATGACCTTGGGGATCTTGAGGCGGGTGTTGTTGAAGCGCTAGATGTACTTCTGGAGGGTCTCTCCTGGCTGTTGCTTGATCCGGCGTAGATCGCCCGCGGCCGGTGGGCGGTCGCGAGTACCTTGGAAGTTGGCGATGAAGCGGTCGCGCATCTCGTCCCAGGAGGAGATCGAGCTGTGCTGCAGGTTCAGGAGCCAGGAGCGGGCCCCATCCTTGAGAGCCATGGGAAACCAGTTCGCCATGACTTTTTCGTCGCTGTTAGCCGCTTCGATGCTCATCTCATAGAGCTGCAGGAACTCTGTGGGGTCGGCGGTGCCGTCGTATCAAGGAGGTTGATCTGGCTTGAACTTGCCTGGCCAGGTGACACTACGCAATTCGAGGGTGAAGGCGCGGCAGCCAGCCGGGGTCGCTGGGGCCCGCTTCCGTGGCGGAGCTTGGTCTTGGCGAGGCCCGCGCTGCGCCACTGCAGGCGGCACGCGATCTTGACGAGGTGGCGCGGAGATCGCTGGTGCAGCTTCTCGCGGCCGTAGGATTTCTTGGCAGCTCCTTTCTTCACGCGTGGGCGCCAGGAGCGGTGGATCACGCCGCGGAGGCGTGCACCTTGGTGTCAAGGCAGCGTCTTGGGGTCGAGGCGGTGGAGGCACACCATGAGCCCCGTCGCCCGCGGCTGGTTGAGGGGGAGGCAGAGAGTGGGACGGCGTCGGAGAGCCCCCTGCGGCACGAACGAGCTCGGCAACGCAGTCGAGCCACTCCTCATAGAGGTCGTCGACGGGGCGGTAACGCAGGAGCTCGTTCACCGCGATGAGCGCGGTCCGTGCTTCCATGGGAGCGCGGTGCACGTGGGACGAAGAACCAGCAGGGGTGAGTGACGGAGTAGCGGTGCGGCTGTCCTGCCGCACTGAAGGATGCAGCAAGGACGCCTTCTGCTCGTTCCCCACTGGGCGGTGGCAGCGTTGGCGGCAGGGGACGGAGAACGACGAGGTGGCCTGCCGACGGGAGCCGTCTGAGCGACGCAGGCGGCTAGTGCAGCCTGACGCTCAGCTCGAGCACGGCGAGCATCCGACATGGAGACGACGGAGCGACGTACTGACGGAAAGGAAGCTATGGTGCACCCCTACCTGGCGCGCCAAATGTCGGATGTGGGGTTCCAGCTAACCCTTAAGGTTCGAACACTGGGGTGCGCGCGAAGTCTTTCCCTTCTACCAATCTACGCTCTAGCTCGCTAAGATCTTGCGGACGAACTCGACGAACTCGCAATACAGATAGACACGGAGTTTATACTGGTTCGGGCCACCGTTGTGGTGTAATACCCTACTCCAGTGTGGTGGTGGTGGATTGCCTCTTGGGCTGATGATGAACAGTACAAGGGAAGATCAGCCTCCTGAGTTTGAGGTGTTCTTGTGCGTATGAACTTGTGTGTCTCTGGGCCTGATGAGTCCGTGCCCCTACTATGGTGGCTAGCTCTACTTATAGAGGCCCTGGTCCTCTTCCCAAATATCGAGAGGGAAGGGAGCCAACAATGGCGGGCTCATTTGAAGGGGGACAGCTAGTACAAGCTATCCTGACAAAAGGTAGTCTGCGCCTGTGAAAGGCTCTGGTGGTGACGCCGTCTTGGGCTCCATGATGACCTCCGCCTTGTAGTCCGCCTGGTCTTGGTCTTGTTGCACCGAAATGGCAACCTTTGCCTGAGGCCTTGGTACTCCGCGGCTGCACTTGCCTCCTTTGCACCGAAGAGGAAACAAGGACGCTGCGCGCACTGGCGCCCGCCTGGTGTCGATCGTCATGGCTCACGTCACGAGAGCCTCATGAGGTTCGCCTCACCTTGAGATGTCCGCTCCTTGCGAGCCTGCCTGAGTAGGCCACTCCTGAGGAGGTCTTGCGTCGTACGCCTCGCTAGGCTTGGCCCCTCACGAGGGTCTTGGGTGCCTTGTTGGTGAAGATGGGCCGTACGGCCTGCTGGCTCCGCCACACCGCGGGCCGCAAGCAGGCAAGTATGGGGACCCCCGTTCCCAGAACACCGACATGGGTCACCAGACTTGCCTGCCTGCAGCCCACGGTGTGGCGGAGCCAGCAGGCCGTACGACCCATCTTCACCAACAAGGCACCCAAGACTCTCGCGAGGGGCCAAGCCTCGCGAGGCGGACGACGCAAGACCTCCTCAGGAGTGGCCTGGTCAGGAAGGCTCGTGAGGAGTGGAGATATCAAGGCGAGGCGAACCTCACGAGCCTCTCATGATGTGAGCCATGACGATCGACACCAGGCGGGCGCCAGCGCGCGCAGCGTCCTTGTTTCATCTTTGGTGCAAGGGAGGCAAGCGCAGCCGCGGAGTACCGAGGCCTCAGGCAAAGGTTGCCATTTCGGTGCAACAATACCAAGACCATGGACTGGAAGACAGAGGTCATCATGGAGCCCAGGACGGCGTCACCACAAGAGCTTTGTGCAGGCGAAGACTACTTTTGTCAGGATGGCACGTACTAGCTGCCCCCCTTCAAATTAGACCGCCATTGTGGGCTCCCTTCCCACTCGATATTTGGGAAGAGGACCAGGGCCTGTATAAGTAGAGCTAGCCACCACCATAGGAAGGGATCGAATCCTCACACTACAAGTTCATACGCACAAGAACACCTCAACCTCAGGAGGTCATTCTTCCCTTGTACTGTTCATCATCAGCCCAAGAGGCAATCCACCACCACCACACTTGAGTAGGGTATTACACCACAACGGTGGCCCGAACCAGTATAAACCCCGTGTCTTTCTGTGTCGTGACTTCGTCGAGTTCGTCTGCAAGATCTTAGCGAGCTAGAACGTAGATCGGTAGGAGGGAAGGACTTCGCGCGCACCCCAGTGTTCGAACTTTAAGGGTTTGCCGGAACCCCACATCCGACAGAGACTATGCTTTCCCCACAAGTCGGGATGAGACTCCAGACTAAATAAAAAAAGAGGCCATAAAAAAAGAGAAAAGGCCCAAATAAAAAAATGAGAGAAAAAGAGAGAAGGGACAATGCTACTATCCTTTTACCACACTTGTGCTTCAAAGTAGCACCATGATCTTCATGATAGAGAGTCTCCTATGATATCACTTTCATATACTAGTGGGAATTTTTCATTATAGAACTTGGCTTGTATATTCCAATGATGGGCTTCCTCAAAATGCCCTAGGTCTTCGTGAGCAAGCGAGTTGGATGCACACCCACTTAGTTCCTTTTGTTGAGCTTTCATATATAGCTATAGTGCATCTGTTGCATGGAAATCCCTACTCACTCACATTGATATCTATTAATGGGCATGTCCATAGCCCGTTAATATGCCTAGTTGATGTGAGACTATCTTCTCCCTTTTTGTCTTCTCCACAACCACCATTCTATTCCACATATAGTGCTATGTCCATGGCTCATGCTCATGTATTGCGTGAAGATTGAAAAAGTTTGAGAACACCAAAAGTATGAAATAATTGCTTGGCTTGTCATCGGGGTTGTGCATGATTTAAATACTTTGTGTGGTGAAGATAGAGCGTAGCCGGACTATATGATTTTGTAGGGATAACTTTCTTTGGCCATGTTATTTTGAAAAGACATAATTGCTTAGTTAGTATGCTTAAAGTATTATTATTTTTATTTCAATATTGAACTTTTGTCTTGAATCTTTCGGATCTGAATATTCATACCACAATTAAGAGAATTACATTGAAATTATGCCAAGTAGCATTCCACATCAAAAATTCTGTTTTTATCATTTACCTACTCGAGGACGAGCAAGTATTAAGCTTGGGGATGCTTGATACGTCTCCAACGTATCTATAATTTTTTATTGTTCCATGCTATATTATATTCTATTTTGGACATTATTGGGCTTTATTATACACTTTTATATTATTTTTGGGACTAACCTATTAACCGGAGGCCCAGCCCAGGATTGTTGTTTTTTTGCCTATTTCAGAGTTTCGCAGAAAAAGAATATCAAACGAAGTCCAAACAGAATGAAACCTTCGAGAACGTGATTTTTGGAACGAACGTGGTTGTGGTGGGCGCACGGTAGATGCCAAGGGATGGCTAAATAGAGGAGGAGGCTCGACGGCGCTGGTGGACTCCAGAGGCGAGGTTGGCATGAGCGGGCGCGGGACGCCGGACATACCCAGGTTCGGGGCTCTCGGAGTGATAATACCCCTAGTCCTGCCGAGTGTAGTTGGATGATCGATAGTACAATGTTTCTCCTGGAGCTGTATGAATGGAGGTGGAAGGAAGCTGGCCAAGGCTTAGGCAGTTCCCTCTCCTGGGGTGTTGCTAACTAGGTGTGTGTGTGTGTGTGTCTTCTGCTTTTTCTCTTGCTCTGTTGCGTTGTGTTGCGATCGCGGGCTCCCGGGGGTTTTATAGTCCAACCCCCCGGGGGTACAATGGTTACGTTACAAGTCGGTGGGTTTGTATTGTCGGTGTCCGGGAACCCGGGCTGGGTCCCGCCGAGGGCTTGTGGTTCGTCGGGTTCCCCTAGGTGCGGGCCCCGCATACCTAGGGGGACTGTGCGCCGTCTTGTCGATCGTCAGGGCATGGCCGAGTCAAGTCATGTACAGTGCTCTTTGTCAGGTTGCCGCTTGTTGTTGTCAGCGGTGAAGGCGGGGGCACTATAGCCACGCCGGCCCTGGTCAGCGGGTAGGTGAGGGGCACTGTTGCCATGTTCCTGCTGACCAGAGGCATGGGCGGGGCACTGTTACCTCGGTCATTGTTGATTGAAGTCTTGTCCCATCATACGACCTGGATGGGACGGGAGTTGACCCGTGGCTGGATTGCGTAGCACGCCATGGGTGGTGCTGGCTTGTTGAGGAGGCTTTGGTTGTGCCGGGTTCGGCTGTCTTGCGCTAGTTGTTGGGGCCGAGTCGACGTGTCTTACCGGGTCGGCTAGTCTGGCCGGCTTGCGGGGCTTGGCCGGGTCAAGCGACCCGGCCAAGCGCGTGCCGGTATTGAGGGGCAGTGCCAACCCTGTTGTTTTTGAAGAGGATCCGGGTTCCGTTGCCTGCCCGGGGTCCATCCCCCCGACAGTAGTCCCCGAAGCTGTGAAGGTCCGCCGTCTTCGGATGAGTGGGCCTTCGCAGTTTCCCCCTTAAGCACGGTGGATTCTGCGAGCGCCGGGTCCGGCAACACCCACTGTGTGCCGGTTTGCTCGGAAACCGGATCGTGGCATTCCGTCCGTGGCGGGGACCGAGAAGTCCGCTGAATCTTAGGACAATCCCTCAGGCTTCGCACGGGCGCCACGTGGTGCCCGGAAGTCGGAGGGGCCTGACAGGACATGCGTGTGAAGGGACCGGGCGGCGTGCCGCGGCCCACCGCCGCGCGCCCTTGGCCCAAGCGCGTGGATTTATTGCGGCGTCCGGGGGCCGTTTGCTCTTCCTCGGGTAATTACCGCGCGCGTACATGCGCACTTATTGTGGGGTAGTGGAACAGGTGCGCGCAGACGATCCCACTTCCCCATGTTCAAACCGAGGGTTAAAAATTGGGGGGCAGGGGGCGGCGGACATTATTCTCGCTCACGCCCTCCTGTCCCTTTTCTCTCGCTCCGCTCCTTGCAACCGACGCACTGCGGCGCCCGCTGCTCCGAGCAGAACTCCTTCACCGTCCATCTTCCTTCTTCTTCTTCCTTTGATCATGTCGCTGCCATCGGGATCCTGGATGGGCTCGAGCGTCACCTCCGAGGACATCGCCCAACTCCGGGCGGCACGGCGCCTGCCATGGGAGACGGACGTCAGCGTTCGCCTGCCACTGGGTGAGCAGAGGCCTCGGCCCGAGGGGCAGGAGCGCGTGGTCTTCCTCATGCACTTTGAGCACGGGTTCGGGCTGCCGGCGAGCTCCTTCTTCCGCGCGTTCTTGGAGTTCTTCGGGGTCCAGCCGCATCATCTTGGCGTCGGCGCCATCGTCCAGCTCTCTGGCTTCGTCATCCTCTGCGAGGGGTACCTGGGGGTCAAGCCTTCGATCGACCTCTGGACGCGCTTCTTCTCCTTGAAGCAGCAGGGCCCGTCGGCCGGGGAGTTTGCCGACTGCGGCGCCGCCGTCATCTCGAAGTGGTCGGGGGCGGATTTGCCCAAGATCCCGCTGGAGGATTCTGCCAAGAAGTGGCAGAACTCCTTCTTCTACGTCCGCAACCTTATCGCGGATCGCATCAACCTTCCGGCCTTCACCATCGCACCGCCGCGGGCGAAGACGAACTGGGGCTATTCACCCAGGCGCCTGTCGTAGGAGATTGTCAATCTCTGCGAGCGGGTGACAGTAATGAGGACGCAGGAGGGGCTCACCGGCACCGACCTCCTCGCCGCGTTCATCAAGTGCCGGGTCCTTCTGCTTCAAGGCGCTCCTGCCTCATCGGCGAGATGGTCGGCCTTCAAGATCCCAACCGCATGGGGTCGACGCGGCTGTTCGCGGCGCACGTCGCGCGCGGCGTGAATGCCATCTTCAAGGCCAACCTTGGGGAGGACTGGGAGTTCGGCAAGGCGCCGTATAGCCGGTCGAACTCGACGCTGCAGGTGAGTGTCTGGTCTTCTTACTTTGCTGCCGTGCACCTTCTCATCCATCCTGACGCGACGCGGGTGGTACTTCTGAACATGATTCGGCATCCTTATGCCTAGGCCTCGTCGCAGGTGCCGCCGGTGGCGCCAGAGGACCCCGCAGCTTGTGGCGGGGAGGAGGAGGCCGAGTCCGATGCCGGCGCTGGGCGTCGCGCGGGTAAGTCTCATGTTTTTCTTCATGTGTCTTGAGTTGTTGACCACGGCACATAACGGTCAGTGCTGACGGCAGTTGTTGGTGTAGCGGCGATGGGCGGAGGAGGCGGCGACGTGGGCGGAGCCGGGTCCTCGCATGGGGCGGAGCCGGGTCCTCGCATCGGCGCCGCCCGCATGGGTAAGAAAGCGTCGCGCCGCGACCTCAGGCCCTGAAGCGCACAGTGGAGCCGGCCGGGGCCGGGAGGCCGGCCTAGAGGAAGCGCGGTGGCGGGCACGGGGGGCCAACCCCGGTCCCGGTCTTGGCGGGGTAAGCTTCGTTTCTTGTTTGCGCTCATCTTTTCTTTCCTTGAGCTAGTCTTATTTCTTTTCCGCTCATTCTGTCTTCTTCTTCAAGTCGCCAATCGCGTTGGCGAGGGTGGCGGCGGAAGCCGCGGCCACCGAAGGGGCCGAGTTCCGCAGGAGCCGGTCCGACCTCGCCGACCAGGCCGAGGTGGAGGAACAGGCCAACTCGGACCTTGGCCGGGATCCGAACGACGCTGAAGCCGTGGCCTGGCGGGACAGGAACCTGGCCGAGGCTGAGCTAAAGGCGGCGTCGGTCCGGGCTTGGACCGATGCGGCGGTGGCATGGGCGCGAGGCGACACGGAGCCAGCCTGGCGCGAGATGCCGGAGGGCACGGTGGTGGCGGCGACGGTCTTCGAGCCGTCGCTGGCGAGGGAGCGCAGCCGTGGTGGCCGGGTTGCGGTGGTGATACCCGACCGGGCGGTCGTGGAGGTGGCGGATGACTCCCCGCCGCGGGCTGACGTGGTCGGGCGAGCGGGGGCTGATGGTGGTGGAGGTGGCGCCGTCTTGGAAGAGACGCTATGGGCGGCGGTGTCGGAGGCGCCGCCGGTTTTGGAGGAGGCACCGCGGGCGGCGGTGCCGGAGGCCGCCCCGGCAGCTGGGCCGGAGATGGCGACGCAAGGCGTCCCGGCGTCTGGGTCATCGTCGGCGCCAGGAGGGGCGTCGGAGGAGGTGCTGGCCGTGTCGCGAGCGGCCAGCGGGGAGTACGCCTTGGTGCCCCGGCAGGGAGGGCGCTGAGCTGTCGTGCCGTAGCCGGCGCGGAGCGGGGGCGTCGTTGTCTTCGGGCCTCAGACCCAAGAGGAGGCGGCACTGGACGCCGTCAGTCGCCGCCTGCGAGGCCAGACGGAAAGGCTCGGGCCTTCGCCCAGGCCGAGGTGGAGCGGACGCGCGACCTGGAGCGCGCCGTTCTGTTAAGTATTCTAGTAATTTCTTCTTTGTGAGGGCGCGCCAGCGCACCTACTAGGTGTAGCCCCCGAGGTTCGGGCCAACTACGTAGTAGTTGGGTCGAATCTTTAGAGCGTTGGCCTTGTTCTGACTTCTGCTTGCTTCAGCATCTCGACGCTTTCCGGGTCGCCGCCTTCAATCGTCTCCTGGGCAAGCACCGGGAGCTCAAGGGGCTGCTTGCCGCCAAGGAGGAGGAGCTTCGTGTCGCCGCAGGTATTCTTGCGCCCTTTTCTAGTAGGGGCGCGCTAGCGCACCCACTGGGTGTAGCCCCCGAGGTTCGGGCCAACTACGTAGTAGTTGGGTCGAATCTTTAGAGCGTTGGCCTTTTTCTGACTTCTGCTTTCTTCAGCATCTCAACGCTTTCCGGGTCAGAGCCTTCAATCGTCTCCTGGGCAGGTACTGGTGGCTCAAGGAGCAGCTTGCCGCCAAGGAGGAGGAGCTCCGCATCGCCGCAGGTATTCTTCCGCCCTTTTCTAGTGGGGGCGCACAAGCGCACCCACTGGGTGTAGCCCCCGAGATTCGGGCCAACTGTGTAACAGTTGGGCCAAATCGTAAGTCTTGCTTCTTTCTTCTGCCGAGTCCTTTGCAGCTGAGGTGCTGTCCTGGCGGACTCGTCTGCTCTGGGCCGGTCATCAGTACGACTGGCTCGTTGCCGACACCAGCCGTCTTGGCGTCGAGGCGGCGCAGGCGAGGGCGGAGGCGCCCGCGGCTCGGCGGTCCCTTGATGAGGCCAACCAGCAGCATGAGCAGCTAGCGGGTCACATGAGTTGTCTCGAGGCCGAGGTGGAGCACCGCAAGGCGGAATCCGCCAAGGTGGCAGAGGGGCAGCAGGACCTGGTGAAGGCAGACCAGCAGCATGGCCAGCTGGCCGACGACAAGGGTCGGCTCCAGACCAAGGTGGATCGCCTACGGGAGCAGGTCACCACGGCTGAGGGGGCCTGTCAAGACGAGGCCCGTCGCCGCGAGGTAGCTGAGAAGGCGGCTGAAGACAAGGATGCCGAACTGAAGGCGGCCCTTGCCAAGGCGGACGATCTGGAGAAGGCGCTCAAGGAGCGCGATCGCGCCATCAAACGGGAGCGGCGTGGTACGTTGCTTGAAGCGCAGCACCTGGAAGAGTCCTTCTCTAGTAAGTGCTTTTTCTTGTCGTTTGCTGGGTCGGGATCCGGCCTTTCTTCCTTGTTGTTCTTCTTCTAACTCGCTTCTTCCTTCACGGCAGGGGCCTTCCCGGAGACGCAGTGGCTGGCAGAGGAAACCGTCTGCCATCAGCGCGAGCCGACCGGCGTCGTTGGGTCCGGGACGGATCTGCGGGTGGCCTGGACCTTCCCGGAGATCATCGCCGCCGCTGAGGCCCGCCTGCAGGTCCTGGGAATGTAGTTGGGGCCTCTGTCCCAGGCCGGCACCGCGATGACAGCGGCCCTACGGCCGGACTCCGTCCAACCGAGCAGCTTCTCGCGCCTGGCGCATTGGTTGGAGATGGGGCTGGACCGGCTTGGCCAATGGCGCGTCTCCGCCGCTCGTGTTGGTGTTGAGATGGCGCTCTCGTTCACGTTGTCCTGGCATCCGGACCTGCAGCGGGACGCATTGATGGGCCAGCGGGCCGGTTCAGAGCAGCACTTGCAGGAGCAAGCCGGCCGGATTGCCTCCTGGGCCAGCTACATCGCCGAGTTTGCCTTCCACGACGAGTTCCACCCGGAGCGGATGGAAGACGGCAGGGCCGTGGATGGTGAAGACTATGTCTTGCTCCTCCACGATCCGGAGGGGAGCTCGGAGGAGACGAGCGTCTACCGTGATGCTGGTGCTGAGGAGGACACCGGCACCTCGCTGGATCCAGAGGCCGCCAGGGGACAGCCATCGACGTCGCGACGCGGCACTGGAGATGCCTGAGACACTTTGTGTAATAATTTGTTAAATAGCAGGTCCACCCACCCACTGGGGGTTTTAGGGTGTAATGAACTCGGGTCGTGGGCCTTTTCTTAAATACTTGTGTAGATGTCGTCGGTGCTTTTGCTTTTTGCCTTTCATTTTTTTGGACCGATTTCATATGTTTTTCCTTTCTCAAACCTCCCCCCCCTGCGCGAGTCAGACGGCCGAGGCTCCGGTCCGTGACAAGGAGTTCAGTTCTTTGAGAGGAGCGCGCAGGACTTGGGTCCCTCGAAACGTTGAGCGCGAGCGAAACACCCACTGGGCCAGCTGGCGGCAATCCGGCAAAGCCGGTTGGCGAGCAGACGGTCATGCAATTGTTCATTTGGTGAATGGTTAGCCGTGTTGATCAACCCGACAGCCTTTGACTTAGTGTATGAAGCGTAAAGGAGCTTTGGCCCGTTGTGCTTGCCGGCCGACAGCCAAAGCTGGATCAGTGGCTTTAGGGCGAAGTGGGGGACCGCGGCATCCTAACTTTATTAGGAATCACTGAGTAAGGCGGCGGGGTGGCGACCGAGCCGGCCAGCCCCCAAGCCCCCGGGTCGAGCGAGTCGGACCGGTGGCCGGGTTCAGTGGTATAGTGATGCGAAAAAATAGGACACAATAAATTGGTCGACAAAAGGCAGCCCCCGAGTCTTGTTCGAGGACCCCATAGTTTCATGCGTTTACAAAAGGTGACGATGCATACGCTCGTGCGGCTAACTGTAAAATGGGCGGAGGAGCTCCGCGTTCCACGACCGGGTCGTTTCTTCACCGGCAGTGTCCTTCTTGCACTTCTGTGATTTGCGTGTGTCGATGAGGTAGTAGGCGTTGCGGTCGTGCAAGGCCCTGCTCATGATGAATGGGTCCTCCCATGGACGAGACAACTTGTGCTGGCCTGCCTGCTCTTGGACGAGTCGGAGGACGAGGTCGCCCTCGTGGAACGCGAGGGGCTTGATCTTCTTGCAATGGTAGTGCCTCAGGCCTTGCTGGTAGATGGCCGAGCGACTAAGTGCCAGGAGGCGTGCTTCTTCGAGCAGGTCGACGCCATCTTCGCGGGCTTCTCTGGCTTCGGCTTCAGTGTACATTGCGACGCGTGGCGAGTCGAAGTCGACGTCGGTCGGGATGACGGCTTCGGTCTGTAGATGAGGAAGAACGGGGTGAACCCGGTCGACCGATTCGGTGTGGTGCGTAGACTCCAGAGAACGGCTGGCAACTCGTCAAGCCAGTTGCTGGGTGAGCGGATGAGTGGTTCGACGAGTCGCGGCTTTACGCCGGACAGGATGAGTCCATTGGCCCGCTCGACCTGCTCGTAGGACTGCGGATGCGGAACAGAGGCCAGGTCGAGGCGGATGCCGGAGAAGGAGCAGTATTGTTCGAGTGCGCCCTTGGTGAAGTTGGTGCTGTTGTCGGTGATAATGCTGTTCGGCATGCCGTAGCGCACCGCTATGTCCTTGATGAACCGGACGGCTGTTGGCCTATCCAGTTTCTTGATTGGTCTTGCCTCGATCCACTTGGTGAATTTGTCCACTGCCACCAGCAAGTGCGTCATGCCGCCTCGAGCGGTTTTGAAGGTTCCCACCATGTCGAGTCCCCAGACCGCGAAGGGCCAGGCGATCGGTATGGTGCGGAGTGCTGACGCCGGCTGGTGGCTGTGTTTGCTGAAGCGCTGGCATCCCTCACACTTGAGGACGAGCGACTCGACATCTTCGAGGGCCGTGGGCCAGTAGAAGCCGTGGAAGAATGCCGTGGCCACCAGGGATCATGATGCGGTGTGGTTCCCGCACTCGCCCTGGAGTATGTCGCAGAGGATGTCGATGCCCCGTTCCTGTTCGACGCAGCGCTGGAACACGCCGGTGGAGCTGTGCGGACGCCCGATGTTGATGATGCTGTAGGCGGACGCCCGGCGTTGCACTTGTCGAGCTTCGGTCTCATCCATAGGGAGAACCCCGTTCTCCAAAAATTCTGATATTGGGAGGGCCCAAGATGGAGCCGTAACCATGGCGAAGACGGCCACCAGTGTGGGTTCCGAGTCGGCAGCCCCTGAGCTGGGTTGAGCAGCCCCTGGGTCAGGGATGGCGACGCCCGGGTCCGGGACGATGGTGGCCGGTCGAGCTGAGCAGCCCCTGTGCCGGGTTCAGCAGTCCCCGGGCCGGGTTGAGCTGTCCCCGGGCCAGGTTGAGGTGCGGCCGGGTCATCTGGAACGTGGATGGACTCGGAGTCCGGCGATGGCTTGACGGACGGCTTGCGCAGGTGCTCGAGGGAGACGCCGGACGGGATGGCTTGTCGTGACGAGGCGATCTTGGCGAGTGTGTTGGCTGCTTCGTTCTCCGCATGCGGGACGTGGAGGAACTCGCAGCCCTCAAAGGATCCAGACAGCTTTTGGACAAGGAAGCGTTAGCTTGCCATGTTGGAGTCACGGGCGTCCCATTCACCGGAGCAATGCTGCACCACCAGGTCCGAGTCACCGTAGCATAGGATGCGTCGGATGCTGAGTTCCTTGGCAAGCCGGAGGCCGTGCACAAGGGCTTCGTACTCGGCGACATTGTTGGAGGCGGCGAAATGGATCTGGAGCATGTAGTGGAGCCGGTCGCCCTTTGGGGATGATAGTACGATGCCAGCCCCCAAGCCGAGTCGCATCTTGGACCCATCGAAGTGCATGCGCCAATGCGTCGAGTCGGGAGGCGGCGGCAAGTACTGGGTCTCGGTCCAGTCGACGAGGAAGTCGGCCAGGGCTTGAGACTTGATCGTGGTGCGGGGCTCATAGAGGATGGTGTGGCCGGCTAGCTGGATTGCCCACTTGGCAACCCGACCAGAGGCATCCCAGCACCCGATGATTTCTCCGATAGGCGTCGTCCTGACCACGGTGACAACGTGCTCTTGGAAATACTTCTTCAGCTTCTTGGCGGTGAGGTACACGCCGTAACACATCTTCTGGTAGTGCGGGTAGTTCTGCTTGGAGTTGGAGAGCACCTCGCTTGGGTAGTTGACTGGGCGCTGGACGGCTTGGATATTGCCCTTCTCTGGCCACTCGACCACCAGCACCGTGTTGACCGCCCGCGAGGTCGCAGCTATGTAGAGCAGCAGCGGCTCCTTGTCGGTCAGCGCGGCTAGGACTGGTGCGGTGGAGACCATGCGCTTGAGGTCTTGGAAGGCCTCGTCCGCCTTGCCATTCCATTCGAACGGGCTCGTCTTCTTCATCAGCTAGTACAGGGGTAGCGCCCTCTCGCCCAGCCGGCTTAGAAACTGGCTGACCGAGGCCAAGCATCCGGTGAACTTCTAGACATCGCGCAGCCGAGCCGGCTTGCTCATGCGATCGATGGACTTGATCTTCTCCGGGTTCGCCTCAATGATGCGTTCCGAGACGAGGAAGCCGAGTAGCTTTCCGGCCGGGGCACTGAAGACGCATTTTTCCGGGTTAAGCTTGACCTTGTATTCACGGAGGTTGGCGAATGTTTCCTTCAAATCGTCGAGGAGCATGAGGTGCTGCTTGGTCTTCACCACGATGTCGTCCACGTACACGTGGATATTGCGGCCGAGTTGCGGCAACAGGCATTTCTGCATGCAGCGCTGGAAGGTGGCGCCGGCGTTCTTCAAGCCGAACGACATGGTGATCTAGCAATACTCCCCAAAGGGCGTGATGAAGGACGTCTTCAGGGCGTCGTCCGGGTCTAGCTTGATCTGGTGATAGCCGGAGTAAGCGTCCTGGAAGGACAAGAGCTCACACCCGGCGGTCAAGTCAATGACTTGGTCGATCCCAAGAGGGTGAACGGATCCTTGGGACAGGCCTTGTTGAGGCTGGTGTAGTCGATACACATGCGCCAGGTCTTGTTCTTCTTTAGGACGAGGACTGGATTGGCTAGCCACTCGGGGTGAAACACTTCCATTATAAAGCCGGCCGCCAAAAGCTTGGCGACCTCTTCACCAATGGTTCTTCTCTTCCGTTCGGAAAATCGTCGTAGGGGTTGATGGACAGGCTTGGCGTCCTCGCGAACGTGAAGTTTGTGCTCGGCGTACTTCCTCAGGATACCCGGCATGTCCTTGGGGGTCCATGCGAAGATATCCTGATTCTCACGGAGGAAGTCGACAAGCTCGCCTTCCTATTTGCTGTCGAGGCGGGCGCCTATGATGACGTACTTGCTGCAGCCAGGGTCTTCTGGGTTGAGCTTCACTTTCTTGATCTCCTTGGAGGGCTTGAAGGCGGCCTCGTCGGCCGGGTCCGAGGATGGGATCAACGCGGCGGAGGCCTCGCCTGCCAGAGCGACGATCCGGTTGAGCTGGCGCCGCTCCTCGGCAATGACCAGCGACTCGGCCAACTTGGCGCCGTCTCGGGCGCACTCCAGGGACTTGCGGTAATCGCTGGTGATGAGGCCCTTGGGACCCAGCATCTTCATCTTCAGGTACGCGTAGTGGGGAACCGCCATGAACTTGGCGAGCGCGGGCCGACCCAGCAACGCGTGATACGCGCTGGACAGGTCCACCACTTCGAACCAAATTGGTTCGCGCCGGAAGTGGTTGCTATCACCGAACAGGACGTCTAGCCGGACCCAGCCAATGGGGGAGCAGGAGAGGTCGGGCACGATGTCGTGGAAGATCGTTCGGGTCGGCTCCAGGTCCTCGGCCTTGAGGCCGAGCTTGGTCATCGTGTCGTGGTAGAAGATGTTGATGTTGTTGCCACCGTCGATGAGGATTCGGGAGAACTTGCATGTGCGTCGCGCGACGATGGTGGGATTGAGGATGAGGGCGTAACCACCCGGACTCGGCATGACTGCCAGGTGATCCTCCTGGGTCCAGGTGATCGGGCGATCCGACAAATGCATGAACTTCGGCTTGGCCGAAACAACGGTGTTCACCTCCTGCCGAAGGAGGCGCTCGCTGTGCTTGTCGTCGCCGAGGCTGGTGAAGACGACGTAGGCCGCGTTCTGGTCCGGGTAGGCATCGTTGCGCATCGCTCCGCCAGCTGGAGGCGGCGGTGGAGGCGGAGGCGGCTGTCCCGCGCCTGGAGCCGGAGCCGGAGGGGGCGGTACGTCGCCCCTCATGATGCGCTTGGTGATGGCGCACTGCCGGAGCGTGTGCATGGAGGGTTTTGCACTGCTATGGTTCTTGCAGGGGACGTCGAGCATCTGCTCGAAGCTCATGGCTGGTTGCTATGCCGTCTTGCCGGTTTGCCGGCGCTTCGCCACCGGGTCCGCCGCGGGCTTGGCGGCCGCGACGAGCCGGTTGTCGCGACACGGCGCTGGCTGGTCGGCCTTGTGCTTGTTGTTCTGGTGATGCTGCTGCCCGTTGCTTTCGCCGGCCGGCTTCGGAGGGGGAATCGGCTTCGCCTTGCCGGCCTCATCCAGCACCACCTGGATCTTCATGGTGGAGTCGGTGTTGGTGTACTTGTCCGCCGTCACCATGAGTGCGACCATGGTGGCCGGCTCGGAGTGTAAGAGCTTGTGCTTGGGGAGGGTGCCATCTCGGCACCCGTTGACGAAGTACTGGATCGCTTGGACTTCATGGACGCCCTCGCAGCTGTTCTGAAGCTCGGTCCAGCGTACAAGGTACTCGCGACCGGTCTCCGTAGGTCCCTGCACGCACATGGCAAGCTGGCTACGGCGGCCGGGTCGCTTGTAGGTCCCCGTGAAGTTGTGGATGAAGGCTTCCTCGAAGTCCACCCACGTGTTGATCCTGCCCATCGGCAGGTTATTCAACCATGTGCGGGCCGACCCATGGAGCATGAGCGGTGCGTAGCGCACGGCGAGATGACGATTGGCACCGGTGATGCCAATGGCCGTGGTGTAGTCGGTGAGCCAGTCTTCGGGCTTCATCGTCCCGTTGTACTTGGGGGTGTCGCGGGGGACCATGAATCCTTTGGGGACGGGCTCCTCCCGGATGCGGGGGCCAAAGCATGCCGGCCCGATAGCGCCGCTTTCCTCCATCTCCAGGGAGTGAGCGAGCCGATCGAGGCGGTGGCGAGTGTCGGCGTCATGGATGGCGCGCGGGCCGAGTCGACGTGCGGCCAGGCCATGGGGGGCCGGGTCGGTTGGAGCCGGACACCGGCCATGCTGGTTGGGTCCGCGCTGGATCTCTAGGATGGGCTCGTCGCCCAATCCATCGGCAGTTGTAGCGGCCGGGTCGCGCCGAGTACGGGCTCGGCCGGAGTGTGCCTCGCCGGTTGGCGAGGAAGCGGTGTGCAGAAGTTCACCAGACCCGCCAAGGCGGGCGAAGCCGGATCCCGCTGGCTTGGCGAGCTGGTTGAGGCGGTCCTGTTGGGTGTTGGCGGCGTGGAGGAGTTCGCGCATCCGCCCGATGCGCTCTTTCAGCTCCTCACCCGCGAGCTGGTCTAGGCCCGCTGCGGCTGCCTGGGCAGCGCGCATGTTCTTCGCTGGGGTCTCGTAGACGGTTGGGGCGGTGCCGAGGGGCCGGCCGATAGCTCCTCCCCGGGCACGCACATTAGTGACCCGGCTTGGGTCGGCCGCGGTGGCCGTGAATCCGTAGGCGGCATCGCGCTCCAGCTGAGCGGCGTCCAGGCGACGCTGAGTGGCGGCGAGCGTCTCGGACAGGTCCAGCATCTACTGGCGCCTTTCCTCGAGCTGAGTTCGGGCCTCAGCGATGTTGGTGGCGTCGACGTTGGTGCCGACGGGGATGCGGAGGCTCTGCATCACGGCGCACAACGGATCGGACGGCTCGATCCGTTTTGCTACGGCCCTGGGTTCGGCAGCCTTCCTTGTCTTGCTCGACGAGGAGGAGGCGCCATCGCCAGTGACGAAGACCTCCACGTGGACGTCCATTGCCCCGGCGGAAATGTCGCCGCTGAGGGAGAGGGAGAGTCGGAGTAGCTGAGCACCTCGCTGGGGTACTCGTCGGCCACGAACGCGTCGGAGATGCGCAGCGCGGTGAAGGAGGCGACAGGCGCACCGACGACGTCATCCGCCAGTGCGACGGACTCATTGGTGTTGGAGAAGGGCCCCGTCTGAAGCATGTTCCCGGCCAGTTCCTCGAGCTGCCCCACGGTGGGCGCCAACTATCGTGGTGGGCGCGCGGTAGATGCCAAGGGATGGCTAAAGAGAGGAGGAGGCTCGAGTGCACTGGTGGACTCCAGAGGCGAGGTTGGCATGAGCGGGCGCGAGACGCCGGACATACCCAGGTTCGGGGCTCTCCAGAGAGATAATACCCCTAGTCCTGCCGAGTGTAGTTGGATGATCGATAGTACAATGTTGCTCCTGGAGCTGTATGAATGGAGGAGGAAGGAAGCTGGCCAAGGCTTAGGCGGTTTCCTCTCCTTGGGTGTTGCTAACTAGGTGTGTGTGTCTTCTGCTTTCTCTCTTGCTCTGTTGCGTTGTGTTGCGATCGCGGGCTCCCGGGGGGTTTTATAGTCCAACCCCCCGGGGGTACAATGGTAATGTTACAAGTCGGTGGGTCCGTATTGTCGGTGTCCGGGAAGCCGGGCTGGGTCTCGTCGAGGGCTTGTGGTTCGCCGAGTTCCCCTAGGTACGGGCCCCACATGCCTAGGGGGACTGTGCGCCGTCTTGTCGATCGTCGGGGCGTAGCCGAGTCGAGTCATGTACAGTGATCTCCATCAGGTTGCCGCTTGCTGTCATCAGCGGTGAAGGCGGGGGCACTGTAGCCATGCCGGCCCTGGTCAGTGGGTAGGTGAGGGGCATTGTTGCCACGTTCCTGCTGACCAGAGGCATGGGCGGGGCACTGTTACCTCGGTCAGCGTTGATTGAAGTCTCGTCCCATCATACGGCCTGGATGGGACGGGAGTTGACCCGTGGCTGGATTGCGTAGCACGCCACGGGTGGTGCTGGCTTGTTGAGGAGGCTTTGGTTGTGCCGGGTTCGGCTGTCTTGCGCTAGTTGTTGGGGCCGAGTCGACGTGTCTTGCCGGGTCGGCTAGTCTGGCCGGCTTGCGGGGCTTGGCCTGGTCGAGCGACCCAGCCAAGCGCGTGCCGGTATTGAGGGGCAGTGCCAACCCCGTTGTTTTTGAAGAGGATCCGGGTTCTGTTTCCTGCCCGGGGTCCATCCCCCCGACAAACGTGATCCAGAGGACTTGGACCCTATGTCAAGAAAGCAATCAGGAAGGCACGAGGTAGGGGGGCGCGCCTACCCCCCCAGGCGTACCCTCCACCCTCGTGGGGCCCATGTTGCTCCACCGACATACTTCTTCCTCCTATATATACCTACGTACCCCCAAACAACCAGATACGGAGCCAAAACCCTAATTCCACTGCCGCAACCTTCTATACCCGTGAGATCCCATCTTGGGGCCTTTTCCGGAGCTCCACCGGAGGGGGCATCGATCACGGAGGACTTCTACATCAACACCATAGCCTCTCCGATGATGTGTGAGTAGTTCACGTCAGAGCTTCGGGTCCATAGTTATTAGCTAGATGGCTTCTTCTCTCTTTTTGGCTCTCAATACAATGTTCTCCCCCTCTCTTGTGGAGATCTATTCGATGTAATCTTATTTTGCGGTGTGTTTGTTGAGACCGATGAATTGTGGGTTTATGATCAAGTTTATCTATGAAAAATATTTGAATCTTCTCTGAATTATTTTATGTATGATTGGTTATCTTTGCAAATCTCTTCGAATTATCAGTCTCGTTTGGCCTACTAGATTGATCTTTCTTGCAATGGGAGAAGTGCTTAGCTTTGGGTTCAATCTTGCGGTGTCCTTTCCTAGTGACAGTAGGGGCAGCAAGGCACGTATTGTATTGTTGCCATTGAGGATAACAAGATGGGGTTTATATCATATTTAATGAGTTTATCCCTCTACATCATGTCATCTTGCTTAAAGCGTTACTCTGTTCTTTTGAACTCAATACTCTAGATGCATGTTGGATAGTGGTCGATGTGTGGAGTAATAGCAGTAGATGCAGGCAGGAGTCGGTCTACTTGTCTGGGACGTGATGCCTATATACATGATCATACCTAGATATTCTCATAACTATGCTCAATTCTGTCAATTGCTCAACAGTAATTTGTTTACCCACCGTAATACTTATGCTCTCGAGAGAAGCCACTAGTGAAACCTATGGCCCCTGGGTCTATTTTCTATCATATTAATCTTCCATCAACAAGCTATTTCTTGCACCATTTTTATTTTGCTTTATTTACTTTGCATCTTTATCATAAAAACACCAAAAATATTATCTTATCATATCTATCAGATCTCACTTTCGTAAGTGACCATGAAGGGATTGACAACCCCTTTATTGCGTTGGTTGCGAGGATTTTATTTGTTTGTGTAGGTGCGAGGGACTCGTGTGTGGCCTCCTACTGGATTGATACCTTGGTTCTCAAAAACTGAGGGAAATACTTACGCTACTTTGTTGCATCACCCTTTCCTCTTCAAGGGAAAACCAACGCAGTGCTCAAGAGGTAGTAGTAAGACGCTCCTATCAGGTGGTTCGGGCTCGAAAGACGACGTTGTCGCGCAGTTCCTTCATAAGGACGAGCCTTTAGCCGAATCATAAGTGAAGAAGGGTGTTTTAAACATATCCCGTTCCTTTTCCTGTTACAAGGTTAACATCTAGAGTACATGTTTTGCAGTCTGGCACGCAGTCTTCCTCAACAATCCTCTTCGGGGGATCTTCTTCCGGAGATGATGGAAAGCGAGACACCTCCACAGGATTCCTCGCCCAATATTGCGGATGACTTCGAGGTGTCGTCCCGGAGGATCTCTCCCGATCATCAAGTGGTGCAGAGGATAATGAAGACAATGCCCCAAGGTGAAACTTTGGTCGCCCAGGGCTCGGGGAGTGCGGTCCCTACGGGGACCAACAATAAAGGCCTCGGACTATCTGGTTTACAGCCGGAGACGACTCTAGGGTCGAACAAACTTATCCCTTCAAAGGAGTCCATACTCCCACAGCTGCTTCCCGGGGTCCGGAGGCGCCGGATACACTGATGGACATGTTGCGATATTCGTCCATCTCAGAGGAACATCGTACCTTGATGGGTACGGTGGTTGAGAGGATTATGTCCGCAAAAAGCGGATTGAATGAAGCTTTCACGGGCCTGCTAAGAGGCTTCGAGGTACGTAATGTAATATTTTCGATTGTGCTCTATACGCAAAATGCTCCTGTGTATAGATAGTAGCCCCTGAGACTCTAGTTGACGTCCAAAGGGAGGCAATCAGAGGATCGAAAAAGATATGCCCAGGAAAAATCTAATTAATTGGAACACAGGCTGTTACATCCACGACGACTGCCCATGCTACAGAGGTTGCAGGTCTGGAGCAGAAACTTGATGTGGCGAATGACGACATCATGCTTATTAACAGGCGGCTCAACGAGGCGCAAGGTATGTTTTGAGGCAGTCAGTGTATGTATGTATAATAACATGAGCACGAATCTAAGAATTATATACTAAGACATGCATAACTGCAGATAGCGCTGCCGCGGTGGAGGCCCTTCGGGATGAACTTGCCTGAGCAAAGGAGTAAGCCAGGATGAGTAATGTGGCTGTCAAGAAGGCAGCTAATGAGTTAAAAGCCTGACAGGCTGCTCGGCTCCAGTGCGAGGAGAGAATGTCTACCATGGCACGCGAGCTAAAGGAAGCCACTGTCCGGTGCGAGTTCCTCCAGAGGGATAACAAAGCCAAAACGGCCGATCTCGACAATGCCTTACAAGAGGTGAGGGAAGCACGATCCGAGTCTAGGGCGGCTCGGGAGGAGATCCGACAAGCTGGGGAGATAGCGGCCGGTAAGCCTTTCTTATTACAGACTAAATTTGGTGATCCGAAATATGCCCCACTTAATCAAATGTGGAGCTCTCCAGACTCATTCTTGGACTTGCCGAAGAGCGCCTCCGATGCAAAGCAATTTTACCAAGCGCAAGAAGGGTATGCAACGGAGAAGCTTTTCTGGACACAATTCGGCACGCCAAAGCGCCCGTTGTTGCTGAACGAACAGACGGCCCAGGTGGACCGAGCTCCACAAGATATCTGATTCTGTCATGAAGGACGTCGTGGTCCGGCTGTGGCCGACTGAGCCAATTCCGAATAGTTATTTCGGTTTGGTGCAGCGACTTATGGATGTGGTGCCGCGTATCGACGCCGTGAAGCGATCGGCATGCATTGAAGGTGCATGGATGGCCTTTGCCCGTATCAAGACGTATTGGGCGAAGATGAAGGCCAACGATATTGCAGCGAAGAGTCCACCCGAGGGGAAGAACAGACACACGCCGGAGCATTATTTTGAAGATGTCCTAGAGGGCGCCCGCTTAATAGAGGTTCAGTGCTCAAAGGATACGGTCTTCGAGTGAATGTGCCGAAATTGTAAAAACAATATTATGATATTTTAAGGTTATGCCTAAAAGTTTTGGCTCCTCCTGTGCCACCGTTTTTGTATAATCTGAAAGTTTTCCAGTCGTCGGCTTCAGCCCCATCACATAAAATACGGGGGTGTTCGGAAAAGCACTTGATCACTCTTGACCCAACATCTTGGTCCGTGAAGGAGGTGTCAATGCGACGAACTAGGCAATCGGACTATAGGGCTTTAACACTTTCACTTAGCCATAGGAGTTTGACGGTGGGTCTATGATATAGCCCCTGGTATGTACGCGGCTATCCGAATGCAGTGCATTACATAGGTGACCGGAAGAATGGTCCTTCGTGTAATATGGAAGGAATCGTGAAAGATTCTGATAATTCATCGAGTGGTTGACCAGCTCTCGCCGCATCATGACAGTCAGTTTTCGACTTTCTCTACTGAGGTGCTCATCCGGATGAACCAGGACACAATCGCAGTAGTTCTCCCTTTACTACCCTAGCCGATAGAGTGGAACGTAAGGTAGTAAGCACAGGAGCCGGGCAACCCAACTATTGACCAAAGACATGATTCGGAGCTGATGCATATAAGGCTGAACTAGTGACGCCGAAGTGTGCTATAAAGCTGTTCGGACTTGCCCGCAATTTATTTGTTTCCATATTGAGCCCCTGGCAATTTGTGCCGAGGTGCATGTGTGAAACAACCGAAGAAGCAAAATTCAGTTCTTTTTGAAAAAGTGAGTACTGAATACGGATTATGTTCACTGGAACCTGATTGATACGTCAATTGCCATTTTACAGATAATAACGCCACGACCCAGGTTATTTGACATGCCGGTGGTCGAAGGCTAAGGGAGAAGGCACTTTACATGCTCTAAATAGAGAGTGTGGTCTACTAAGAATTACTTGGGCCTCCTGTCACGCGTCTGTGCTGCCTTGCCTTGGTGAAAGGACTCCTTAACAGGAATAGCCTTTAGGTAGGTGAACGAAGCCAAACTCCAAAAGAGTTCGTGAGATGACCAGTCTTTGAGCCACCTGTGGTAAAAGATAAAAAATAGTTAGAAAAGAAAGGAAAAGGAGGCTATTGGAGAGCTTGTAGGCCTGTCCGTATTGTGCCTTTGCCTATCAGGAATAGCCCAGGGTATTCTAAGTACATCATTATGTACGTGCGGTACAAACTTCACGGGTATATGAGGCAAACAACGGAGGCCGAACCGCTAATCCAGCTCTGAGATTGATCGGCCCCATTTAATAGAGGCAGCCGGCTTAATGGCCGATGAGATATGCGGCTTGATGAGGCCGCTTGGTACTTCGACTGTGGTAGTCGTAGTATGACCCTCTGTACGGAGGGAGTGTTCCGTATTTCCATTTATTGTTATGACGCCGCGTGGACCAGGCATCTTAAGTTTTGTGCGGGCGTAGAGTTGGACCGCATTAAAACGAGCAAAAGCGGTACGCCCTGGAAGTGCATGCTAGCTACTGCGGAACGGGACAATATCAAAGGTCAAGCCTTCGCTTCGAAAGTTGTTCGGCGAACCGAAAACGACTTCCAATGTGACGGAGCCCCTACAGTGAGCTTCTATGCCGAGTACTACTCCCTTGAGGGTAGTTCTGGTGGGATTGATTCTTGAAGGATCGATGCCCATTTTGCAGACAGTGTCTTGGTAGAGTAGATTAAGGCTATTGTCGCCATCCATAAGGCCTTTCGTGAGATGGAACCCGTCGATAATTGGATCGATGACCAGAGCCGCCAAACCTTCGGGACGGATATGGCGAAATTTGGGGGGAGCGGCTCTATGGCGTATGCATTCCGTAGTGCGCGCCTACGCTCCCCTGTAGGGGTGTGCGTCACGTATACCATGTTTAGGGTTTTTACTTCGGCGGGAAATTGTTTCTGACCCCCGGTATTCGGCTGGTGAGTCTCTTTGTCATCGCTGTCACTGGGCAGCCCCTTCCCCTTGTGTTCGACATTAAGCTTGTTGGCTTGTTTGAAGACCCAACAGCTTCTGTTGGTGTGAGTAGCTGGTTTATTGGGGGTGCCGTGAATCTGGCAGGGCCGATCCAGTATTTTGTCTAGATTTGATGGTCTGTCTCTATTTGCCTTGAATGCCTTTTTTTCGTTGACCGGGTTTGTAGCCGCTGAATCCAGCGTTGACTGCCGTGTCTTGCGTTCTTTCGTTATGATTGCGACGTTTGTGTTTATTGCGTTGTGGCTTGCCGTTGCTGTCTCGGACTTCAGAAGTGCCTGGATTGCTGGCGCTGCTGCTTCTACGAGCGAGCCAGCTGTCTTCTCCCACGCAAAAGCAGGTCTTTAGAGCGGTAAGGGCTGCCATGGATTTTGGTTTTTCTTGACCGAGGTGGCGGGCGAGCCACTCATCCGGGACGCTGTGTTTGAAGGCCGCGAGGGCTTCGGCGTCCGGGCAATCGACAATTTGGTTCTTTTTCATTAGGAATCTAGTCCAGAGCTTCCTGGCTGACTCCCCCGGCTGCTGGATGATGTGACTTAAGTCATCGACATCTGGTGGCCGGACATATGTACCTTGGAAGTTATCGCGAAAGGCGTCTTCCAGGTCTTCCCAGCTGCCAACGGAGTTCTCTGGAAGGCTGTTTAGCCAGTGCCACGCTAGTCCCTTTAGTTTTAATGGGAGGTATTTGATGGCGTGGAGATCATCACCGCGGGCCACGTGGATATGGAGGAGAAAATCTTCAATCCATACCGCGGGATCTGCTATTACATTGTATGATTCGATATTCATGGGTTTAAACCCTTTTGGGAATTCGTGCTCCATTACTTCATCAGTGAAGCAAAGAGGGTGTGCAGCGCCTCTATATAGAGCCACATCGCGATGTAGCTCAGATGGAGTCTGTCTGCGGCATTCGGCCCCTACGTGATTAGGCTTGTCACGTTCGAATAGATAGCCGTCGTCACGCCGCTCCAAATCCCGCCTCGGCAGAAACAACGATCATATAGACCCAGCGTTAGAGCAGGGTGAACCATCGCCGGACCACGGCAACACGGAGAATCAAACCGAACAACCCGACTCTGTCAAAGATAATAGTCCGATGACATCACACCAGACAGACACCCGGAGCAACAGAATGCCCACCAAAGGCTTGTTGCCACCGCGAGGAGTCTAAAAAAGCAGAAGCAAAGGCTCAAGGCTGCGCAAGACACACTCAGAATCAGATGGAGTGAAGTACTCAACACAATAGCGAAGTACGGCGGTAATCGCCACACCAAGAGCTACCCGAAGCGGAAGTTGCTACCTGAATTCGATGAGGAGGCCTTAGATCCCCCGCAACCAAAAATTAAAATGGCCATCTGGCCGGATAGTCGACCTCACGGCCAACATAGAGCGGCAAACAACGCCGCACATAAGCCAATACGCGATCCACGCGAGGGCTCGTATCAAAAGGACAGCACAACCAGATCCATCTATGGACCACGCAAGCACGCTCCAGCATACGATGCAACACAACAAACATCCGAACATCACGGTACACCCAGATACAGGGGTGCCGCACACCCCCTATGTTTCACCGACGAAGTGCTGGACCACGAATTTCCAGAGGGATTCCAACCCGTAAACAAAGAGGCATACGATGGAACAACAGACCCTGGGGTCTGGATTGAGGACTATATCCTCCATATCCATATGGCTCGAGGAGATGATCTCCATGCCATCAAGTACTTACCCCTCAAGCTCAAAGGGCTAGCTTGGCACTGGCTTAAAAGCCTCCCCGAAAGCTCCATTGGAAGCTGGGAAGAGCTCGCAGACGCTTTTCGGGCAAATTTTCAAGGGACTTATGTCCGACCTCCGGATGCAGACGATTTGAGTCATATAACTCAACAGCCCGGAGAGTCAGCCCGAAAGCTTTGGAACAGGTTTCTTACTAAAAAGAACCAAATAGTCGACTGTCCGGACGCTGAAGCCTTATCAGCTTTCAAACATAGCGTTCGATACGAATGGCTCGCTAGACACCTCGGCCAGGAAAAGCCAAGAACAATGGCCGCATTACCAAGCCTCATTACCCGCTTTTGCGCGGGCGAGGACAGCTGGTTGGCAAGATGCAGCACCAGCGACCCAAGTACATCTGAAGTCAGGGATGGAAACGGAAAGCCACGACGCAACAAAGACCAGCGCCGAAATATGGGAAACAGCTCGAAGAGCACGGCAGTTAACGCCGGATTCAAAAGCTCTCGGTAGGGTCAGCAAAAGCTGCCCCTCAAAGCTAACAGGGACGAACTGTCTAACCTAAACAAAATCCTGGACAAGATATGTCAAATCCACAGCACCCCTGGGAAGCCCGCAAATCACACCCACAGAGAATGTTGGGTCTTCAAGCAATCCAGCAAACTCAATGCCCAACACAATGGGCTGGATACACCAAGCGAAGACGAGGATGAGCCTCGCACGCAAAACACAGGGGAACAGAAGAAATTTCCACTAGAAGTCAAAACAGTAAACGTGTTACACGTGATAAAGGCGAGAAGCAAAGCGGCACTCCTAGATAAACATGCCCAAGGACCTATCACCGCGGAGTTCTGCCACTGACCGTCTCAACCAATCACCTTCGACCATCAGGATTTCTCAGCAAATATCCGGAGCGCAGGATGGGCTGCCTTGATATTAGATCCAATAATTGACGGATACCACTTCACACGAGTCCTGATGGATGGCGGCAGCAGCTTAAACCTGATATATCAGGTTACAATCTGCAAAATGGGGATAGACCCAACGAAAATTTACCGTAGCAATACTACCTTTAGAGGAGTAACGCCAGGCCCAGGGGCTCATTGCACGGGCTCCCTGCTACTAGAGGTTGTATTCGGCTTCCCCGACAACTTCCGTAGAGAAAATTTAACCTTCCACATTGCTCCATTCCAAAGTGGCTATCAAGCACTACTCGAACGCGAAGCTTTCACCCGCTTTAACACAATACAACATTATGCTTCCCTCACTCTTAAGATACCCAGTCCACGTGGCATCATTATAGTAAAAGGAAATATTGAGCGATCCCTGCGCGCTGAAAAGAATGCGGCTGCCGTGGCAGCCGCACACTAAAGCGGCCTCACCAACTAAAACATTCGATAGGTCGTCAAGACCACAGACATGGTTAGACGAATCCGGCGCAGCTATATGTAATTCATACAGGTTTGATGACCACATCCCTATTACAAATACAAGGGGCTCAACGTGCGCAGACAAGTGGCAATTTTTACTCATCTTGATCTATACATGGTTTCTTTAAAACCTACCTTTTGGCACGACACTTTTCACCTAAGTTCCTCTCTTTTATAGATGACCATCGTGCTACACACGTCCAGGATACGGCACAACGGAGACACAGGCGCAGATGTGCAGCAGGGACCCGTTCAAAGGATTCTTTTTAGATTAAGACCCTGCGTCAACCTTTTTTACTGTCTCTTGTTGATACACATCCCTCGGATTCTCAGTACAATTGAGAAGGATGTTGATGTCTTGGCATGTGGCCACGTCAGAATAATGCACGTACCTGGACACCAGGGGCTTCTTACAAAGGGCACTGTTTAGGCCCACAATAAAGACCGAACACCTTAGGGAGTGTTCGGCGTCGCGAGTTTGGCCTTATATGCATCAGCTCCGAATCATGTCTTTGGTCAAATGTTGGGTTTGCCTGGCTCCTGCGTTTTGCTGCCTTACGTTCTGCTCTATCGGCTAAGGCGGCACCAGGAGAACTACTGCGATTGTGCCCTGGTTCATCCGGAAGAGCACCTCAGTAGAGAAAGCCGAAAACTGACTGTCATGATATAGTGTGAGACTGGTCAACCACTCGATGACCTATCGGAATCTTAGAATTCCTCCGCCTTAACGAAGGGCCGTTTCTCGGCCAGGCATGTACGCACCCCGAACTCGCGTGAGTGCAGAGCCACCAGGGGCTATATAGTAGCCCCACTGTCAAACTCCTCTGGCTAAGTGAAAGTGGTAAAGCATTATAGTCCGGTTGCCTAGTTCGCTGCGCTATCACCTCCTTAATAAGACCAAGACGTTGGATTAAGTGTGAACATGTGTCTTCTGCGAACACCCCTGCATTATATGCGTGGGGGCTGAAGCCGACGACTGCAATCTTTCAGGATATACATATATATATATATGTAAACAGCCGCACAGGAGGCATCATATTACTATCGGGCAAAAGTATAAATACAGCCTTGATGAATTTAATAAAAACATTGTTTTTACAATGGGAATACATTTCACTCAAACATAATATTCTTCGAGCACTGGGCCTCTATCAAACGAGCACCCTCAAGAACTTCTTCAAAATAGTGCTCGGCAGCCACTCGGCCTATGGCTGAACCATGCGCCGCAACAGTGGTAGCATCCATCTCTGCCTAGTATGCTTTGACACGGGCAAGGGCCATCCGCGAGCCCTCTATGCACGCCGACATCTTCATCGCATTGATGCGCGGCACCGCACCAAGGAACTACTGCACCAGGCTAAAATAGTTGTTCGGCTTTGGCCTTTTCGGCCACAGCTGGTCCACGACAGACCTCATGGCGAGTCCGGACAACCTATTTAGTTCGGCCCATTCGGCTAGCTGATCAGTCAATGGAAGCGGACACTCTGGAACATTAAACTGCGACCAGAACAGCTTGTCCACTTCACGATCTATTTGATCTCGAAAGTATTCGGCCGCATCGACCGCGCTCGCCGCCAAGTCCAGATATGCGTCTGCCGAACTCCACAGCCGATCCAGAGGGGCATACCGCGGATCTCCGAACTTCCTCCGCAGCATAAAGGGCTTCCCAGCCACAATATCCCCGGCTTCACGTAGCTCCTCCTTCTTCGCTCTCATAGCAGAGCGGGTGTCTTTGGTCGCCATCGTGGCCTTTTCAAGGTCCGTCGCCTTCGCTCGGTTTTCTTCTTCAAGGAACTGGCAACGGTCGACAGTGTCTTTTAACTTTACAGCCATCTTGGACATTTTCTCTTTGCTCTCGCAATGCGCGGCCTTCTCGGCTCTCAACTCTTCGGCCGCCTTCAAAGCAGCCGCATTACTACTCCTTGCTTGTTCTTTGGCTCGGGCAAGTTCCGCCCGAAGGGTCTCCACGGTGGTAGCTCCATCTGCATTCACAACATATTAAAGATATTGGCATCACGCTGCTCTTCCTATGTGACATTCACCAGAAAACATCACTTACCCTGTGCCTCATCAAGTCGCTTATTAACAAGCTCGATGTCGGCATCCGCCGCATCCAGTTGCCGCTTTAGTTCGGCAACCTCATCAGTCCGGCTAGCCACCGGAGCTCCAGACACCTGCACATAAAGGCGGTCTGGTTATTACCTGGGACTACGATCCTCTGTTCGCCATCGTTTTCGACGACAACCAGAGTCTCAAGGGCTACTATCTACACAGGGCACACCTAAAAATGTGCGGTTCTACCACAAATGCATATCATTTCACATACCTCAAAGCCCGTTAGTAGACTCATGAAAGATTCATGCAACCCGCTTTCGGCAGACGAAATCCTTTCAATCACCATACCCATCAATGTGCGGTGCTCTTCTGAGATAGTGGCTCGCCCTAGCAGATCCCTTAGTGCGTCCGACTGCGTACCAGAAGGTGTCAGATTCTTTTGGTTGCTCTCTTCAAGAGCCGGATACTGGGGGCTTCGGGTGACCATGGGATTACCTTCTGGCCTTGCTAGATCCGAAGAAACTCTCCGTGATGACACTTCAAGGTCGCCCGCTTCTTGAGCCGGGGAATCCGGGGGAGGCGTTTCGCTCTCCATCATCTCCGGAAGAAGATCCCCCGAAGACGAGCTCTGCTGAGAAGGGCTTAGATCCGAACTTCAAGATAGATGCTTCGGTTATCTTCCTCAGAAGTAAGGTACAATATCTTCACTATTAAGTACCTTTTGATTACTTACAGCTCGTTAGAGGGCTGATCCCCGCGCGGACTTTGTGCCGCAAGAGCACCCTCCGAGGCAGGGCCCTCTGGTGGAGTTTTCTTCTCCTGTTTGGAAACCTTGGTTTCCGGATCATCAGAGGTAGTCCTCTTCCTCCCCCACGGCGAGGGAATGTCAGATTCCTTCCCTTGGTTATCCTCCCTCACGGAGGCGCTCGTTCCCTCGGTTGGAATAGGTAGCGGTGGGGGCCCGCTTTTGCCCTCTTTATTCCCCCCCCTTCATCTTCCTTTGAGGGAACCAAGCAAGGTGCTGGCTTGAGCATCTTTTCCAGCACTGGATTGTCCAAGCCTTCGGGAAGGGGGGCCGAACACCGGATCATCTTCGCCTTTGTTATCCAGTCCTGGTCAAAAAGCGATTCTTCAGAATGACGTCATGATAACTGAAAGACAGTGTGTTCGGCTAGAGAATTACTTACTTGGGCCGCGGTGCGGTTGCTGCTCAGTCCCACGTCCTCAGTAGTGTCCGAACACTCTATTTGAGGTCCGAAGAATGATTTATACATCTCCTCGTGCGTTAGGCCGAGGAAATTCTGAATAGTACGCGGTCCTTCTGGGTTGAACTCCCACATGCAGAGGGGCCGGCATTTGCACGGCTGGACTTGACGTACCAGCAGACTTGCACTACCATAACCAAACTAAAATCTCCCTCAAAGAGATCCCGGATGCGGCTCTGCAGTATGGGCACATCCTTGGCTGGACCCCAGCTCAGCCCCCTGCTGATCCATGACATCAGTTGTGGTGGAGGGCCCGAATGAAAGGCGGGGGAAGCTACCCACTTGGCACTTCTGGGAGCGGTGACGTAGAACCACTCCCATTGCCATAATCCGGACCCCTCTGGAAAGGAACCTTTTGCCCATGGAACTCCAGCAATCTTGCTTATTAATGCACCCCCACACACTGCATACTGCCCCTCGGCCGTCTTCGGCTTCACATCGAAGGTCTTGAGCCACGGGCCGAAGTGAGGGGTGATGCGGAGGAAGGCCTCACATACGACAATAAATGTCAAGATGTGGAGAAAGGAATCCGGGGCTAGATCATGGAAATCAAGCCTGTAATAGAACATCAAACCCCTAACAAAAGGATCTAGAGTAAGGCCTAGTCCTCGGAGGAAGTGGGAGACGAACACGACATCTTCACTGGGTTCAGGAGTAGGGACGACCTACCCTCGGGCGAGCAGCCGATATAAGACTTCGGCGGTCAAGTATCTTGCCTCCCTCAACTTCTTGATATCCTCTTCCGTGACGGAGGAGGGCATCCACTGGCCTTGAAGGCTAGATCCGGACATGATTGAAGGTCTGAAGCTCCTGACCTAGGTTTCGGGTGTTAGAACTCAAAGCGGGGGAAGGACTCGATTGAGCACGGGAGGAAAAAAGTAAAGGCCTTGCCCCTTTATAAAGAAGGTGAATATCAAGTGTCCTCTCCGTGGCCGTTTGGGACTTGCCTATAATCTAGGAGTCCTAGACACGGCTAGGTTACCCACGTCCATATTGATGAGGATCCTGTAATAAAAGGAACACGATCTCTGCTTTACAAGACGTGTCAAGAAACCGCCTCGCATTAGGTGCAGGGCTGGTTAAAGAAAAACGGTTCGAATAATCACCTGGCCATGACGTAACGTCATGATTGCCAAAACGGGTCAATAGATTAGGTCGGTGGAAATATTATTCTCTCTACGGTGGTATGTTGAAACTATTTTGCAGGGTCGGACACTATCCTTCTATTCCAACTCTTCTGTGATGTATTCAGAGCAAGAACCCACCTTGCAAAGCCGAAGACAACACTGTGTGCCGGACTCATCGTCATTGAAGCCTGGTTTAGGGGCTACTGAGGGAGTCCTGGATTAGGGGGTCTCCGGACAGCCGGACTATATCCTTTGGCCGGACTATTGGACTATGGAGATACAAAATTGAAGATTTCATCCCGTGTCCGGATGGGACTCTCCTTGACGTGGAAGGCAAGCTAGGCAATACGGATATGGATATCTCCTCCTTTGTAACCGATCTTGTGTAACCCTAGCCCCCTCCGGTGTCTATATAAACCGGAGGGTTTTAGTCCGTAGGACAAGATACAATCATACCATAGCCTAGCTTCTAGGGTTTAGCATCTTCGATCTCGTGGTAGATCAACTCTTGTAATACTCATATCATCAAGAATAAATCAAGCAAGACGTAGGGTTTTACCTCCATCAAGAGGGCCCGAACATGGGTAAAACATCGTGTTCCTGCCTCCTGTTACCATCCACCTTAGACGCACAGTTCGGGACCCCCTACCCGAGATCCGCTGGTTTTGACACCGACACCCGCGGTCCGTAGATCCATCTGGTATGTCCTGCTCTACTCTCCAGGTCCTGCCGAAGGTCATATGTATATGCCCGAGCTATTTTATCCCTGCCTTTATAGTGAGGTAGTACGGGCTGGTGTTCGGCTTGAGTTCCCGCTTTGTCCAGGCCACGTGGTGGTCGGTCAGCCGCATTGTGCGCTGATGGCACGGGCTCCAGCGCCTCGTCATCCAATTGAGGTAGTAATTTGTGCTTCGGGTATCTTTTGAGTGGTCGCTCAAGGTCGTATTCCTCGGCTGTCAGGACATTAGTCCATCTATCGTTGAGCAGATCTTGATCAGCTTGAAGCTACTGCTGCTTCTTTTTCAGGCTCCTTGCAGTGGCTATTAGCCGGCGCTTAAAGCGCTCTTGCTCGAGAGGTTCCTCGGGCACGATAAAATCCTCGTTGCCGAGGCTCACCTCATCCTCGGAGAATGGAAGATAATTGTTGTCCTCCGAGTCTTCATGCACGACCTGTTCATCAGGGCTGACTCGCCCATCTTCCCGTTCGTGCTGTTCGGAAGTTGGCTCAACGGGGTATTCATTGTCTCCAGCATCGTCTAGAGTATTGTTTTCTCCTGTGCCGGTATTGCTGTCTTTTTCACGGTGTGACTTAGAACGGCGTCGCTGTCGTCGGTGCTTTGGCTGTGTCTTAGGAGGTTTATCTTCCACTAGGTCTTCTTTGTCATCGCCGTTAACTTCTTTGGGTGTGTCCACCATGTATACGTCGTAGGAGGAGGTGGCCGTCCAGCGCCCGGTAAATGGCGGGTTTTGGGCCTGCTCCTCTTCCGCATCGTCGTCCATACCGTCGATGTCTCCGGAGTCATGGTTGATCATGTCGGTTAGATCTTCGACAGTTGCTATTAAGTGGGCGGTGGGTGGGAAGCGAAATTCCCCGTCATCAGCCCCCAGTTCAAACCGAATATAATTCGGTTGTGAGTCCCTTGCTAAAGAGAGGGTTTCTAATGAGTTTAGCACATCGCCTAAAGGCGAGTGGCGGATCATGTCCGTGGAACTGAATTCGACGACCGGTGCCTGGTAAGGCTCGGCGGATGCGGATGCACGTAGTTCGGAACCAGTGACCGGATATGAGTCCGGGGGTCCGGCGACGCATACCCCGCTCGAAGTTGGGTCTCTGTGCGGCTCCAACGCCGCTGAGTCTACGGCTTCTGTGGCAGGGTTAAGTTTCTCGTCTTTGGATGGCGCAAGCAGCTCCGGATCTAGGGCCAGAGCGCTTACAGGCGCAATCTCCTGGGTATGGTCTGATGACTGATTTAGGTCATGTTCATCGCGGTGGCAGGGAGCGGCTGCCATGGGCTCAAATCCGTCGAAGATCAAGTCTATGCGGATATCAGCGACGTAGTTCAAGCTTCCAAACCTGACCTGATGGCCAGGGGCGTAGTTGTCAATCTGCTCTAGATGGCCAAGCGAGTTGACCCATAGTGCGAAGCCGCCGAATACGAAGATATTTCTAGGTAGAAAGACATCCCCCTGGGCAGTGTTGTTGTAGATGATGGATGGAGCCATTGAACCTTCTGATGATGATACAACGGAACTCTCAATGAAGCACCAATGTCGGTGTCAAAACTGGCGGATCTCGGGTAGGGGGTCTCGAACTGTGCGTCTAAGGTTGATGGTAACAGGAGACAGGGACACGATGTTTACCCAGGTTCAGGCCCTCTTTATGGAGGTAATACCCTACTTCCTGCTTGATTGATCTTGATGAATATGAGTATTACAAGAGTTGATCTACCTCGAGATCGTAATGGCTTAAACCCTAGAAGTCTAGCTATGTGATTATGATTGTCCCTACGGACTAAACCCTCCGGTTTATATAGACACCGGAGGGGACTAGGGTTATACAAACTTGGTTACAGAGAAAGGAATCTTCATTATTCGAACACCAAGCTTGCCATCCACGCCAAGGAGAGTCCCATCCGAACACGGGCGAGAGTCTTCGGTCTTGTATCTTCATAGCCCGTCAGTCCGGCCCATGTCCAACAGGCCGGTCGCCTGAGGACCCCTTAGTCCAGGACTCCCTCAATCCCTTCAACGCAAACGGTTCTTTTGGATGACCCGTGTGCAACCACGTACAAACAATTATTGGGTATGTTGCCATTTGTCAAACTGGAAAGATTTACATTTGTAGATCTAGTAACATTGCCATTTGTCAATCCTTGTAACACTGCGGTTTTTCAAAATATGCAGCTAGAAATCATTAGCACTATCTAATTTTTGCAACTAAAATTCAGTAATTAAGCATAAATTTCATTCATAGATTAAGCAGTCGTTCTTAATTTATACAAACAGTTCAACTCGACAGCTGAACCGACCAAACTTCTCCCCAATTGTTGCCAACCACGTATTGAAATAGCTAGTTCAACTATATATACTAGCTAATTTTAAGTACGTTGTATAGTTCGACCACACATCTATAGTCAGATGAACTGAACAAAATTGCCCCTAAATACTACTACTACCACGGAGGGGCTTTGTGCTACTTCCGGCAGCCTCTCCTCTGCCGAGCGCGCTCACCCCCTTAGTAAGAGGCAGGGGAGGAGGAGGAGCCTACCGACGAGCTGGACAAATGTAATACGGTGCCTGCCGGTGCTGCACGTTCAGCGACGCTCGCCAGCTCGAACACCCACTACCGCTCCAGACGATCCCTCTCGAGGCGGCCGGACTGCTCGTAGATCTCCTGATTCCTCGCCTCTGCATCAGCCTGTGCTGCGACCACGGCTATGGTAAGGCTCTTTGCATGCTCGACGAGGCGCTCCTCCTCCTCCCGCAGGAACTCGATGTAGCGTGCAAGGTCGCTGACGCACGTGCGGGCCTCCACCTCCACCTCCGCCTCCCACCTTCAGGTCACGGTGGCGGAGCGGGTGATAATCCCGACGGTCGATGGTGGGCTGGCAGCCACGGCGGCCGATGATGGGTGGCGGCCACGACCAGCACCTCCCACCTTCGAGCCGTAGTGGCGGAGCGGGCGATGGCCACGGTGGCCGGCTGTGGGGGCGGCCATGACGGCCACCTCCCGCCTTCGGGCCGCGGCAGCGGAGCCAGAGATGGCACTGGCTTTCAATGGTGGTGTGGCAGCAACGGTGGCCGGCAACAGCTGCCGACTGGCAGCGGTGGCGGAGCGTGTGCTGGATGTTCCGCGCACACCCAACAGGGACGCCACAGCACTACACTACGCCGGGGATTGCGCCGCCGCCACGGTGTTGCCTCCTAGTTGGAGCTGTCCTCTAATGACGGTAGAGTGGCTGAGTGACGATGACAGACCTATGCCATTGACGATTGTGGGAGAAACAGACGAGATAAGCTACAGGGAGGGAGGGGAAAATGCGACGCAGGACTCGCCGGCCGTGAGGGTTTTTTATAGCAGGCCGGTAAGCATTGTGATTTTGGGGGATATCACCGAGTCGGGCGGGAAGCTTGCGCGGGCACCAGCGAGGTTGTGCGGAAACGGGCTCACCGACCATTCATTGGCGCCACCGTTTGGCCAAAAGAACGCCCCCGCATGCTGCGCAAGCTTGCGCTGTAAGCCGTCTGCGGCAGCAAGGTCACAAGACGTGCGAGAGGACACGTTTAATTAAAAAATCATTTGCGATTTAATTACCTACTATACCCCCGTCCTGGTTTATAAGTAGGATTTAAGTAATAAAATACGAATGCATGTCGCCATAGATTATATCGTTGAAGTCGTATTTGAACATAGTTTCCGGCTAAACAATTTTTGTAACACTCATTTGAACACTGTTTTGGTTAAATTTAAGGTTATATACCAGCAAGCGTTTGCCCGCAACACACACGGCTTATTCCATCACAAATAGCTCGGATTGGTCAACTGTATGCCACGTATCGCACACGCAACTCTAATTTGATTCGTGCTTGATGTCTCCGACACCGCTCGCACAGTTCGTCTTATTTGCCACGTATCACTGTGCCGTCCTCTGCTCGCGTCCCTCGGCAAGCACAGCTCACCGTTAGGCGCCGTGGCATGCTGTGCTTGTCGTTAGGCGCCGCAGCGTGCTATGTCACGTCCGTTGGCGCACGCTACTCGCGTCCGTCGGCACGCTCGGCACGCTCGGCTTGTGGACAGGTTTTCCTTGCGCGTTCAACTGCTATATGCATATATATCCTAGCAAGATGCCCGTGCGTTGCACGGAACATCAAGATATATTTGTATGAGTAGTTTATCTTTTGAGAGAAAATGATGAATGAGAGAAGTCCTTATCTGCAAGTGTGGAGAGAGGTGCGGTATCTTTTTGCAAAATTGTCATAGTTTGCTTTCTAACTGTCAGATATAGATCGGACGGTCTATATTACACAATGGGAGGCACACCATCATCACCAACTCGGTCTTTTATAAGAGTAGAGATAGAGATGGTTGATCACCGTTGAGGCGACCGCGGAGCGCTCTGCTCGCGTCCCTCCGCACGCGCTCTGCCAGCGTTGGGCATGCGCACGGTCACGTCGGGGGCCCCATATGCATGCGATTGCGCCGCGCGTGGTGCCACGCGATGCAGTTACATGCGGCACGTTGGAGTTACCGATGCAAATTAGAACTGCCATCAGGGCCTGCCGATATTCCTAGCCCTCCGGCTTCCCCTTTAATTTCCGTGGCCATTATAACCTTAGTCTTTTCAACCTTTCGATCTTGCCCCACAACACAACAAGCACACCCACGACGACACATAGAGAGGGGATGTCCAGCGACGCTCCAATGGAGTTCGGCGAGCATAGAGTGGAGACCCATGTGAGGGAGACAGATCTCTCGGTGGTGTACACCATCAACCCGGCCGTGGTGGACGACTACATCAACAGCGTTGAGCAGTTGCTTGCTCGAGACAAGTACAAGGTGGTCGGCATTGACCTCCAGTACACCACCGGTCATCCCATCATAGATCAGAAGGTTGTTGTCGCCCAGTTGTGTGTGGGCCATCATGTCCTCATCTACCACTACTGCATGGCCACAGAGCCTTGCGACCGTTTCAATAGGTTTGCCAACAACTCCGACCACAAGTTCGCCACGGTGGAAACCACCAACGACGTAAAGGCGCTCCATGTTACGGGCTTGGCCTGCAAGAACCTTGTCGAAATCTATGACCACTACAGGGTCTGGGGCAGCACGAAGAAGGACGCCCTCGTCGAACTTGCGCCGGCCATCATCGACCCCTACTATGAAGAGATGAAGCAGGATGCCCTGAGAACAAGTCACGTATCCTGGCACGGTGCCTGGATGCGGCAACTGGATGAACCTCACCTCAGGTTCACGGCCAAGAGCGTAGATGATCGTTTATGCTAGTTAATCATGCATGTAATATATAGTTTACTTTATTCTTGGCGTGTGGAAATGTCATGTGTGTAGTAGCCCCCTATGTAATTATGCATGTAATAGTTTACTTTGGTGTGTGCAAATGCCATGGTTGTAGTAGCCACCTATGTAAGTGGATGTTTAATTTGGTTATGTAAGCATGTCCTTATAAGTGTGTGTGTGTGTGTGTGTGTCTCTCTCTCTCTATATATATATATATGCAATCCCATCGCACAACACACACGTCTTGTTAAGTTGAATCGTTTCTGTTCTCTTGTGTCAACACAAACAGTTCATTCAAGTGAACTGCATGCCGTATATCGCACACACCTTGATCTGGCTGACCATTTCTTTTGTGTTGCCTAATCACAAATAGTTCATCTGAGTGAATCGTATGCTATATATCACACACACCTTCATCTGGCTGCCCGTTTCTTTTATTTTGCCTAATCACAAACAGTTCAACCGAGTGAACAGTATGCTGTGTATCGCACATGCCTTCATCTGGCTGCCCGTTTCTTTTGTTCCTCCTCGTCACAAACAATTAATTGAACTGAACCGTATGCTCTTCATCGCACACGCAACTAAAATCTGAACAGTGTTTGATGCATCCTCCATCGCAAACGTTTTGCACCTTTTTTGACGGTTTTCATACACCACCGTTTGCGATTATTGCATCGCACACAGTTTCTCGAAGGGTCTCTGATTGTAGTGTCGCGTTAGCAGCATCCTGCAGTAGTGTATGTTTGCAATAATATTGACAGGTGGTTTGGGAGAGTGTCAACTCAGGAAAAAATAATCCCACATACTTGGAGAGTGTTCAATCTTATGAAATTATTGATAAAAGTGGGTTTGGAGAGGTCATGACTTTAGTTGATATTAATCCCACTATCTTGGAAGATTTTAAAACTTTTATGCATGTGGATCATGAAGAGAAAATTGTGTATGATAGTTATATTATTGAATTTGATTATGATTCTACATGTAATTATTATGAGAGAGGAAAATATGGTTGTAGAAATTTTTATGTTATGAAATTACCTCTCGTTATGTTGAGATCATCAATGTTTTATTCCTCTTCTTTGCATATGTTAGATGTTTCTTGTCTTGATAATTTGTTTGCTTATAAAATTCCTATGCATAGGAAGTATGTTGGACTTGAATGTGCTTGTCATATGTTTCATGATGCTCTCTTTGTGTTTCAATTATTATCTTTCATGTGAGCATCATTGAAATCTCAAAACCTATCTTAATGGCTATAAACAAAGAGCTTGTTGGGAGATAACCCAATAGTTTTCCTTTCTGTTATTTAATAACACAATTATGCTACTTTTATGATTGTGTTTTCATGTTTTAGTTAGTTTTTGTGCCAATTAAAGCCTTTGGAATCATGTTTGGTGATAGTTGATTTGATCTCGTTGAAAAATAGTTAGCAGAATTGTGAAAAATCACAGAAGCGTGATAAAATCTGAATTTTTTACACAAGATTGATATCAAAATTGCCTAAATTGTGCTAAGTTTTAAGAATTTTTGGAGTTACATAAGTATTGTCAAGGTCCAGATTACTACAGACTGTTCTATTTTTATTCTGTTTTCTTTGCATTGTGTGCTTATTTTGATTAATCTATGGATTATATCGGGGGGTGTAAGCCATGGTAAAGTTATATACAGTAGGTATAATGCAATAAAAAATATTAATGGGTTTTCAACAATACTTAAAGTGGTGATTTGCTTTATTATACTAACGGATCTCACGATGGTTTTGTTAAGTTTTGTGTGATTGAAGTTTTCAAGCTTTGGGTGAGATCACGATGGATGAAGGAATAAGGAGTGAAAAGAGCCTAAGATTGTGGATGCCCATGGCACCCCAAGTTAATATTCAAGGAGAACCAAGCAACTAACCTTGCGGATTGCCCGGAAGGCATCCCCTCTTTCTTCTAACAACCATCGGTAATTTTACTTGGAGCTATATTTTTATTCATCACATATCATGAGTTTTGCTTGGAGTGTCTTGTATTATATGAGTCTTTGCTTGTTTTGCTTTGTAGTTTTCCAAAATTATCCTTGCTGGACACACCTATTTGAGAGACCCAAAATTATGCTATGATTTTTTAGAATTGCTCTATGTGCTTCACTTCAATTTTTTGAGCTATGGAATTGCTCTAATGCTTCACTTATATCTTTTTGGGCACTGTGTGCTTTAATTTTTTTGAAGAAATACTCTCATGATTCACTTAGATTTATTTTAGAGTTAGTAAATTTTTGAAGAAATTCTCTCATGCTTCACTTATATTATTTTGAGACATGAAGTTTTTTATGCTCATGTTCTTCACTTAAATTTGTTTGAGCTTATCAAAAGCGATTGCAACATATGAAATTAGTCCCAAAGTGATAGATATTCAAGAGGGATATAATAAAAACTTTCATGAAGATCATTGGACAAAATAAACTTGATTGTAATAGTTTTAAGATATGATGATAGTAATATATGGGTCATGTTGGTGAGTAATTATGCTTTATTAAGAATGTTGGTATTAAGGTTTGTGATTCCCTATGCACGCACGAAAGTCAATAGTTATGCAATGAAATTATATCCTACTTGTGGTGCATTATTAGGTGTTAGTTATGCTTAATGCTCGTTTATGAGAATTTTCGTTTCTTGGTTGGTTGCTTCTCTCTATTTGCTAGCCTCCATTTATACTAAGCGGGAATACTACTTGTGCATCCAAAATCTTTAAACCAGTTATGCCATATGAGTCCACCATACCTACCTATATGTGGTATTTTCGTGTCGTTCTAAGTAAATTTGTATGTGCCAACTCTAACTTTCAAAATGAATTTCCTTTTTGTGTGCCCGTACCGCTCATGAAGTGGCAGGGGGTGGCCAATATTTTTCCATGCTAGATGTGTTATTCTCAAGATGAGTGTTTATTCACTTGTCATTACACGAGAGTATGGCGTTAATAGGGATGCCTAGTCCTGAAATGAAAAAAAAGAAATTTACTTTATGTTGTCAAATAATAAATTCCTTGGAAAGTGTTGGTATGGAAGGCACTCGTGGATACGACTAGCCATGGATTGTGAAAGAATGGTGGAAAAAGGAATATATTTTATTTTATGTTTGGAAACCACGTATGATGTATCTAGCATGGAAAGTATTGGGAACTACTTTGTCGTTTTCGTTGACAGGAAAAGCATGCCTCTCAAAAAAATATCTCTCAAATTTTGCTTTTGAGCTCTGGCACCTCTACAAATCTCCGCTTCCCTCTGCGAAGGGCCTATCTATTTACTTTATGCAATTTTTTATTTTTATTTGTGTCCCCATCTTCTCTTATAAAGCACCAACTAGGGATCACTATGATCATACTTGTGCATTGGATGTAGCTGGTATTTGAGTGTGTTTCGTGAATGGATCAATCATTGAGCATGATGGGATAGGGATAACTTTATTTAGTGTTGATATTTTGAAAGACATGTTGCTTGTTGATATGCTTGAGTATTGAAGTCTTCATGTCAAATATAGAATATTGCTTTGAACGATCTAAAAGTCCAAATGTCCATGCTACAAAAGAAAAGAATATGTGATGAACATGTTAGGCAGCATTCCACATCAAAATTTCTATTTTTATCATTTACCTACTCGAGGACGAGCAGGAATTAAGCTTGGGGGTGCTGATACATCTCCAACGTATATATAATTTTTTATTGTTCCATGCTATTCTATTATCATTCTTGGATATTTTACAATCATTTTATAGCAAGTTTATATCATTTTTGGGGACTAACCTATTGACATAGTGCCTAGTGTGAGTTGCTGTTTTTTGCTTGTTTTTTACTTCGCAGAATATCTATACCAAACGGAGTCCAAACACAGCGAAAAATTTTGGAAATTTTTTTGGACCAGAAGACAACTTGGGAGCCAATGAAGTGGATGAGGGAAGGCCCATGGGGCCCACAACCCGGTGGTGGGGCCCATGGAGCTCCATTGCACCGCCTCTCAGCTCTATAAATGCCTCCAATATTCTAGAACCCCTAGGGGATTCGACGAAACACAATTCCAATCGCCGCAAGTTCCAGAACCACAAGACCCAATCTAGAGCCCTATTCCGGCACTCTGCCGGAGGGGAACACGAGCACGGAGGGGTTCATCATCCTCATTGGTGCTCCTCCGATGATGCATGAGTAGTTCACCATGCATAGACCTATGGGTTCGTAGGCAGTAGCTAGATGTCTTCTTCTCTCTTTTTGATTCTCAATACAATGTTCTCCTCATTGTTCTTGGAGATCTATTTGATGTAATGACTTTTTTGCGGTGTGTTTGTTGGGATCCGATGAAGTTCGAGTTTATGATTAGATCTATATCCATGAATATTATTTGAGTCTTTTTTTATCTCTTATATGCATGATTATATAGACTCATATTTCTTCTCTGAAACTTTGGTTTGGTTTGGCCAACTAGATTGATTTCTCTTGCAACGGGAAGAGGTGCTTTGTGATGGGTTTGATCTTGCGGTGTCCTCACCCAGTGATAGAAGGTGTAGTGATGCACGTATTGATCATTGCTATTAAGGATAAAAAGATGGGGTGTATTCCTACATGAATAGATCTTGTCTACATCATGACATCCTTCTTATTGCATTACTCCATTTTTCCATGAACCTAATACACTAGATGCATGCTCGATAGTGGTCGGTGTGTGTGGTGTAGTAGTACTAGATGCATGTAGGAGTAGGACTACTAATCTTGGACGTGATGCCTATATTCATGATCATTGCCTTGGATATCGTCATAATAATTATTTGTTCTTCTATCAATTGCCCAATACTAATTTGTTTACCCACCGTATGCTATTTTCTCGAGAGAAGCCACTAGTGAAGTCTACGCCCCCCGGGTCTATCTTTTATCATAATATTTTCAGATGTATTATTTTGAAACCCGAAAAATACCTTGGTGCACTTTTTCTTTACTTATTTTATTTTGTGTTTTATTCAGATCTATTTATCCAATCTCATACAATTTAACCTATGTTTTTACCGAGGTGGGATTGACAGCCCCTCTTACGCGTTGGGTTGCAAGTATTTGTTCTTTATGTGCAGGTACCGTTCACATAATGTTGCTTGGTTCTCCTACTGGATTGGTAACCTTGGTTTCATAACTGAGGGAAATATCTACCGTAGCCGTGCTACATCATCCCTTCCTCTTTGGGGAAATACCGACGCAGTCTCAAGCACATCAGTGGGTAGAAGCTATTCCAACTAGTAGTGCTGATCATAACACTTATATTAAAATGCTTAAAGAAATTATCTTCCTGAGTTTTGTTGTCCCTAGATATTTAATGACTGATGGTGGTTCACACTTTATTCATAGTGCTTTCCGTAAACTTCTTGCTAAATATGATGTCAACCATAGAATTGCATCACCTTATCACCCTCAATCTAGTGGACAAGCTGAACTTAGCAATAGAGAGATAACGTTAATTTACAAGAAATTGTCAATAGGCCCCGAAAGAATTGGTCTAAGAAATTAGATGATGCACTTTGGGCCTATAGAACTGCTTATAAAAATCCTATGGGTATGTCTCCTTATAAAATGGTCTAAGGTAAAGCTTGTCATTTGCCTCTTGAGTTAGAACATAAATCGTATCGGGAAATTAAAGAACTCAACTATAACTTCAAACTTGCCAGTGAAAAGAGGTTATTTGATATTAGCTCATTAGATGAATAGAGAACCCAAGCTTATGAAAATGCCAAACTATTCAAAGAAAAAGTTAAAAGATGGCATGACAAAAGAATCCAAAAGTGGGAATCCAAAGTTGGTGAATATGTTCTATTGTACAATTCTCGTTTTAGATTTTTTGCAAGAAAACTTCTCTCCAAATGGGAAGGACCATATATCATCGAAGAAGTTTACTGCTATGGAGCTATTAAGATCAATAATGCCGAAGGTGGTCAATGGACAAAGAATATATTTCAGGTACGCCTATTAATGTTGAAACTAATATTATTCATACCATGACATCGGAGGAATATATAAAAGAAACCTTCCAGAAGACTCCAGAACCCTGAAAAGCAAGAGGTACGTCATACAGTAAATAAACGGACTCCAAAAATTCCAAAAAAAAACTATTTTCTGTTAGTTTTGGAATATTAGAAAAAAATAAGAAACACCCGGGAAGGCAACCCAGGTGCCCACTAGGCACCAAGGCGTGCCTACCCCACCTGACGTGCCCTGGTGGGTAGTGGGCCCCTCGGGCACCTTCCCGACTCCGTTTTCCTATAGTATGCTTGTTTCCCAAGATAAAAAAAATTTATATACTCTGTTCTTGTTTCATGCTCTCTCTCTCTCTCTCTCTGTCAGATCTATCAAGCTCGGCATCATGTCTTCTCCCTCCTCCAACAACATAGAAGAAGATGCTTGGCTACTGAAGACATAATTAAAAAGAGAGGAACCAAAAGAAGCCACCAAGGAGGAAAAAGTCAAGGAAGTTACGGGAGATCTAGCTCAAGAAGGGGGGCATCCCATGTTAACATGGGAAGATGAGGAAGAAGATATCCTTCAACCATACTACAACCATCTCACCCCTACTGAAATTGAAGCCTCTGGGGCCTTCAAAATGGTTCATGTTCAAAAAAATATCTCACTCGTGAAACTATTTTGTTGGAAGAGCAAAACATCGCCCTCCGGAGCACCAGTCGTAGATTGGAGTACCTACTGAGGCTGAAGTGTGAAGCTACTACCTCAATACCACCACCATCATCATCTCACCGAAGAAGGATACTTAAGTACACGAGTATGGGCACTCCCCTTGGCTTGTTCCAAGCTTGGGGAGATGCCCCGGTATCGTATCACCATCACTTTTATTATCCTCGCCAGTTTTTAGTTCGATCTTTAGTTATTTCATGATTTTGTTGAATAAAAGTTTAGTGTGATCTATTTTCGAATGCTAGTTTCATGATCTATCTATCTATGTAATCGAGTGAGAGTTACATAATAAAGATTAGGTTGAGTTTTTGCTTCTTTATTTTCTTGTTTAAATCAAAGTAAAGGAAATAATGAAAAAGATCATATGCTAATCTTATGGTAAGTAATGACATTACATAAGGAAAACTATGAGTGGTAAAATTTATTGAAAGTTGACAAACATAGCATTGGTCAAGGATGCAATTCATGAAAGAATTAATGAGGGAAGAAAAGATTCACATGCAAATATACTATCTTGGACATCTTTTATGATTGTGAGCCCCCATTAAATATCTTATGCCAAATTGTTGACGTTGGACAAGGAAGACAACATAATGATTTATGTTTGTTCATCTTCACATAGAAGTTATATTGTCATGGATCCTCTAACATGTGGTGCTTTCCCAATATCTTTGCTAGCCAAAAATCCCACTAAGTAGAGATACTACTTCTGCATCCAAAACCCTTAAACCCAAATCCATGTTTCGAGAGTCCACCATACCTACCTATGGATTGAGTAAGATCCTTCAAGTAAGTTGTCATCAGTACATAAGGCAATAAAAATTTCTTCTAAAAGTGTTTGATCTTTTAGTGTAAGGGAAAATAAGTGTCATACGAACTTGTGATGGCAAAGTAATAAAAGCGACAAACTGCATAATAAAGGTTGCTATCATAAGGGGCAATATAACGTGATGTTCTTTTACATTAAGAGATTGTGCATACAAAACTAAAAAGTGCATGACAACCTCTGCTTCCCTCTGTGAAGGGCCTATCTTTTACTTTTATGTATTTACTTTTTATGTAAGAGTCAAAGTGTTCTCCTCTATTCCTTTTTATTTTTCTCTTTTGCAAGTGTCATGTGGTGGGGAAAGATCTAGGAACATATATCCAATTGAATGTGAGTAATCAAGAATTATTATTGTTGAGATCATCCTTGAGGTGAATAAGTTGGGAGGCGAAACTATAAGCTTCTATCTTTCTATGTGTCCGGTTGAAACTTTTTGCTCATATATATGTTGTGACTGTTAGCAATCATAGAAGACTAAATGATGGTTGAGTATGTGGACTTGCCAAAAGGCTTCGATACGAGGCCCTTCCTGAAAATATGATGAATTGTAATTGCAAAGTTGACTGAGAACATAGTTTGTTAGTTTTCAATAAAGTTTATGCTTCATACTTTGATGTTGTGATGAATTGCTACTTGTTCATGAGAAGCTATATGATAAACATTGTTATTGTTATAATAATAAGCATGATGTTACTATGTTTGTATTTTGTTTTTATCGACACCTCTCTCTCTCTCTCTCTAAACATGTGGACATGATTTTCAATATCGGCTTCCGCTTGAGGACAAGCGAGGTCTAACCTTGGGAGAGTTGACACGTCCATTTTGCATCATGTTTTCCTACTATTATGTATAGTGTTTTTATGCATTTTAACACTTTGTGGAGTAATTATAATGCCTTTTCTCTCATAATATGCAACGCTTTCACCAAGAGGAAGAATGCCGGCACCTGGAATTCTAGACCTAAAAAATCTATGTCAGAGATACCTATTCTACACATCTCCAAATGAGCTAAAATTTTACGAAGAATTATTTTGGAATATATAAAAAATACTAGAGAAAAGAATTACCAGAGGGGGGCACCTAGGTGCCCACTAGGCACCAGGGCCCGCCACCCCCTCCAGGCTTGCCCTGGTGGGTAGTGGGCTCCTCGGCCCACCTTCGATGCCCATCTTCTAGTACATAAGGTCTTTTAACCTATAAAAAGTAAGGAGAGGACTTTCGGAGTGGAGCACCACTGTCTCGAGGTGGAACTTGGGCAGGAGCACTTTTCCCCTTCGGCGGAGCGATTCCGCCAGGGGAACTTCCCTCTGAGAGGGGGAAATCGATGCTATCGTCATCACCAACAACCCTCTCATCTTTGGGAGGCCAATCTTCATCAACATCTTCAACAACATCATCTCATCTCATAACCCTAGTTCATCTCTTGTGTTCAATCTTTGTACCGGAACCTCAGATGGTACCTGAGGGTGACTAGTAGTGTCGATTACATCTTGTAGTTGATGCTAGATGGTTTATTTGGTGGAAGATTATATGTTCAGATCCATTATGCTATTTAATATCCCTATGTTCTTGAGCATGAATATTATTTGTGAGTAGTTTCCCTTGTTCTTGAGGCCATGGGAGAAGTCATGTTGCAAGTAATCATGTGAATTTGATATTCGTTCGATATTTTGATGATATGTATGTTGTGATTCCCTTAGTGGTGTTATGTGAACGTTGACTACATGACACTTAACCATCTTTGGGCCTAAGGCAATGCATTGTGGAGTAGTTATTAGATGATGGGTTGCTAGAGTGATAGAAGCTTAAACCCGAGTTTATGCGCTATTTCGTAAGGGGCTGATTTGGATCCATATGTTTAATGATATGGTTAGAGTTTATCTTAATTCTTCTTTCATAGTTGTGGATGCTTGCGAAGGGGGTTAATCATAAGTGGGAGGTTTTTTTAAGTAATAACAGCACCCAAGCACTGGCCCACCCACATATCAAAATATCAAATTAGTGAACGCAAATCAAACCAACATGATGAAAGTGACTAGATGAAATTCTCTTGTGCCCTCAACAACGCTTTGCTTATTATAAGAGATCATTTCAGCCTGTCCTTTACTATAAAAATGGTTGGGCTATCTTGTTGCACTTTTGTTACCGTTACCGTTACTTGCTCGTTACAATTTATCTTGCTATCGAACTACCTGTTACCGACAATTTTAGTGCTTGTAGAAATTACCTTGCTGAAACCCGCCTGTCATTTCCTTCTGCTCCCCATTGGGTTCGACACTCTTACTTATTGAAAGGACTATGATTGATCCCCTATACTTGTGGTTCATCATACAGATGGTGGACGGCCTTAGTGTTATTAGTTCTATTTACTAATTTGTGCATGTACATGATACGTCTCGAATGTATCTATAATTTTTATTGTTCTGTGCTATTATATTATCTATTTGGGATGTTTTATATGCATTAATATGTTATTTTATATTATATTTGGGACTAACTTATTAACCTAGAGACCAGTGACAGTTTCTGTTTTTTCCTTGTTTTTGAGTTCTATAGAAAAGGAATATCAAACGGAGTCCAAACGGAATAAAACTTTCACGATGATTTTTCTTGGACCAGATGACATCCACGGAACTTGGAGATGGAGTCGGAAGAGTCCCAAGGGCTCCACAAGCCCTCAGGGCGCGCCCTAGGGGGGCGCCCCTGGCTTGTGCCCCCCCCCCCGGAGTCCACCGACCTCTCTCTAAGCTCTATAAATTCACAAATATTCCCCCAACATCAGAAGCATCCACGAAAATACTTTTCCGCCACCGCAACCTTCTGTTCCCGTGAGATCCCATCTTGGGGCCTTTTCCGGCACCCTGCCGGAGGGGGATTCAATCACACAGGGCATCTACATCAACTCTATTTCTCTTCCGATGAAGCATGAGTAGTTTACCACGGACCTAAGGGTCCATAGCTAGTAGCTAGATGGCTTCTTCTCTCTCTTTGATACTCGCTACCATGTTCTCCTCGATGTTCTTGGAGATCTTTTTGATGTAATATTATTTTGCAATGTGTTTGTCGAGATCCGATGAATTGTGGATTTATGATCAGTTTATCTATGAATATTGTTTCAATCTTCTCTAAATTCTTATATGAATGATTTGATATCTTTGTATTTCTCTTTGAATTATCGATTTGGTTGGTCCAACTAGATTGGTTCTTCTTGCAATGGGAGAGGTGCTTAGTTTTGGGTTCAATCTTGCGGTGATCTCACCCAGTGACAAAGTAGGCGTAGCCAGACACGCATTGTATTATTGCCATCAAGGGTAAAAAGCTAGGGTTTTCATCATATTTCTTGAGTTTATCCCTCTACATCATGTCATCTTGCTTAAGGCGTTACTCTATTCGTATGAACTTAATACTCTAGATGCATGCTGGATAGCGGTCGATGCGTGGAGTAATAGTAGTAGATGCAGGGAGGAGTCGGTCTAGTTGACACAGACGTGATGCCTATATTCATAACCATTGCCTTGGATATCGTCATAACTTTGCGCTTTTCTATCAATTGCTCGACAATAATTTGTTCACCCACCGTATTATTTTCTTTCAGGAGATAAGCCTCTAGTGAAACATATGGCCCCCGGGTCTATTTTCCATCTTATATTTTCAGATCTATAAACCAAAAAACCCAAAAATACCTCACTGCAATTTATTTGATTTTATTTTGTTTATGTTTTAGTAATCTTTTATATCTATCTTTATCAGATCTCACCTTTGCAAGTGACCGTGAAGGGATTGACAACCCCTTTATTGCGTTGGGTGCAAGTGTTTGATTGTTTGTGTAGGTGCATAGATTGGAGACTTGCGTGTATCTCCTACTAGATTGATACATGGGTTCTTAACTGAGGGAAATACTTATCTCTACTTTGCTGCATCACCCTTTCCTCTTCAAGGGAAAATCAACGCAAGCTTAAGAAGTAGCAGGAAGAATTTCTGGCGCCGTTGCCGGGGAGCTTCTATAGCAAGACTACCAAGTACCTATCATACACTCTCATCTCTTGCATTATATTATTTTCCATTTGCCTCCCGTTTTCCTCTCCCCCAGTTCTAAAACAATTTCAAAAAAATACAAAAATATTTTCCTTTTTATTCACCTTCTTTCGTTCATCTTTTCATTTGCCCTTATGTCTTACTTGGTTTGTTTGCTCGTTTGTTTGGTATAATTGTGTATTTATTCAGAAACAGTAAGCAAAGAGTTTATGGATCCTCATCCACTTCCTAATCTTTTTACAAGATCCAACTATGATGAACCAATTGCTAGTGAGTTTAATGCACTAGATTATCTTGATGAAGTTTTGCTTGAAATTTGTAAACCTGAAAATTGTGATGAAGTGTTAAAAGAAGAAATTTATGAAGTGATTCATGTTAACTCCTTGAATGAAAAGCATGGTTGCAATGGGGTTATTTATTAATGCTTATTGCTAATAATATGCAAAACCCCAAGCTTGGGGATGCTAATTTTGCTATCTCCACTACTTGTTGTAATGATCATGATTGGGGTGATAATGTTTCTTATGATCTTGAAAAATTTTTTAAGCCTCATGATGAATATGATATTGATAATAATGTTTGCAATAATATTGAAAGAGGGTTTGGAAGAGTGTCAACTTTAGGAAATAATGATCCCACTACTTTGGAGAGTGATCAATCTTATGAAATTTTTGATAAACATGAGCTTGCAGAAGTAATGACTTTATTTTATGTTAATCTCACTATTTTGGAAGAGTGTCAACTTTGTATGCATGTGGATCATGAAGAGAAAATTTTATGCGATAGCTATATTGTTGAATTTGATTATGATCCTACATGTAATTATTATGAGAGAGGAAAATATGGTTGTAGAAATTTTCATGTTACCAAATTACCTCTCGTTACGTTGAGATTACTATTGTTTCTTTCTTCTTCCTTGCATATGCTAGGTTTTGCTTGTTTTTATAATTTGTTTGCCTGTAAAATGCATATGCATAGGAATTATGTTAGACTTAAACTTGTTTTTCACATGCTATATAATTCTCTCTTTGTGCTTCAATTTTTTGTCTTTCATGTGAGCATCATTAAAATTATCAACGCCTAGCTAAAAGGCTTTAAAGAAAAGCGCTTGTTGGGAGACAACCCAATATTTTTATTTTCTGTTTTTATGAGTATGCACATCATTACTTATGTATTAATTGAGTATTGGTGTTTTTAATTAGTGTTTGTTCCAAGTAAAGCCTTTAGGATACTTTGGTGTATCATTGATTTGATCTTGTTGAAAAATAGAAACTTTTGCGCCCATTGCCAGAATTTTAAAAATAACAAAAGCGTGATAAAATCCTGACTTTCCTACACAAGATTGATATATGAATTGCCTATGTTGTCCTAATTTTTCAGAAGTTTTGGAGTTACAGAAGTATACAAAGTTTACAGATTGCTACAGACTGTTCTGTTTTTAACAGATTCTTTTTTCTATGTGTTGTTTGCTTATTTTGATGAATTTATGGGTTGTATCGGGGGGTATGAACCATGGAGAAGTTGGAATACAGTAGATATTACACCAATATAAATAAAGAATGAGTTCACAACAGTACCAAAAGGTGGTGATTTATTTTCTTATACTAACGGATCTCATGAGTTTTCTGTCGAGTTTTCTGTTGTGAAGTTTTCAAGTTTTGGGTAAAGATTTGATGGACTATGGAATAAGGAGTGGCAAGAACCTAAGCTTCGGGATGCCCAAGGCACCCCAAGGTAATATTAAAGGACAACCAAGCATCTAAGCTTGGGGATACCCCGGATGGCATCCCCTCTTTCGTCTTCGTCTATCGGTAAATTTACTTGAGGCTATATTTTTATTCACCACATGATATGTGTTTTGCTTGGAGCATCTTGTATGATATGAGTCTTTGCTTTTTAGTTTGACACAATCATACTTGTTGTCACTACTGCGGGATGCTGCTAACGCGACACTACGATCAGAAAACCTTCGACAAACTGTGTGCGATGCAATAATCGCAAACGGTGGTGTATGAAAACCGTCAAAAAAAGGTGCAGAACGTTTACGATGGAGGATGCATCAAACACGGTTCAGATTTTAGTTGCATGTGCGATGAAGGGCATACGGTTCAGTTCAATTAACTGTTTGCGATGAGGAGGAACAAAAGAAACAGGCAGTCAGATGAAGGCGTGTGCGATACACAGCATACAGTTCACTCGGATGAACTGTTTGTGATTAGGCAAAACAATAGAAACGGGCAGCCAGATGAAGGTGTGTGCGATATACAGCATACGGTTCACTCGTATGAACTATTTGTGTTTAGGCAACACAAAAGAAACGGTCAGCCAGATCAAGGTGTGTGTGATATACGGCATGCGGTTCACTCGGATGAACTGTTTGCGTTGACACAAGAGAACAGAAACGGTTCAACTTAACAAGACGTGTGTGTTGTGCAATGGGATTGCATACAGGACAACAACATACACACACACACACATACACACACACACACACACTTATAAGGACATGCTTGCATAACCAAATTAAACATCCACTTACGTAGGTGGCTACAACAACCATGGCATTTGCACACACGAAAGTAAACTATTACATGCATAATTACATAGGTGGCTACTACACACATGACATTTCCACCAACAACAAAGTAAACTATATATTACATGGATGATTAACTAGCATAAACGATCATCTGATCATCATCTACTTCTTGTGACGCTTGCTCTGCTTGTGGCTCGATCTGGGCTCATCGATTTTGGTAACGAGGCACTTCCTCATGTTAATGATCCACCTGTGCATCTCGTAGCATGTGTACACGCTCTTGGCCGTGAACCTAAGGTGAGGTTCATCCAGTTGCCGCATCCATGCCCCATGCCAGGATACGGGACTTGTTTTCTGGGCATCCTCCTTCATCTTTTCATAGTAGGGGTCGATGATGGCCGAGGCGAGTTTGACTAGGGAGTCCTTCTTCGTGCTTCCCCAGACCCTGTAGTGGTCACGGATTTCTACAAGGTTCTTGCAGGCCAAGCTCGTAACACGGAGCGTGTTTACATCGTCGGTGGTTTCCACCGTGACGAACTTGTAGTCGGAGCTGTTGACAAACCTGTTGAAACGATCGCAAGGCTCTGTGGCCATGGAGTAGTGGTAGATGAGGACATTATGGCCCACACACAATTGGGTGACGGCAACCTTCTGATCTATGCCGGGACGACCGGTGGTGTACTGGAGGTCGATGCTGACCACCTTGTACTTGTCTTGAGCAAGCAACTGCTCAACGTTGTTGATGTAGTCGTCCACCACGGCCGGGTCGATGGTGTACACCACCGACAGATCCATCTCCCTCGCGTGGGTCTCCACTCTATGCTCATGGAACTCCATTGGAGCGCTGCTGGACATCCCCTCTCTATGTGTCATCGTGGGTGTGCTTGTTGTGTTGTGGGGCACGATCGAAAGGTTGAAGAGACTAAGGTTATAATGGCCGCGGGAATTAAAGGGGAAGCCGGACGGCCAGGAATATCGGCAGGCCCTGATGGTAGTTCTAATTTGCAGCGCGTAACTCCATCGTGCCGCGCGTAACCGCATCACGTGGCAACGCGCGCGGCACAACCGCATGCATATGGGGCCCCTGACGTGATTGTGCGCATGCCCAACTGTTGGCAGAGCGCGTGTGGAGGGACGCGAGCAGAGCGCTCCGCAGTTGCCTCAACGGCAATCAACCATCTCTATCTCTACTCTTATAGAAGACCGAGTTGGTGATGATGGTGTGCCTGCCATTGTGTAATATAGATCGTCCGATCTATATCTGACGGTTAGAAAGCAAACTATGACAATTTTCCAAAAAGATACCCGCACCTCTCTCCACACTTGCAGATAAGGACTTCTCTCGTTCATCTTTTTCTCTCACAAGATAAACTACTCATGAAAATGTATCTTGATGTTTCGTGCAACGCACAGGCATCTTGCTAGTATATATATGCATATAGCAGTTGAACGCGCAAGGGAAAGTTGTCCACAAGCCAAGCGCGCCGGAAGACGCAAGCAGAGCGTGCCAACGGACGCGACAGAGTGCGCCACGGCGCCTAATGGCGAGCAGAGCTTACCGAGGGACGCGAGCAGAGGATGGCACAGTGATACGTGGCAAATTAGACGAACTGTGCGAGCAGTGTCGGGGACATCAAGCACGAATCAGATTAGAGTTGCGTGTGCGATACGTGGCATACAGTTGATCCATCCGAGCTGTTCGTGATGAAATAAGCCGTGTGTGTTGCGGGCAAACGCTTGCTGGTTTATAACCTTAAATTTAACCAAAACAGTGCTAATGCATGTTACAAAAATTGTATAGCTAGAAACTATGTTCAAATACGACTTCAACGATATAATCTATGGCGACATGCATTCATATTTTATTAGTTAAATCCTACTTATAAACCAAGACGAGGGTATAGTAGGTAATTAAATCACAAACATTTTTTTATTAAACGTGTCCTCTCGCACGTCTTGTCACCCCGCTGCCGCAGATGGCTTACAGCGTAAGCTTGCGCAGCGCGCGGGGGCGTTCTTTTGGCCAAACGGTGGCGCCAATGAATCATCGGTGAGCCCGTTCCCACACAACCTCGCAGGTTCCCCCACAAGCTTCCCGCCTGACTCGGTGAAATCCCCCAAAATAGCAATGCTTACCGGCCTGCTATAAAAACCCTCACGACCGTCTAGTCCTGCGTTGCATTTTCCCCTCCCTCCATGTAGCTTATCTCCTCTGCTTCTTCCACAACCGCCAATGGCATAGGTCCGTCGTCGTCGCTCAGCCACTCTGTCGTCATCAGAGGACGGCTCGAGCTAGGAGGCTACACTGCGGCGGTGGCGCAGTCCCCGGTATAGTGTAGTGCGCGTGGCGTCCCAGTTGAGTGTGCGCGGAACACCCACCACACGCTCCGCCGCCGGTGCCCGTCGGCAGCTGTTGCTGGCCGCCGTTGCTGCCACACCACCGTCGAAAGCCAGGGCCATCTCCCGCTCCGCCGCCGCGACCCGAAGGTGGGAGGTGGCCGTCGTGGCTGCCACCCCACTGCCGGCCACCATGGCCATCACCCACTCCGCCACCGCCGCCCAAAGGCGGGAGGTGGTGGTCGTGGCCGCCATCCCATCGTCGGCTGCCGTGGCCGCCAGCCCACCATCGACCGCCATGATTATCACCCTCTCTGCCGCCACAGCCCGAAGGCGGGAGGCAGAGGTGGAGGCCCACACGTGTGTCAGCGACCTTGCGTGCTACATCGAGTTCCTGTGGGAGGAGGAGGAGCGCCTCGTCGAGCACGCAAAGATCCTTACCACAGCTGTGGCCGCAGCACACGCCGACACAGAGGCGAGGAATCAGGAGATCTACGAGCAGTCTGGCTGCTTCGAGAGGGATCGTCCGTAGCGGCAGTGAGCGTTCGAGCTGGTGAGCGTCGCTGAACATGAAGCACCGGCAGGCACCGTATTGCATTTGTACTGAGGGGGTGAGCGCGCTCGGCGGAGGAGAGGCTTCCGGAAGTAGCACAAAGCCCCTCCATGGTAGTAGTAGTATTTAGGGGCTATTTTGTTCAGTTCATCTGACTATAGATGTGTGGTCGAACTTTACAACGTACTTAAAATTAGCTAGTATATATAGTTGAACTAGCTATTTCAGTACGTGGTTGGCAACAAATGGGAGAAGTTTGGTCGGTTCAGCTATCGAGTTGAACTGTTTGTATAAATTAAGAACGACTACTTAATCTATGAATGAAATCTATGCTTAATTACTGAATTTTAGTTGAAAAAATTAGATAGTGCTAATGATTTCTAGCTGCATATTTTGACAAATAGCAGTGTTACAAGGATTGACAAATGGCAACGTTACTAGATCAACAAATGTAAATCTTTCCAGTTTGACAAATGGCAACATAACCAATAATTGTTTGTACGCGGTTGCACACGGGTCATCCAAAACAAACGTTTGTGTTGAAGGGATGCACAAATCCTGCGCTGCTCTCACTTTGCATATGGGTGTACTATCTAAAACGTTTGCGATCAAGAGCTGTACAAATCCTACTCGCCACATTTTCCCTTGGCTTCCTAGGGAAGATGTCGTTTGCATACGGGTGTTCTGACTAAGACGTTTGCGATGAGTGTTTTATATTTTAAAACCGAATTAAACTAGGGAAACCGAACTAAACCTGGGGAAGCTGACAATTTTTTTACCACTGCATGTTGATGCCGCTCCATGATAGCATGCCAAGTTTCATGAATTTCAGATGAGTTTTGTATTTACTAGAATTTAAAAACCAGGTATCTCAATGTTTGCGGCCGAGTGACAGTGGCAGGGTGTTTGAAATTCATTCCCATTTCTTGTATGGGACCTAAGCATGCACCCAAGGACACATATTTGATTTTTCAGCCAGTTTATATGCACTAGAGAATGTGCATGTAGTTCAAATTTGAATTATGCACATAAAATACCTGGAAAACCCAGTTAATGTATAAAAATGTCCAAACGAACCCCGAAAAATTCCAAAATTGACCACAACACTCTTGTTGTTCTATGTTCACACTCGAAATTTTTTGAAAGCAATAAGAGGCAACGGATATCGTTTCGTCCCCAAAGGTGGCACGTTCCCTACCGAAACCATCACACTTGTTGTGAGAAGCGCTGGTTTGTGAGAAGCTTATAACCAAACCTGCCCCAAATGGGACAAAAATTTTACCACGGCGTGTTGATGCCGCTCCATGATAGCATGCCAAGTTTAATGAATTTCAGACGAGTTTCGTATTTACTAGAATTTAAAAACCAGGTATCTCAATATGTGCGACCGACTGACGGTGGTAGGGTGTCTGAAATTCATTCCCATTTCTTGCATGGGACCTAAGCATGCAACCAAGGACACATATTTGATTTTTCAACCAGTTTATATGCACTGGAGCATGTGCATGTAGTTCAAATTTGAATTATGCGCATAAAATGCCTAGAAAACCCAGTTAATGTATAAAATGTCCAAACGAACCCTGAATAATTCCAATTTTTTTGACAACACACGTATAGTCGCATGTTCACTACAGATAAAAGTTCTAGCCATTGAAACACCGTCCATGGCTGATGTGACCCCATTATGTAATTCAAATCAAGATGAAAAATCAAGTAGATCCCACACAGTTTATTATAACCAACCGTGTGAGATGCAACACATAATATCTTCGGGCCGTGTCTGAATAAGGGACCGTATCTAATGACACTTTGCGCGCCAGTTTTTTGACTGAAGCGATTCCAAATTTTTGACTTCCGCGGAAATATCTACCTCCCCGCCCCCTCCCCCTTACCAAAAGCCACATTTCCCCTGTTTCGGCTTCTTTTCCAAGTTGAAACCTTCACTCCTTGCTTGCAGCACCGCCGCCTCCTCGCCACGACCCTCCTTCACGCTGCTTGGCCTCGCTTATCCAGGCAGGTAATCCACACCCGACCCCAGCGTCCTCCTCCTTCCTCATCCCACATGCCCCGACCACCGGCGCGAGCGCGACACCTTCCACCTAAATCACTGACCCCTCCACCAAATATGCGCCGGCCTAAGCCATGGTGCACGCAGTATAGCCAGGACCTCAAGGAGCATTTGGCAGCGGAGAAGCAAATCGCAGCCGCACGCGCACATGAGGTCACGATGGCTGCCATCCGTGCCGACCCCCAGATCTTGAAGGAGCACCTTGCCATTTTCTAGCTATGCCAGTTTAGCATGCTCGATTTACCTATTGCGTGTGCTGCTCCTGCCTTTCCTTCACAAATTCTAGTGAATTGTGCTATCTAATTTTACCATGCAATATGTTGCTCTAGTATATATGTTCTATATGTCGTGCAGTGTGGTGCTCACTTATTAACTATTTTGTTAATTAGTTGTCGTCTTCAGTTAACTGTTTGGTTCAATTCTGCAAATGTGACGTTCAATTCTTCAGGCTGCAATTTTTTATTGTCTTCCGTGTGAGAAATAAATTGAATTTATCTTTACAAAATACATGAGAAAGAATACAATTGCTATATTTCCAAGTTGTCAAGCATGCTTGGTTTGGTTATATATTGTGCAATGTGGTGCTCAGTTAACATTTGGTTCATTAGTGTTGTGGTGTTTAGTTAACTGTTTGGTTCAATCCTGCAATGCGATGTTCAATAGTTGCGGGTGCATTCTGTTATTGTATACCATGTGAGGAATAAATTGAATTTGGTTGTAGTAAATACATGAGAAACAAATGCAATTCCTACAATTGGTTGTAGTTAATTGTTTGGTTAACTGTCTGATCTTCTATTAGGAGTATGTTATATTGTGCAATGTGGTGCTCAGTTAATTTTGGTTCATTTGTTGTGGTGTTTAGTTAACTGCTTGGTTCAATTCTGCAATGCGATGTCCAATTGTCGTGGGTAGAATTTTGTATTGTTGTGCATGTGAAGAATAAATCAAATTTGGCTGCACTTAATACATGAGAAACATACACTAGTGCTATATTTCCTAGTTCTTAATCATGCTTGGTTTGGATAAATGGGTTTTCCATTGTGGCTTGAATTAATCTGATGAATCTGCAATGTGCTTATTTTTCATCAACATATTTTACTGATAGCATGCAAACACTTACTTAACCTGATGACTAACTGCCTTATATGTGTTGCAGGGAAACAATGGGAAGCACTGAGGTTTACAGTCGAGGTTAGCACGTGCATGGTCCGTTGTCTAATAGCACATTATTGTGCAATTGAAGGAACCATTCTAATATTTAGGTTTTTAACAATTTGGTCTTGCACATGTAGGTCGTGCTGTTAGAGGTTTTGACCCACTGTTCGACCCTTTTTGCATATGGGGAAATGACTTGCCATGAATATCAGTCAAGTCAAGAAATTCAGAAAGATTGTTAGGATAAAGAAATTAGCGACAAAAAACAACAAGATCTTTGTATGCACAATGAAGAAGACATCAGTTCACTACAGGATGGTACTAACTATTATACCTAGCCTTTTTTATTCCTTTGCCCCATTTCCAATATAGAGAAGATATTTATGCACATCCTTGTTTTCAGGCTTTTCCAAAGTAGTTCACTGATGATTTCCTCTCAAACCACCTGTATGGTCAGGAGGCGAGGAAGGTATTCATACAACACCCACGGTTCAATATTGAAGTGTTCCTGAAGAGGACGAAGGATGGGCGGTCAATCATCCATAGGCACTGGCCTAAAGTTACAAATACCTTCAACATCAATGAAGGCTCAATATTCGCCTTCTGCTTTAGCAGTTTTCCAGATGAGATACATATGTCTATGTACCGTCTATGATGCTAATTTCGAAAGGTTATAGATGTTGCATGTGAAACTTGGTCCTGGTGTAGTTGTGTAATGGGGTAGCTGAGTGCTGAAGGTATATGATGTTGTACTCTGATGTATTTCAATTATGAAAATGAAATATATTGTGTGCTTAATATGAAATGTCAATTAGATTAATAAATGGATTATGAATAATCGGATAATTAGCCTGATAATGGCGAATTAGCCTGCTAATTGGGTTTTGGTATTGCAAACGATTGTTGAAAAACTACCATGGGCGATGAGCTTAGGCAACGGACACAGTTTCTAGGAATAAATCGTGTTGGATTAATGAACAATCACACACGACTTTCTCTTGAAAACGGTTTGCGTTAGGCCACCTTGTGCAAATGTTTACCACATAAAAATTGTGTGTGATGGAGAGCCTTTGCCACACAGTTTCTTCTACGGACCGTGTGTGATACATTCAATAACGCAAACGATTTAACGGAAAAAAAATTTGTGATGTACCTATGAACGGAAATGTTTTCCTTGGAGCGACTGTGTGGGATGTACATACGAACGGAAACGTTTGGCAGGGACTGACTGTGTGGGATGTACTTGCGACCGGAAACAATTTCGTCGTATAATTGTATTATTTTAGATCTACTATACGTATTTCCATATTTGAGCGCTCGCCGGTCGCACACGATCTCATTTGGCCGAGCGTGCGTGCCAGGAGGGCATATCCCCGACGGTTTTTGGGTCGTGTGGGAAGGACCCCCCTATCGCCCACACTCGCTTGGCGACGGTTCCAAAGGCTGTCTCGGAAAGGGGTTAAAAATCGTTTGTTTAGGACCGACACGCACCAGTGTGTACACACCTCTTGAGAGGGACACGCATGAATCGTGATTTATTAGAATACTCTATGTGCTTCACTTATATCCATTGAGCTAGGCAATTTGCTATAGTACTTCACTTATATCTTTTTAGACCACTGTGGTGGCTTTATTTTATAGAAATTGTTGAACTCTCATGCTTCACTTATATTATTTAGAAAGTCTCTAAACAGCATGGTATTTTTCTTAGGTTATGAATTTAGTCCTAATATGATGGGCATCCAAGAGGTATATAATAAAAACTTTCATATAAAGAGCATTTAATACTATGGGAAGTTTGATTCCTTGTGATTGTTTTGAGATATAAAGATGGTGATATTAGAGTCATGCTAGTGAGTAGTTGTGGATTGATAAAAATACTTGTGTTAAAGTTTTTGATTCCCGTAGCATGCACGTATGGTGAACCGTTATGTGATGAAGTCAGAGCATGATTTATTTATTGATTGTCTTCCTTATGAGTGGCGGTCGGGGATGAGCGATGGTCTTTTCCTACCAATCTATGCCCCTAGGAGCATGCGTGTAGTGCTTTGTTTCGATGACTAATAGATTTTTGTAATAAGTATGTGAGTTCTTTATGACTAATGTTGAGTCCATGGATTGTACGCACTCTCACCCTTCCACCATTGCTAGTCTCTCTAGTGACGCGCAACTTTAGTCGGTGCATTACACCCACCATATACCCTTCCTCAAAACAGCCACCATACCTACCTATTATGGCATTCCATAGCCATTCCGAGATATATTGCCATGCAACTTCCACCGTTCCATTTATTATGACATGCACCATCATTGTCATATTGCTTTGCATGATCGTAAGATAGCTAGCATGATGTTTTCATGGCTTGTCTGTTTTTTGATGTCATTTGCTACACTAGATCATTGCACATCCCGGTACACCACCGGAGGCATTCATATAGAGTCATATTTTGTTCTAAGTATCGAGTTGCAATTCTTGAGTTGTAAGTAAATAAACATGTGATGACCATCATTATTAGAGTATTGTCTAATGTGAGGAAAGGATGATGGAAGCTATGATTCCCTCACAAGTTGGGTTGAGTCTCTGGACTTTACAAAAATAGAAGAGGCCAAATAAGCCCATCAAAAAATGAGAAAAAAGAGAGAAGGGACAATGTTACTATCCTTTTTCCACACTTGTGCTTCAAAGTAGAACCATGATCTTCATGATAGAGAGTCTCATATATTGTCACTTTCATATACTAGTGGGAATTTTTCATTATAGATCTTGGCTTGTATATTCCAATGATGGGCTTCTTCAAAGTTCCCTAGGTCTTCGTGAGCAAGCAAGTTGGATGCACACCCACTTAGTTTCTTTTTGATCTTTCATAAACTTATATCTCTAGTGCATCTGTTGCATGCCAATCCCTAGTCACTCACATTGATATCTATTCATGGGCATCTCCATAGCCCGTTAATACGCCTAGTTGGTGTGAGACTATCTCCTTCTTTTTGTCTTCTCCACAACCACCATATTCTATTCCACCTATAGTGGTAATCCATGTCTCACACTCATGTATTGCGTCATCGGGGTTGTACATGATTTAATACTTTGTGTGATGAAGATGTACCATAGCCAGACTATATAATTTTGTAGGGATAACTTTATTTGGGCATGTTATTTTAAGAAGACACAATTGTTTCATTAGTATGCTTTAAGTATTATTGTTTTTATGTCAATATTGAACTATTGTTTTGGATCTTACGGATCCGAATATTCATGCCACAATAAGGAAAATTACATGGATAAATATGTTAGGTAGCATCCCACATCAAAAACTCTATTTTTATCATTTACCTACTCGAGGACGAGCAGGAATTAAGCTTGGGGATGCTTGATACGTCTCCAACGTATCTATATTTTTTTATTGTTCCATGCTATTATATTATCTATTTTGGATGTTTTATATGCATTAATATGCTATTTTATATTATGTTTTGGAGTAACTTATTAACCTAGAGCCCAGTGCTAGTTTCTGTTTTTTTCCTTGTTTTTGAGTTCTACAGAAAAGGAATATCAAACGGAGTCCAAACAGAATAAAAATTTTGTGATGATTTTTCTTGGACCAGAAGACATCCACAAAACTTGGAGATGAAAGTCAGAAGAGTCCCGAGGGCTCCACAAGCCCTCAGGGTGCGCCCTAGGGGGGGGGGGGCTGGCTTGTGGCCCCCGGGGAGTCCACCAACCTCCCTCTCAGCTCTATAAATTCACAAATATTCCCCAACATCAGAAGCATCCACGAAAATCTTTTTTGCTGTCGCAACCTTATGTTCCCGTGAGATCCCATCTTGGGGCCTTTTCCAACACCCTGCCAAAGGGGGATTCAATCACAGAGGGCATCTACATCAACTCTATTACCCTTCCGATGAAGCGTGAGTAGTTTACTGAAGGAAATATACCCTAGAGGCAATAATAAAGTTTTTATTTAAATTTCATTATATCATGATAAATGTTTATTATTAATGCTAGAATTGTCTTAACCGGAAACTTGGTACATGTGTGAATACATAGACAAAACACAGTGTCCCTAGTAAGCCTCTACTAGACTAGCTCGTTAATCAAAGATGGTTAAGTTTCCTAACCATAGACATGAGTTGTCATTTGATGGCGGGATCACATCATTAGGAGAATGATGTGATGGAAAAGACCCATTCGTTAGCTTAGCATATTGATTGTTAAGTTTTATTGCTATTGCTTTCTTCATGACTTATACTTATTCCTTTGACTATGATATTATGCAACTCCCGAATACCGGAGGAATACCTTCTGTGCTATCAAATGTCACAACGTAACTGGGTGCTTATAAAGATACTCTACAGGTATCTCTGAAGGTGTTTGTTGAGTTGGCATAGATCGAGATTAGGATTTGTCACTCCGAGTATCGGAGAGGTATCTCTGGGCTCTCTCGGTAATGCACATCATGATAAGCCTTGCAAGAAATGTGACTAATGAGTTAGTTGCGGGATGATGAATTATGGAACAAGTAAAGAGAGTTGTCCATGACGAGATTGAGCTAGCTATGAAGATACCAACAATCGAATCTCGGGCAAGTAACATACCGATGACAAAGGGAATGACGTATGTTGTCATTACGGTTTGACCGATAAAGATCTTTGTAGAATATGTAGGAACCAATATGAGCATCCAGGTTCCGCTATTGGTTATTGACCAGAGAGGTGTCTCGGTCATGTATACATAGTTCTCGAGCCCATAGGGTCCGCACGCTTAACGTTCGATGACGATTTGTATTATATGAGTTATGTGATTTGGTGACCGAATGTTGTTCGGAGTCCCGGATAAGATCATGGACATGACGGGGAGTCTCAAAATGGTCAAGAGGTAAATATTGATATATTGGATGATAGTATTCGGACACCGGAAGTGTTTCAGAATGTATCGAGTACATATCAGAGTACCGGGGGGTTACCGGAACCCCCCGGGGGAAGATATGGGCCATATGGGCCATAGGAGGGAGGCACACCAGCCCACATAGGGGTGGCGCGCCCCCCACAAGGGAGGAGTCTGAATTGGACTAGGGGAGGGGGCGGCGCACCCCTTTCCTTCTCCCTCTCTCTCTCCTTCCCCCTTTCCGCCTCCAATAAAAGGAAGAGGGGCCGAATCCTACTAGGAGCCCAAGTAGGACTCTCCCTACTTGGGGCGCGCCTAGGGCCAGTCTCCTCCCCTCTCCCTCCTTTATATACAGGGGTGGGGGCGCCTCTAACACACATCAATTGTTCCAAGCCATATGTGGCACCACCCTCCACAGTTTACGCCTCTGGTCATATTCACGTAGTGCTTAGGCGAAGCCCTGCGCGGATCACTTCACCATCACCGTCACCATGCTGTCATGCTGACAGAACTCTCCCTCGACACTTTTATGGATCAAGAGTTGGAGGGACGTCATCCAGCTGAACGTGTGCAGAACTCGGAGGTGTCGTACGTTCGGTACTTGATCGGGTGAATCGAGAAGACATTCGACTACATTAATCGCGTTAAGCTAACGCTTCCGCTTTCGGTCTACAAGGGTACGTGGAGACACTCTTCACCTCTCATTGCTATGCATCTCCTAGATAGATCTTCCGTGAGCATAGGAATTTTTTTGAAATTGCATGCTACGTTCGCCAACATTTACCACGGACCTAAGGGTCCATAGCTAGTAGCTAGATGGCTTCTTCTCTCTCTTTGATACTCAATACCATGTTCTCCTCGATGTTCTTGGAGATCTATCTGATGTAATATTCTTTTGCGGTGTGTTTGTTGAGATCCGATGAATTGTGGATTTATGATCAGCTTATCTATGAATATTATTTGAATCTTCTTTGAATTCATATATGCATGATTTGATATCTATGTATTTATCTTCGAATTATCAGTTTGGTTTGGCCAACTAGATTGGTTCTTCTTGCAACGGGAGAGGTGATTAGTTTTGGGTTAAATCTTGCGGTGATCTCACCCAGTGACAAAGTAGGGGTAGCGAGACACGTATTGTATTATTGCCATCAAGGGTAAAAAGATGGGGTTTTCATCATATTGCTTGAGTTTATCCCTCTACATCATGTCATCTTGCTTAAGGCGTTACTCCGTTCTTATGAACTTAATACTCTAGATGCATGCTAGATAGCGGTCGATGTGTGGAGTAATAGTAGTAGATGTAGGCAGGAGTCGGTCTACTTGACACGGATGTGATGCCTATGTTCATAATCATTGCCTTGGATATCGTCATAACTTTGCGCTTTTCTATCAATTGCTCGACAATAATTTGTTCACCCACCATATTATTTTCCTCCAAGAGAGAAACCTCTAGTGAAACCTATGGCCCCGGGTCTATTTTCCATCATATATTTTCATATCTAAAAACCAAAGAATCCAAAAATACCTCACTGAAATTTATTTACTTTTACTTTGTTTTACGTTTTAGTAATCTTTTATATCTATCTTTATCAAATCTCACCTTTGCAAGTGACTGTGAAGGGATTGACAACCCCTTTTATCGCATTGGGTGCAAGTGTTTGATTGTTTGTGCAGGTGCATAGATTGGAGACTTGCGTGTATCTCCTACTGGATTGATACCTTGGTTCTTAACTGAGGGAAATATTTTTCTCTACTTTGCTACATCACCCTTTCCTCTTCAAGGGAAAAACCAACGCAAGCTCAAGAAGTAGCAGTACACACCTGTTAGTATCAATTTAATGTCATCCAAAATTGTCGCTATGCTATTGTAGTTATATTCAGCTTCCTCATAAAATGTTCAATTTGTTATTTATAGTACATGACTAATAACTTGTAGCATTATTGTAGTTAATTATAGCGTGTGATGTTTCTGAATTTGGTTGTTGTCTCATTAGTAATTAATTCATTTGCACATTGATCTTTTTGAGAAGATATGTCATAATTAACATGTTTCTTCAGTTTTTCAAAATATGTATGTGGTGATTTTCTATGTTTCTAGAAACCCATTTCCCCTACAATTGTTACTGATTTAGTTTTAAATATTATAGGATAAACGGAAGTGTTCTTACCTAGAGTGGATTGATCAAGAGTGGCCACAGTCTTTGAAGATGCGCCCAGCAAAGCTCTGGAGCATGTATGAGAAAGAGAACAGAGATAGGCTTAGAGAAAGTGTTGTCAACGCTGAAGAATGTTTCAAGATGCGGGCAAAAAATAGGAATATGGAGGATGAGCTCATATTTTTAAATTAGACTTTGCTAAGGCGGTGTTAGCGAAGGAGGAGGCACTTTCCCAGTTGGTCGGTGCAAAACAGGTTCTTACTGAACTGAAAGCAGAGGTGGAGAAGATGAACCTGGTTGTTCATGCATCAGTCGATTAGGGAAATGAATATATTAGTCTAATATTGTGCTAATGAAGGTGAACTAGCTATATGTTGTACTTTGTTGTTTTCATGTAGCTATCGCACTATTATGTTAAAATATATTTATGTGCCTTCTATGAACTTGGCAAATAGTTATTCCATATGAAATGTGAATTTGCGTAATACTGGAATTACTAATTATAAAAAAAACCTGCTAAATGGGTAATGGAACTTTTACAAACGGTTCTATCAGTAAAAGCGTGTATGATGGATAGCCCAACACCATACAGTTTTCTTAATCGAATCGTGTGTGATATATGTGAATAAAGAAAACAGTTAACAGAGGCAGAGCGTTTGTGATCGTTATGCCTATCGCACACGAGGTTATACACAAAACTGTGTGGGATATACTTACGAACGGGAATGTTTGTATGGGATTCACTGTGTGGGATGTGCATACGGATGGAAACATTCTTCTTGGATTGACTGTGTGGGATGTACATACAAATGGAAATGTATTACTTGGATCGACTGTGTGGGATGTACATACGAAGGTAAATGTTTCTCTGGGATTTATTGTGTGGGATGTACTTATGAACGGAAATGATTGGGCCTGTATAATTGTATGCGATGGCTAGCCCGATCGCACACGAGCTCATTTTGTGCAGCATGTGTGATCGGAGGGCCTATCCTCGACAGTTTCTAGATCGTGTGGGAAGGACCCCCCTATCGGACACACTAGCAAGGCAACGGTTTAAAATGCCATCGCAGAAAGGGGTTAAAACCGTTTGTATAGCAGCTCGTTGTACTAGTGGATGTTTATTAGAGAGAGAGAGACTGAACAATTAGATAGCACCAGATAAACAACAAACATAAATATGCTACACAACATAATCACAGTGTTGATACAGAATTGGGAGGATAACTGTGATCAGGGAGATATCTATCAGAAGCGAGTACCCCGCAAGTAAACTGTTGAGGGAATTGCAGTAGAAGGAAATGACCAGTGGTACTCGATGGTGACAGATGATTTGGTAGACCAGTTCACTCTTCTACAAAATAGCTACATCTGGTTGGAGGAACTTGTGAAAGGAGGTCATTCCCGGACCTTGCATTCACCCCCATAGTCGTAGTTGTCCCAAAAATGGTCGCCATGACATGATAGTGTTCAATTGGTCTATTCAAGAAGGAGGCATCAAATTTGTGGGTATGCAAAAATTGTGCAAGTGATTTTCATAATGTAGATATAACATGGCATAATATTTCTCCAAGCATAAGAAGCCGGCAATGACCTGCATACTGTTAATTGCTAAGCCTAATTGTGCAAGTGTCTTTGTCCCATAGAGCTCCACTTAAATTCTTCAAAATGATTATCCTGCCCATCTGCCTCCACTTCTTGATATGGTTGAAAACTTGATCTCCCACGACAGTTATCTTGAATTACTGTTCAAAGTCGCAACACATTGTCTATGATGCACCACCCTGAATCCACTTGAAGTTCTCTTCCCTCTAGCAACAAGGGGCTGATGCCTTCCCACCCACCCAGGTTCAAGGCATGGTACTTGCAATTTGGGTTTGTTGCACCAATTATACTGTAGGGGGTACCTTAGAGTCTTTATGTCAAAAAACAAGGTTGGCCAAAAAGCCTAGCATCACGGAGACCATGGAAGTGGTCCATACAGTTGTCCCACTTTTCCTAGTGTTCCCACTTGCAACGGTGCCTTCAAAATTGTCCATTCTACATAGCCATCAAAAGGTTACAAAACATATGATTAGAGCATCACAAATTCATGGTTTCACAATATAAATTGTATAGTTTGTCCAGCCACCGAAAGGACCTCATGGCCATTTGGCCGGCAATCGCGACCATTGTTCCAATGGACCTCCTAGACCACCCGACACATGCCACCCCCAGCAAGCCGCACGCGGGGGCTTGACTGGCACAAGAGAGGCAACCCCCAAGGTCAAATGTTGCTGACATGCGGGTCTGACATCCCCTCGCATGCAGAACCTCGTATGCGGGTATGCCGCACAACACCACATGAATGTGGTCCCGGGCGCGCCCGTGGCTCCCCCATCATGGAGCCCCGAGGTGACCTGCTCGGGTGCGCACCATCTGGGTAGATTGGACGGCGCAAAGTAACCCAGGGAGGCCCTCGCGGCACGACGCTGTGAAACTGACAGCGTGGAGGGCACTCTCGCCAGCGAAGCCCCTAGGAGGCAGGTACTCCAACATCCTTTAAAGGAGTGACTAGCATATTTCACACATAGTTTCATTAATAACAGGGGTGTATCTGAACCAAAATAACAGTGCCAGGTAAGGTGGGTTAGCTGGTAAGCCTATGATGCTCACTCTATTGGGTAAAATCATGTGCTCGCCTCGGCTTTTTATGGAGCGGCTTTCATCGTCCGATCTTTCGCTCTTTTTGGGCTCATGTCCACATGTGTGACTCTGTGTGGTGGGTTTATTTGTTTGTTCGCTTGTGTGGTGCCATTGTCTCTTTGCCTTGTCTGTTGTATTTGTTTTCTTCTCTTTCCCTTTACCACTTTCACCTTATGCCTCGCCCCACACATCCCTCGCTTCAGTCCATGGAGGTGCTCTTTGAGCTCATCTCTGCTATCGAGTTGTTTCTTCCTACTTTGTTTACCGACCCATGTGGCCTTTGTCTTTCCTCGTAGCCGAGGTTTTGCTTCTTTCCTCGTCTTGCTTCATTACTTGTCTAACTGTGCTACCTCTTTCCATTCATTCTTTCAGGTTGTTGGTGCAATGTCTTGCCCCCTTGAACTTTGGAGACTGTTGTCAGAAATAGGTTGGGACTAATTTGTTTACTAGTGTACACAGATAGAAATAGTCCCTATGTCTCAAGAAGAATGCTACTTTTGATGAGAAGTTTGATATAAACTTCATTGAGAGTTATCTGCGTTGCGGAGAAGATAGATATGTTTTGAGAACAAACTATATCGAGAATATTGCATGAGGGACTTGACCCCTAAAAATATTGCCGAAGTGAAGCAATTGGTATTCGAGGTGTCTGAGAAGAAATGACTACAGTCGAGAATATTGAAGTCAAAGCAAAGACGTAGCATTTGTTTCGTCGCTCCTTTTCCCTGATTTGACTCATAAGACCTCCGTACTATTAAGAGGGGTATAAGTATTTCGAGACTTTTGTCTGTTGTGATGCTTAGCTGAAACCTATGAGAGTTGAGAGAAATCTATTTGTGTTCTGAAACATTACTTGCCAGCTAGAGACATTGATCTTCAGGGCTGCGAGATATATTCTTCGAACTGAGGAGTGAGCTTTAATTGGCCCTCAAGTAAAGTTGTCGTGCACTCAAAAATCCGATCGTTGGATATGCGTCGGTCGGCCATCACCTGGATAGTGTGTCCTAAATGGTCATTTCCCTTCTTGGAAGGTTGTGGCTATAAATAGCCCCCACACCAACGTGTTTTGTTGACTGCTCCACTTGAGATTCTGAAAATATTATTCGGGCACCCCACTCTGAGAGATTTGAGCTTAAGATCAACTGAGAGAAAATAAAGAGCCAAAATTTAGGTAGTGGTTTAACATCACAATAGATCTAAGTTAAGAGTTATTGTGCCTATTACTCTTGAGATTTACCAACTCTCTAGACAGTTAGGTGTCGACTTGAGTGACGAAGAGTAATTGTCCTCACCAAGTCAAAGTATTTAGCAACCAAGTGTAATTGTGGTTCACGAAGCAAGTTTATTGAAGGTTTGAAGATTGTCGAGAAGAATCTACCACGAGTAAAATCAACTGAAGTCTGATGAGCTTCAAGTAGGAGAACAAGGTGATGGCAATGGTGAGGTGAACATGTCACCAAATGTTGGTGAGTCTTCTCACTCCAAATGATCACCAAAAACAAGGCTAAGTTAGTGAAAGTTGAAGATGATGCACTTGTGCCACTCTCAAAGATGGGTTCAAACTTGTGCCTAAAGCTCTTGTGAATTATGGTGGAGATGATGATGCTATACCGAATGACCTCTGGGATTTAGTCTCCATGATTCTTGAATTTGATGAAGACCACCATGCCCACTACTAAGCTCATCTTGTTGACCGTCACAAGATCACAAGAGCCTTCATGTCACTTTCCCAAACAAACAAGGTTGTTTGGGGTAAGTAGGTATGTGACTGTAATGAACTTCAAATCATTATGCTTTGGGATGATTTGGTATGTGAACTAGACATTAATGGTTCTAGCGAACTTGCTATGATTTGGACAAACCTGCTACCTTATTTTGAAAATTGTGTTATGTCATATATGTTGTTGGAAATATCCCCTAGGGGCAATAATAAAGTTGTTATTATCATACTTCCATGTTCTTGATAAATGTTTATTATCCATGCTAGAATTGTAGCGACCCGATCCCAATGGACCGTAGTCTCTGTGCTTAAGTGTCATCCCTGGATCGGTATTGCTGACACACACAGTACTCGAGGATTTATTGTAGAGTTCAATTGCACACTTATTACATCGAGTGTCTCATAAAGAGTACTTATTACAATAATATGGCTGAAGGCCATCTAAATAACTACAGAAGCTTCGAAGGTAAATGAGTCCATCCAACTCCACAACTGTAGCGACCTGATCCAAATGGATCAAAGTCTCTGTGCTTAAGTGTCATCCTTGGATCGGTATGCTGACACGCACAGTACTTGAGGTATTATAACAGAGTTCAATCACACACTTTATTACATCAAGATCCTCAGAAGAGTATTTATTACAATAATATGGCCAAAGGCCATCTAAATAAAAATAACTGCGGAAGCATCGAAAGTAAAAGAGTCCATCCAACTCCACGGCAAACTGAGTGTAGAACAATGACCTATCGCACCTTTAATCCTCGTCAGAAAAGTCTTCAACATGAGACGTTGCAGCCGTGTAGGACAAACATGGAATATGCTGGCAATTTCACACCATAGAATAATAATAATGAAAAATACTATCTCTATATGCAAATTTAGCTGGTGGAGGCTCTAAGTTTAAATTTTTGCATGAAGCCATTTTTTCCTACAACAAAGGAATAATTTTTTATTTTGACTAAATTAAAAATGCCCTTATTGAGAAGGTACCTCCAACTCAATCCCAAAATTCCCAAGTTATTAGTAACCCAATAATTTCATTAAAAAGAGTGACGAGATCAATCAATAATTCACTTCTAGATACTCAAGTTGTCCATAACCGGGGACGCGGCTAATCATGATTAGTTTGTACACTCTGCAGAGGTTTGCGCACTTTTTCCCACAAGACTCGACCACCTCCATGATCGAAAGATCAAGACATAGCCTTTCAGAAATGTTTCCCCTTAACCCTGGGTAGACCGATACACCTACTTTCCCCTACATCAGCTAGTCTACCACGGAAAGAGGTCACACAACTTACTCAACTATGCCAGAGCCCATAATGGCTTGTGGTTGCACACGGAAGTTTCTAGGCATGAAATATCTTATGATCCCTTTGAGCCTGGGTGGCGGACCTAGGGTAATCACACGGGTACTCCGGGATTCCCCTTGAGCAAGCACTGGTTTCTCCAGGTGCCCCAAACAATCCACCCATATGTGTATTGAAGTTGCCATCTTATGTTGTCCCCAAATTATTATCTCTCGAAACTTGCATGGATCACACATACCAATCCCCGTCTACGAGCATGGCTAAGCAATATATGATATAACGAATATTCCCGGGGTTATCAAAGGTCATAGGTTCCTACCACATGAACTACATAGCATAACCACATGTTCCCAATCCTACTCATGCAATATTTGAGGGTTAAACTAATGCATAGAAAAAACTGGGTATTGAAAAGTATGATCGAAGTGTGAACTTGCCTTTCTGACGTTCGTTGAACTCTAAAGATTCATAGTAGCAAACTTCGCACTCCGGATGATCTAGCGTAAGCAAGCAATAACATACATAAGCATACAAACAAAGATCCAAAAAGAGAACAAATGAAAGACTTCGGAAAACTTCAAAAACAACCAAATAAAGTTTCTTTACAGAATGAAATTTTTACATCAAGAAAAATAAATGGTTTTAGTTTTAACGGAAGGTACACGTTACGAGCTTCGATTTGCAAAAAGAATCACCTAAAACAGAGTTACGAAACTCGAGTTACGGCCTAACGAAGTTTGAATTCAGATCTTTTTGAATTCAAAATTTAAAATTTTCAAAAATATTTTTCGTTTGGTTCTCTGGATAGATGGGATTTCTATGAACTAGTAGGAAAAATAATCAACTAAATCGGATCTATAGACTAAAAGATATACAAGAAAGAAGATTTGGTAAAGAATCTGAATTTGGAAAAATTCCTGAAAAAGAAAAAAATCGGCCAAGGACAAGTGGCGCTCTATGATTCACTGGTTGGGTGCTCACCGGACTTGTCGCGAGAGACGAGGAAGAAGGTGGCTCCGGTGTGCTTCGGTGAAGGACGCCTGCGGAACGATGTAGAGGACGATGAGGTGAACTAAAGGAAATATGCCCTAGAGGCAATAATAAAGTTATTATTTATTTCCTTATTTCATGATAAATGTTTATTATTCATGCTAGAATTGTATTAACCAGAAACATAATACATGTGTGAATACATAGACAAACAAAGTGTCACTAGTATGCCTCTACTTGACTAGCTCGTTGATCAAAGATGGTTAAGTTTCCTAACCATAGACATGAGTTGTCATTTGATTAACGGGATCACATCATTAGGAGAATGATGTGATTGACTTGACCCATTCCGTTAGCTTAGCACTTGATCGTTTAGTTTGTTGCTATTGCTTTCTTCATGACTTATACATGTTCCTATGACTATGAGATTATGCAACTCCCGTTTATCGGAGGAACACTTTGTGTGCCACCAAACGTCACAACGTAACTGGGTGATTATAAAGGTGCTCTACAGGTGTTTCCAAAGGTACTTGTTGGGTTGGCGTATTTCGAGATTAGGATTTGTCACTCCGATTGTCGGAGAGGTATCTCTAGGCCCACTCGGTAATGCACATCACTATAAGCCTTGCAAGCATTGCAACTAATGAGTTAGTTGCGGGATGATGTATTACGGTACGAGTAAAGAGACTTGCCGGTAACGAGATTGAACTAGGTATTGAGATACCGACAATCGAATCTTGGGCAAGTAACATACCGATGACAAAGGGAACAAAGTATGTTGTTATGCGGTCTGACCGATAAAGATCTTCGTAGAATATGTAGGAGCCAATATGGGCATCCAGGTCCTGCTATTGGTTATTGATCAGAGAGGTGTCTCGGTCATGTCTACATAGTTCTCGAACTCGTAGGGTCCGCACGCTTAACGTTCGTTGACGATATAGTACTATATGAGTTATGTATGTTGGTGACCAAATGTTGTTCGGAGTCTGGGATGAGATCACGGACATGACGAGGAACTCCGGAATGGTCCGCAGATAAAGTTCGATATATGGGATAATAGTGTTTGGTCACCGGAAGGGTTCCGGAATACACCGGAAGGGGTTCCGGATGTTTCCCGAAATGTTTGGGTACGAGAACACTTTATTTGGGCCAAAGGGGAAAGCCCACAAGGTTTTTGGAAAGCGCAAAAGGAAGTTTTGCGGAGTCCAGGGGCCAGACGCCAGGGTCCCTGGCGTCTGGGTCCAGACGCCAGGAACCCTGGCGTTTGGCCCTGGTGTCCGAGAAGGACTCTTGCCTTTCGGGTGAAACCAACTTTGTGGAGGCTTTTACTCCAAGTTTCGACCCCAAGGCTCAACATATAAATATAGGGGTAGGGCTAGCACCCAAGACACATCAAGAAACACCAAGCCGTGTGCCGGCAACCCCGCCCCCTCTAGTTTATCCTCCATCCTAGTTTTCGTAGTGCTTAGGCGAAGCCCTGTGGAGATTGTTCTTCACCAATACCGTCACCACGCCGTCGTGCTGCCAGAACTCATCTACTACTTCGCCCCTCTTGCTGGATCGAGAAGGCGAGGACGTCACCGAGCCGAACGTGTGCAGAACTCGGAGGTGTCGTGCTTTCGGTACTTGGATCGGTCGAATCGTGAAGACGTACGACTACATCAGCCGCGTTGATATAACGCTTCCGCGAACGGTCTACGAGGGTACGTAGACAACACTCTCCCCTCTCCTTGCTATGCATGACCATAATCTTGCGTGTGCATAGGAAAATTTTGAAATTACTACGTAACCCAACAGTGGCATCTGAGCCAGGTTTTATGCGTAGATGTCATATGCACGAGTAGAACACAAGTGAGTTGTGGGCGATATAAGTCATACTGCTTACCAGCATGTCATACTTTGGTTCGGCGGTATTGTTGGATGAAGCGGCCCGGACCGACATTACGCGTACGCTTATGCGAGACTGGTTCTACCGACGTGCTTTGCACACAGGTGGTTGGCGGGTGTCAGTTTCTCCAACTTTAGTTGAACCGAGTGTGGCTACGCTCGGTCCTTGCGAAGGTTAAAACAGCACCAAGTTGACAAACTATCATTGTGGTTTTGATGCGTAGGTAAGAACGGTTCTTGCTAAGCCCGTAGCAGCCACGTAAAATTTGCAACAACAAAGTAGAGGACCTCTAACTTGTTTTTGAAGGGCATGTTGTGATGTGATATGGTCAAGACATGATGCTAAATTTTATTGTATGAGATGATCATGTTTTTAACCGAGTTATCGGCAACTGGCAGGAGCCATATGGTTGTTGCTTTATTGTATGCAATGCAATCGCCCTGTAATGCTTTACTTTATCACTAAGCGGTAGCGATAGTCTTGGAAGCATAAGATTGGCGAGACGACAACGATGCTACGATGGAGATCAAGGTGTCGCGCCAGTGACGATGGTGATCATGAAGGTGCTTCGGAGATGGAGATCACAAGCACAAGATGATGATGGCCATATCATATCACTTATATTGATTGCATGTGATGTTTATCTTTTATGCATCTTATCTTGCTTTGATTGACGGTAGCATTATAAGATGATCCCTCACTAAATTATCAAAGTATAAGTGTTCTCCCTGAGTATGCACCGTTGCGAAAGTTCTTCGTGCTGAGACACCACGTGATGATTGGGTGTGATAAGCTCTACGTTCAAATACAACGGGTGCAAAACAGTTGCACACGCGGAATACTCAGGTTAAACTTGACGAGCCTAGCATATAACAGATATGGCCTCGGAACACGGAGACCGAAAGGTCGAGCATGAATCATATAGTAGATATGATCAACATAGTGATGTTCACCGTTGATACTACTCCATCTCACGTGATGATCGGACATGGTTTAGTTGATATGGATCACGTGATCACTTAGAGGATTAGAGGGATGTCTATCTAAGTGGGAGTTCTTAAATAATATGATTAAATTGAACTTAAATTTATCATGAACTTAGTACCTGATAGTATCTTGCGTGTCTATGTTGATTGTAGATAGATGGCCCGTGCTGTTGTTCCGTTGAATTTTAATGCGTTCCTTGAGAAAACTATGTTGAAGATGTTAGTAGCAATGATGCGGACTTGGTCCATGATCTGAGGTTTAACCTCATTGCTGTACAGAAGAATTATGTCCTTGATGCACCGCTAGGTGACAAACCTATTGCAGGAGCAGATGCAGATGTTATGAACGTTTGGCTAGCTCAATATGATGACTACTCGATAGTTTAGTGCACCATGCTTAAACGGCTTAGAATCAGGACTTCAAAGACGTTTTGAACGTCATGGACCATCTGAGATGTTCCAGGAGTTGAAGTTAATATTTCAAGAAAATACCCGGGTTGAGAGATATGAAGTCTCCAACAAGTTCTATAGCTAAAAGATGGAGGAGAATAGCTCAAGCAGTGAGCATGTGCTCAGATTGTCTGGGTACTACAATCGCTTGAACAAGTGGGAGTTAATCTTCCAGATAAAATAGTGATTGACAGAATTCTCTAGTCACCATCACCAAGTTAGTAGAACTTCGTGATGAACTATAATATGCAAGGGATAACGGAAACGATTCCCAAGCTCTTCGTGATGCTGAAATCGACGAAGGTAGAAATCAAGAAAAGCATCAAGTGTTGATGGTAAACAAAACCACTAGTTTCAAGTAAAGGGACAAAGGGAAGAAAGGGGAACTTCAATAAGAACGGCAAGCAAGTTGTTGCTCAAGTGAAAAACCCAAGTCTGGACCTAAGCCTGAAACTGAGTGCTTCTACTGCAAAGGGACTGGTCACTGGAAGCGGAATTACCCAAGTAATTGGTGGATAAGAAGGATGGCAAAGTGAACATAGGTATATTTGATATACATGTTATTGACGTGTACTTTACTAGTGTTTATAGCAACCCCTCAGTATTTGATACTAGTTTAGTTGCTAAGAATAGTAACTCGAGACGGGAGTTGTAGAATGAACAGAGACTAGTTAAGGGTGAAGTGACGATGTGTATTGGAAATGGTTCCAAGATTGATATGATCATCATCGCACACTACCTATACTTTCGGGATTAGTGTTAAACCTAAAATAAATGTTATTTAGTGTTTCGTTGGGCATGAATATGATTGGATCATGTTTATTGCAATACGGTTAGTCATGTAAGTTAGAGAATAATTGTTGTTCTGTTTACATGAATAAAACCTTCTATGGTCATACACCCAATGAAAATGGTTTGTTGGATCTCGATCATGGTGATACACATTTTCATAATATTGAAGCCAAAAGATGGAAAGTTAATAATGATAGTGCAACTTATTTGTGGCACTGCCGTTTAGGTCATATTGGTGTAAAGCGCATGAAGAAAATCCATGCTGATGGGATTTTGGAATCACTTGATTATGAATTAGTTGATACTTGCGAACCATGCCTCATGGGCAAGATGACTAAGACTCCGTTCTCCGGAACAATGGAGCGATCAAAAGATTTGTTGGAAATCATACATACTGATGTATGTGGTTCGATGAATATTAAGGCTCGCGGCAGGTATCATTATTTTCTGATCTTCACAGACGATTTGAGCAGATACGAGTATATCTACTTGATGAAACACAAGTCTGAAACATTTGAAAACTTCAAATAATTTCAGAGTGAAGTGGAGAATCATCGTAACAAAAATAAAAGTTTCTACGATATGATCACACAAGTAAAATATTTGAGTTACGAGTTTGGCCTTCAGTTAAAACAATGTGAAATAGTTTCACTACTCATGCCACCTGGAACATCACAGTGTAATGGTGTGTCCGAACGTCGTAATCATACTTTACTAGATATGGTGCGATCTATGATGTCTCTTACTGATTTACCGCTATCATTTTGGGGATATGCTTTAGAGACGGCCGCATTCACCTTAAATAGGGCACCATCAAAATCCGTTGAGACGACGCCTTATGAACTATGGTTTGGTAAGAAACCAAAGTTTTTGTTTCTGAAAGTTTGGGGCTGCGATGCTTATGTGAAAAAGCTTTAACCCAATAAGCTCGAACCCAAATCAGAGAAATGTGCCTTCATAGGATACCCAAAGGAGACTGTTGGGTACACCTTCTATCACAGATCCGAAGGCAAGACTTTTGTTGCTAAATTCGGAGTTTTTCTAGAGAAGGAGTTTCTCTCGAAAGAAGTGAGTGGGAGGAAAGTAGAACTTGGTGAGGTAACTGTACCTGCTCCCTTATTGGAAAGTAGTTCATCACAGAAAACGGTTTCTACGACACCTACACCAATTAGTGAGGAGTTAATGATGATGATCATGAAACTTTAGATCAAGTTGTTACTGAACCTCGTAGGTCAACCAAAGTAAGATCCGCACCAGAGTGGTACGGTAATCATGTTCTGGAAGTTATGTTACTAGACCATGACGAACCTACGAACTATGAAGAAGCGATGGTGAGCCCAGATTCCGCAAAATGGCTTGAGGCCATGAAATCTGAGATGGGGTCCATGTATGAGAACAAAGTGTGGGCTTTGGTTGACTTGCCCGTTGATCGGCAAGCAATTGAGAATAAATGGATCTTCAAGAAGAAGACTGACACTGGCGGTAATGTTACTGTCTATAAAGCTCGACTTGTTGCAAAAGGTTTTCGACAAGTTCAAGGGATTGACTACGATGAGACCTTCTCACCCGTAATGCTTAAGTCTGTCCGAATCATGTTAGCAATTGCCGCATTTTATGATTATGAAATTTGGCAAATGGATGTCAAAACTGCATTCCTGAATGGATTTATGGAAGAAGAGTTGTATATGATGCAACCAGAAGGTTTTGTCGATCCAAAGGGAGCTAACAAAGTGTGCAAGCTCCAGCGATCCATTTATGGACTGGTGCAAGCCTCTCGGAGTTGGAATAACCGCTTTGATAGTGTGATCAAAGCATTTGGTTTTATACAGACTTTTGGAGAAGCCTGTATTTACAAGAAAGTGAGTGGGAGCTCTGTAGCATTTCTGATATTATATGTGGATGACATATTGCTGATTGGGAATGATATAGAATTTCTGGATAGCATAAAGGGATACTTGAATAAAAGTTTTTCTATGAAATACCTCGGTGAAGCTGCTTACATATTGGGCATCAAGATCTATAGAGATAGATCAAGACACTTAATTGGACTTTCACAAAGCACATACCTTGACAAAGTTTTGAAAAAGTTCAAAATGGATCAAGCAAAGAAAGGGTTCTTGCCTGTGTTACAAGGTGTGAAGTTGAGTAAGACTCAATGCCCGACCACTTCAGAAGATAGAGAGAAGATGAAAGATGTTCCCTATGCTTCAGCCATAGGCTCTATCATGTATGCAATGTTGTGTACCAGACCTGATGTATGCCTTGCTATAAGTCTAGCAGGGAGGTACCAAAGTAATCCAGGAGTGGATCACTGGACAGCGGTCAAGAACATCCTGAAATACTTGAAAAGGACTAAGGATATGTTTCTCGTTTATGGAGGTGACAAAGAGCTCATCGTAAATGGTTACGTTGACGCAAGCTTTGACACTGATCCGGACGATTCTAAATCGTAAACCGGATATGTGTTTATATTAAACGGTGGAGCTGCCAGTTGGTGCAGTTCTAAACAAAGCGTCGTGGTGGGATCTACGTGTGAAGCGGAGTACATAGCTGCTTCGGAAGCAGCAAATGAAGGAGTCTGGATGAAGGAGTTCATATCCGATCTAGGTGTCATACCTAGTGCATCGGGTCCAATGAAAATCCTTTGTGACAATACTGGTGCAATTGCCTTGGCGAAGGAATCCATATTTCACAAGAGAACCAAGCACATCAAGAGACGCTTCAATTCCATCCGGGATTTAGTCCAGGTGGGAGACATAGAAATTTGCAAGATACATACGGATCGGAATGTTGCAGACCCATTGACTAAGCCTCTTCCACGAGCAAAACATGATCAGCACCAAGGCTCCATGGGTGTTAGAATCATTACTGTGTAATCTAGATTATTGACTCTAGTGCAAGTGGGAGACTGAAGGAAATATGCCCTAGAGGCAATAATAAAGTTACTATTTATTTCCTTATTTCATGATAAATGTTTATTATTCATGCTAGAATTGTATTAACCGGAAACATAATACATGTGTGAATACATAGACAAACAGAGCGTCACTAGTATACCTCTACTTGACTAGCTCGTTGATCAAAGATGGTTAAGTTTCCTAACCATAGACATGAGTTGTTGATTAACGGGATCACATCATTAGGAGAATGATGTGATTGACTTGACCCATTCCGTTAGCTTAGCACTTGATCGTTTAGTTTGTTGCTATTGCTTTCTTCATGACTTATACATGTTCCTATGACTATGATATTATGCAACTCCCGTTTACCGGAGGAACACTTTGTGTGCCACCAAACGTCACAACGTAACTGGGTGATTATAAACGTGCTCTACAGGTGTCTCCAAAGGTACTTGTTGGGTTGGCGTATTTCGAGATTAGGATTTGTCACTCCGATTGTCGGAGAGGTATCTCTGGGCGCACTCGGTAATGCACATCACTATAAGCCTTGCAAGCATTGAAACTAATGAGTTAGTTGTGGGATGATGTATTACGGAACGAGTAAAGAGACTTGCCGGTAACGAGATTGAACTACGTATTGAGATACCGACGATCGAATCTCGGGCAAGTAACATACTGATGACAAAGGGAACAACGTATGTTGTTAAGCGGTCTGACCGATAAAGATCTTCGTAGAATATGTAGGAGCCAATATGGGCATCCAGGTCCTGCTATTGGTTATTGATCAGAGAGGTGTCTCGGTCATGTCTACATAGTTCTTGAACTCGTAGGGTCCGCACGCTTAACGTTCGTTGACGATATAGTACTATATGAGTTATGTATGTTGGTGACCAAATGTTGTTCGGAGTCCGGGATGAGATCACGGACATGACGAGGAACTCCGGAATGGTCCGCAGATAAAGTTCGATATATGGAATAATAGTGTTTGGTCACTGGAAGGGTTCCGGAATTCACCGGAAGGGGTTCCGGATGTTTCCCGAAATGTTTGGGTACGAGAACACTTTATTTGGGCCAAAGGGGAAAGCCCACAAGGTTTTTGGAAAGCGCAAAAGGAAGTTTTGCGGAGTCCAGGGCCCAGACGCCAGGGTCCCTGGCATCTGGGTCCAGATGCCGGGAACCCTGGCGTCTGGCCCTGGAGTCCGAGAAGGACTCTTGACTTTCGGGTGAAATCGACTTTTTGGAGGCTTTTACTCCAAGTTTCGACCCCAAGGCTCAACATATAAATAGAGGGGAAGGGCTAGCACCCAAGACACATCAAGAAACACCAAGCCGTGTGCCGGCAACCCCGTCCCCTCTAGTTTATCCTCCGTCCTAGTTTTCGTAGTGCTTAGGCGAAGCCCTGCGGAGATTGTTCTTCACCAATACCGTCACCACGCCGTCGTGCTGCCGGAACTCATCTAGTACTTCGCCCCTCTTGCTGGATCGAGAAGGCGAGGACGTCACCGAGCCGAACGTGTGCAGAACTCGGAGGTGCCGTGCTTTCGGTACTTGGATCGGTCGGATCATGAAGACGTACGACTACATCAACCGCGTTGATATAACGCTTCCCGAACGGTCTACGAGGGTATGTAGACAACACGCTCCCCTCTCGTTGCTATGCATCTCCATGATCTTGCGTGTGCGTAGGAAAATTTTGAAATTACTACGTAACCCAACCTGAACCACTTGAACAAGTTGTGGTTGTAGATTGCTTCCTGTACGCACGGTGAGAGGTCGCCGGAATTCACAAACTTCGGTGAGCAATTGGCGAGGTTAGGGAGGGGGAAGACTCCAGAAAAAGTGGGCTTCGGACGAGGGGTGAGAGGGGCTCCCAGGGGTGCTTTATTTATAGGCCTCGGGAGGTCCGAATCCGAGCAGACAATGGAGTATAATGGTGGTTGTTTCTCTGCTCGTAATGGCCATTACAAGCGACTCCAAGGCGCACTAGTGAAGGGGAAGGGCAGAGGGAGGCGAGGGAGGTTCCGTTCAGAGGAGTTTCGGGACGAGGGAGAGGAGGGGAGGGGTGGGGCGCTGGGTGGAGATGTGTTGCGTGCGTGCTCTGTGTACATGAACGCTCAAGGAAGAACATTAAGCAGAATGGGTCGTGGGAAGGTTGGGCCTGCTGGGCTGCATTTTTTAAATGTTTTTTACAGAAGCAATGAAACACCGAAAATACAAAAAACAATTAGCATAAAAATCCCATAAATTCCACATAGTTATTGTTGGGGAACATAGTAATTTCAAAAAAATTCCTACGCACACGCAAGATCATGGTGATGCATAGCAACGAGAGGGGAGAGTGTTGTCTACGTACCCTCGTAGACTGGAAGCAGAAGCGTTAGCACAACACGGTTGATGTAGTCGTACGTCTTCATGATCTGACCGATCAAGTACCGAACGCACGGCACCTCCGAGTTCTGCACACGTTCAACTCGATGACGTCCCTCGAACTCCGATCCAGCCGAATGTTGAGGGAGAGTTTCGTCAGCACGACGGTGTGGTAACGATGATGATGTTCTACTAACGCAGGGCTTCGCCTAAGCATTGCTACGATATGATCGAGGTCGATTATGATGGAGGGGGGCACCGCACACGGCTAAGAGATCAAGAGATCAAATTGTTGTGTCTTTGGGGTGCCCCCTGCCCCCATATATAAAGGAGTGGAGGAGGGGGAGGGCCGGCCCTCTCTATGGAGCGCCCTAGGGGAGTCCTACTCCCACCGGGAGTAGGATTCCCCCTTTCCTAGTAGAACTAGGATCCCTTCCAAGTAGTAGGAGTAGGAGAGAAGGAAAGGGAAGGGAAAAGGAGAAGGAAGGAAGGGGGCGCCCCCCTTCCTAGTCCAATTCGGACCAACCCATGGGGAGGGGTGCGGCCACCCTTTGAGGCCTTTCTCTCCTTTCCCGTATGGCCCATTAAGGCCCATACAAATTCCCGTAACTCCCCGGTACTCCCGAAAATACCCGAATCACTCAGAACCTTTCCGATGTCCGAATATAGTCATCCAATATATCGATCTTTACGTCTCGACCATTTAGAGACTCCTCGTCATGTCCCGATCTCATCCGGGACTCCGAACTCCTTCGGTACATCAAAACACATAAACTCATAATATAATCGTCATCGAACTTTAAGCGTGCGGACCCTACGGGTTCGAGAACTATGTAGACATGACTGAGACACGTCTCCGGTCAATAACCAATAGCGGAACCTGGATGCTCATATTGGCTCCTACATATTCTACGAAGATCTTTATCAGTCAAACCGCATAACAACATACGTTGTTCCCTTTGTCATCGGTATGTTACTTGCCCGAGATTTGATCATTGGTATCTCAATACCTAGTTCAATCTCGTTACCGGCAAGTCTCTTTACTCGTTCCATAACACATCATCCCGCAACTAACTCATTAGTTGTAATGCTTGCAAGGTTTATAGTGATGTGCATTACCGAGTGGGCCCAGAGATACCTCTCCGACAATCGGAGTGACAAATCCTAATCTCGAAATACACCAACCCAACAAGTACCTTCAGAGACACCTGTAGAGAACCTTTATAATCACCCAGTTACGTTGTGATGTTTGGTAGCACACAAAGTGTTCCTTTGAAAAACGGGAGTTGCATAATCTCATAGTCATAGGAACATGTATAAGTCATGAAGAAAGCAATAGCAAAAAACTAAATGATCAAGTGCTATGCTAACGGAATGGGTCAAGTCAATCACATCATTCTCCAATGATGTGATCCCGTTAATAAAATGACAACTCATGTCTATGGCTAGGAAACTTAACCATCTTTGATTCAACGAGCTAGTCAAGTAGAGGCATACTAGTGACATACTGTTTGTCTATGTATTCACACATGTATTATGTTTCCGGTTAATACAATTCTAGCATGAATAATAAACATTTATCATGATATAAGGAAATAAATAATAACTTTATTATTGCCTCTAGGGCATATTTCCTTCAGTCTCCCACTTGCACTAGAGTCAATAATCTAGTTCACATCGCCATGTGATTTAACATCAATAGTTCACATCACCATGTGATTAACACCCATATATAGTTCACATCGTCATGTGACCAACACCCAAAGGGTTTACTAGATTCAATAATCTAGTTCACATCGCTATGTGATTAACGCCCAAAGAGTACTAAGGTGTGATCATGTTTTGCTTGTGAGAGAAGTTTAGTCAACGGGTCTGCCACATTTAGATCCGTAAGTATTTTGCAAATTTCTATGTCAACAATGCTCTGCACGGAGCTACTCTAGCTAATTGCTCCCACTTTCAATATGTATCCAGATTGAGACTTAGAGTCATCTGGATTAGTGTCAAAACTTGCATCGCTGTAACCCTTTACAACGAACCTTTTTGTCACCTCCATAATCGAGAAACATATCCTTATTCCACTAAGGATAATTTTGACCGCTGTCTAGTGATCTACTCCTAGATCACTATTGTACTCCCTTGCCAAAAACAGTGTAGGGTATACAATAGATCTGGTACACGGCATGGCATACTTTATAGAACCTATGGCCAAGGCATAGGGAATTACTTTCATTCTCTTTCTATCTTCTGCCGTGGTCGGGTTTTTGAGTCTTACTCAATTTCACACCTTGTAACATGGGAAAGAACTCCTTCTTTGACTGTTCCATTTTGAACTACTTCAAAATCTTGTCAAGGTATGTACTCATTGAAAAACTTATCAAGCGTCTTGATCTATCTCTATAGATCTTGATGCTCAATATGTAAGTAGCTTCACCGAGGTCTTTCTTTGAAAAAAACATTCCTTTATGCTTTGCAGAATAATTCTACATTATCTCTGATCAACAATATGTCATTCACATATACTTATCAAAAATGTTGTAGTGCTCCCACTCACTTTCTTGTAAATACAGGCTTCACCACAAGTCTGTATAAAACAATATGCTTTGATCAACTTATCAAAGCGTATATTCCAACTCCGAGATGCTTGCACCAGTCCATAGATGGATCGCTGGAGCTTGCATATTTTGTTAGCACCTTTAGGATTGACAAAACTTTCTTGTTGCATCATATACAACTCTTCTTTAATAAATCCTATTAAGGAATGCAGTTTTGTTTATCCATTTGCCAGATTTCATAAAATGCGGCAATTGCTAACATGATTCGGACAGACTTAAGCATAGATACGAGTGAGGAACTCTCATCGTAGTCAACACCTTGAACTTTTCGAAAACCCTTTTTGCGACAATTCTAGCTTTGTAGATAGTAACACTACTATCAGCGTCCGTCTTCCTCTTGAAGATCCATTTAATCTCAATGGCTCACCGATCAATGGGCAAGTCAATCAAAGTCCATACTTTGTTCTCATACATGGATCTCATCTCAGATTTCATGGCCTCAAGCCATTTCATGGAATTTGGGCTCATCATCGCTTCCTCATAGTTCGTAGGCTTGTCATGGTCAAGTAACATGACCTCCAGAACAGGATTACCATACCACTCTGCTGCGGATCTCACTCTGGTTTACCTACGAGGTTCGGTAGTAACTTGATCTGAAGTTACATGATCATCATCATTATCTTCCTCACTAATTGGTGTAGTAGTCATAGGAACAGATTTCTGTGATGAACTACTTTCCAATAAGGGAGCAGGTACAGTTACCTCATCAAGTTCTACTTTCCTCCCACTCACTTCTTTCGAGAGAAACTCCTTCTCTAGAAAGGATCCATTCTCAACAATGAATATCTTGCCTTCGGATCTGTGATAGAAGGTGTACCCAACATTTTCTTTTGGGTATCCTACGAAGAGGCACTTCTCCGATTTGGGTTTGAGCTTATCAAGTTGAAACTTTTTCACATAAGCATTGCAACCTCAAACTTCAAGAAACGACAGCTTAGGTTTCTTGCCAAACCATAGTTCATACGTTGTCGTCTCAACGGATTTAGATGGTGCCCTATTTAACGTGAATGTAGCTGTCTCTAATGCATAACCCCAAAACGGTAGTGGTAATCGGTAAGAGACATCATAGATCGCACCATATCTAATAAATCACGGTTACGACGTTCGGACACACCATTACACTGTGGTGTTCCAGGTGGCGTGAGTAGTGAAACTATTTCACATTGTTTTAACTGAAGGCCAAACTCGTCACTCAAATATTTTACTTCTGCGATCATATCATAGAAACTTTTATTTTTGTTACGATGATTCTCCACATCACTCTGAAATTCTTTGAACTTTTCAAATATTTCAGACTTGTGTTTCATCAAGTAGATATACTCATATCTGCTCAAATCATCTGTGAAGATCAGAAAATAATGATACCTGCCACGAGCCTCAATATTAATTGGACCACATACATCAGTATGTATGATTTCCAACAAATTTGTTGCTCGCTCCATTATTCCGGAGAACGGAGTCTTAGTCATCTTGCCCATGAGGCATGGTTCGCAAGCATCAACTGATTCATAATCAAGTGATTCCAAAAGCCCATCAGCATGGATTTTCTTCATGCGCTTTACACCAATATGACTTAAACGGCAGTGCCACAAATAAATTGCACCATCATTATTAACTTTGCAACTTTTGGTTTCAATATTATGAATATGTGTATCACTACGATCGAGATGCAACGAACCATTTTCATTGGGTGTGTAACCATATAAGGTTTTATTCATGTAAACAGAACAACAATTTATTCTCTTACTTAAATGAATAACCGTATTGCAATAAACATGATCAAATCATATTCATGCTCAACGCAAACACCAAATAACACTTATTTAGGTTCAACACTAATCCCAAAAGTATAGGGAGTGTGTTTTGATGATCATATCAATCTTGGAACCACTTCCAACACACATCGTCACTTCACCCTTAACTAGTCTATGTTCATTCTGCAACTCCCGTTTCGAGTTACTACTCTTAGCAACTGAACCAGTATCAAATACCAAGGGGTTGCTACGAACACTAGTAAAATACACATCAATAATCTGTATATCAAATATACCTTTGTTCACTTTGCCATCCTTCTTATCCGCCAAATACTTGGGGCAGTTCCGCTTCCAATGACCAGTCCCTTTGTAGTAGAAGCACTTAGTCCCAGGCTTAGGACCAGACTTGGGCTTCTTCACTTGAGCAGCAACTTGCTTGCCGTTCTTCTTGAAGTTCCCCTTCTTCCCTTTGCCCTTTTCTTGAAACTAGTGGTCTTGTATACCATCAACACTTGATATTTTTCTTGATTTGTACCTTCGTCGATTTCAGCATTACGAAGATCTTGGGAATCGTTTCCGTTATCCCTTGCATATCATAGTTCATCATGAAGTTCTACTAACTTGGTGATGGTGACTAGAGAATTCTGTCAATCATTATTTTATCTGGAAGATTAACTCCCACTTGATTCAAGCGATTGTAGTACCCAGACAATCTGAGCACATGCTCACTGCTTGGGCTATTCTCCTCCATCTTTTAGTTATAGAACTTGTTGGAGACTTCATATCTATCAACTCGGGTATTTGCTTGAAATATTAACTTCAACTCCTGGAACATCTCATATGATCCATGACATTCAAAACGTCTTTGAAGTCCCGATTCTAAGCCGTTTAAGCATGGTGCACTAAACTATCAAGTAGTCATCATATTGAGCTAGCCAAATGTTTATAACATCTGCATCTGCTCCTGCAATAGGTTTGTCACCTAGCGGTGCATCAAAGACATAATTCTTCTGTGCAGCAATGAGGATAAACCTCAGATCACGGATCCAATCCGCATCATTGCTACTAACATCTTTCAGCTTAGTTTTCTCTAGGAACATATCAAAAATAAAACAGGGGAGCTAAACGCGAGCTATTGATCTACAACATAGATATGCTAATACTACTAGGACTAAGTTCATGATAAATTAAAGTTCAATTAATCATATTACTTAAGAACTCCCACTTAGATAGACATAATCCTCTAAGTGATCACGTGATCCAAATCAACTAAACCATGTCCGATCAACACGTGAGATGGAGTACTTTCAATGGTGAACATCACTATGTTGATCATATCTACTATATGATTCACGCTCGACCTTTCGGTCTCCGTGTTCCGAGGCCATATCTGTTATATGCTAGGCTCGTCAAGTTTAACCTGAGTATTTGGCGTGTGCAACTGTTTTGCACCCATTGTATTTGAACATAGAGCCTATCACACCCGATCATCACGTGGTGTCTCAGCACGAAGAACTTTCACAACGGTGCATACTCAGGGAGAACACTTATACTTTGATAATTTTAGTGAGGGATCATCTTATAATGCTACCGTCAATCAAAGCAAGATAAGATGCATAAAAGATAAACATCACATGCAATCAATATAAGTGATATGATATGGCCATCATCATCTTGTACTTGTGATCTCCATCTCTGAAGTACCGTCATGATCACCATCGTCGCCGGCGTGACACCTTGATCTCCATCGTAGCATCGTTGTCATCTCGCCAATCTTATGCTTCCACGACTATCGCTACCGCTTAGTGATAAAGTAAAGCATTACAGCGCGATTGCATTGGATACAATAAAGCGACAACCATATGGCTCCTGCCAGTTGTCGATAACTCGGTTACAAAACATGATCATCTCATACAATAAAATTTAGCATCATGTCTTGACCATATCACATCACAACATGCCCTGCAAAAACAAGTTAGACGTCCTCTACTTTGTTGTTGCAAGTTTTACGTGGCTGCTACGGGCTTAGCAAGAACCGTTCTTACCTACGCATCAAAACCACAACGATAGTTTGTCAAGTTGGTGCTGTTTTAACCTTCGTAAGGACCGGGCGTAGCCACACTCGGTTCAACTAAAGTTGGAGAAACTGACACCCGCCAGCCACCTGTGTGCAAAGCACGTCGGTAGAACCAGTCTCGCGTAAGCGTACGCATAATGTCGGTCCGGGCCGCTTCATCCAACAATACCGCCGAACCAAAGTATGACATGCTGGTAAGCAGTATGACTTATATCGCCCACCACTCACTTGTGTTCTACTCGTGCATAACATCAACGCATAAAACCTAGGCTCGGATGCCACTGTTGGGGAACGTAGTAATTTCAAAAAAATTCCTACGCACATGCAAGATCATGGTGATGCATAGCAACGAGAGGGGAGAGTGTTGTCTACGTACCCTCGCAGACCGGAAGCGGAAGCGTTAGCACAACGCGGTTGATGTAGTCGTACGTCTTCACGGTCCGACCGATCAAGTACCGAACGCACGGCACCTCCGAGTTCTGCACACGTTCAACTCGATTACGTCCCTCGAACTCTGATCCAGCCGAGTGTTGAGGGAGAGTTTCATCAGCACGACGGCGTGGTGACGATGATGATGTTCTACCGACGCAGGGCTTCGCCTAAGCATCGCTACGATATGATCGAGGTGGATTATGGTGGAGGGGGGCACCGCACACGGCTAAGAGATCAAGAGATCAAATTGTTGTGTCTTTGGGGTGCCCCCTGCCCCCGTATATAAAGGAGTGGAGGAGGGGGAGGGCCGGCCCTCTCTATGGCGCGCCCTAGGGGAGTCCTACTCCCACCGGGAGTAGGATTCCCCCTTTCCTAGTAGAACTAGGATCCCTTCCAAGTAATAGGAGTAGGAGAGAAGGAAAGGGAAGGGAAAAGGAGAAGGAAGGAAGGGGGCACCCCCCTTCCCTAGTCCAATTCGGACCAACCCATGGGGAGGGGTGCGGCCACCCTTTGAGGCCTTTCTCTCCTTTCCCGTATGGCCCATTAAGGCCCAATACGAATTCCCGTAACTCCCTGGTACTCCTGAAAATACCCGAATCACTCGGAACGTTTCCGATGTCCGAATATAGTCGTCCAATATATCGATCTTCACGTCTCAACCATTTCGAGACTCCTCGTCATGTCCCCGATCTCATCTGCGACTCCGAACTCCTTCAGTACATCAAAACACATAAACCCATAATATAACCGTCATCGAACTTTAAGCGTGCGGACCCTATGGGTTCGAGAACTATGTAGACATGACCGAGACACGTCTCCGGTCAATAACCAATAGCGGAACCTGGATGCTCATATTGGCTCCTACATATTCTATGAAGATCTTTATCGGTCAAACCGCATAACAACATACGTTGTTCCCTTTGTCATCGGTATGTTACTTGCCCGAGATTCGATCGTCGGTATCTCAATACCTAGTTCAATCTCGTTACCGGCAAGTCTCTTTACTCGTTCCGTAACACATCATCCCGCAACTAACTCATTAGTTGTAATGCTTGCAAGCTTATAGTGATGTGCATTACCAAGTGGGCCCAGAGATACCTCTCCGACAATCGGAGTGACAAATCCTAATCTCGAAATATGCCAACCCAACAAGTACCTTCGGAGACACCTGTAGAGCACCTTTATAATCACCCAGTTATGTTGTGACGTTTGGTAGCACACAATGTGTTCCTCCGGTAAACGGGAATTGCATAATCTCATAGTCATAGGAACATGTATAAGTCATGAAGAAAGCAATAGCAACAAACTAAACGATCAAGTGCTATGCTAACGGAATGGGTCAAGTCAATCACATCATTCTCCAATGATGTGATCCCGTTAATCAAATGACAATTCATGTCTATGGCTAGGAAACTTAACCATCTTTGATTCAACGAGCTAGTCAAGTAGAGGCATACTAGTGACATACCGTTTGTCTATGTATTCACACATGTATTATGTTTCCGGTTAATACAATTCTAGCATGAATAATAAACATTTATCATGATATAAGGAAATAAATAATAACTTTATTATTGCCTCTAGGGCATATTTCGTTCAATTATATGGTCTTATATATGACCTTGTGAACATTTATCCGGCCTAAAATGCAAAAAAACATTTTGCTATGATAATAAAATGTGCATCAAAATAAATTTTCAAATAAATCCCAATAAATATATTTTGATTTAAATTTCAATTTCCAATATTTTCTTTCTGATTTTGAAGAAGTCATTTTATCTTCTCTCTTTATTTTATTTTTGATATAATGGAAATGCATTTTTTTTTGCGAAACCAAATTTGATCCAAACTCCCAACTTCGAAAAAAAATTCAAAATTGGTTTTTAGGGAAACTTCCAACTCTCTCTTTTGGTCCTTGAGCTTCTCAAAGTTCCTTGGATCAAAAATCAAATAAAACAAATGGGGCAAAAATGCATAAATCATGGATGCGTATGAATGATCTATTATAAACATCCAAATTGAAAATTGGGATGTTACAAACCTACCCCCCTTAAGATGAATCTCGCCCTCGAGATTTGGGTTGGCTAGCAAAAAGGTGAGGGTGGTCCTGTCGGAGGTCTTCTTCTCGTTCCCAGGTGGCTTCTTCCTCGGTATGATGACTCCATTGAACCTTGCAAAACTTGATGACCTTGTTGCGGGTAACCCTGCTTGCAGTCTCGATAATCTTCATGGGCTTATCCTCATAGGTCAGCTCACTATCCAACTGTATGGCCTCCAGTGGCACTGTACCTCTCAAAGGAATATCGGCCATCTCCACATGGCACTTCTTCAACTGGGAAACGTGAAACACATCATGAACTCCTGGCAAGGCTTCTGGTAATTCCAACTTGTAGTCAACTTCACCCGTGCATTATAAAACTCTATACGGCCCCACAAACCGTGGTGCTAACTTTCCTTTGACTCCAAATTGTTTAACTCCTCAAAGTGGTGACACACGCAGATATGCTCTATCTCCGACTTCATAGGTTACCTCCTTGCGTTTAGTATCGGCATAACTCTTCTGTCTGGATTGGGCTACCTTGAGTCTGTCGTAGATCAGCTTGACTTTCTCCTCTGAATCACTAATTAAATCTGGTCTGAATAATTTACGGTCTCCAACTTCATCCCACATCAATGGTGTCCTGTACCTCCTTCCATACAAAGCTTTGAAAGGGGCCATCTTCAAACTAGCTTGATAGTTGTTGTTATATAAGAACTCTGTGTAAGGCAAATTATCATCCCAACTAGATCCATAATCTAGCACACCGGCTCTCAACATGTCCTCCAGAATCTGATTGACTCTCTCGGTCTGCCCATCTATCTGCGGATGAAAGGATGTACTGAACTCTAGCCTAGTACCCAAATTTTCGTGTAACTGATGCCAAAACTTTGAGGTAAATTGTGTTCCTCTATCTGATATGATGGTCCTCAGAACTCCATGCAGACATACGATCCTGGTCATGTATATCTTGGCCAACTAAGCACTTGTATATGTGGTTTTCACGGGGATGAGTGAGCTACCTTAGTCAACCGATCAACTACTACCCAAATAGAATCATAGCCTGATCGGGTCCTAGGTAATCCTGTAATGAAGTCCATGCCAAGCTTGTCCCACTTCCAATCTGGTATCGGCAAAGACTGAAGTAATCCTGCTGGTTTCTGGTGCTCTGCCTTAACTCTCTAACATACGTCGGATACTACTACATACTCGGCAATATCCTTCTTCATACATGTCCACCAGAAATTTTCTTTCAAGTCCAAATACATCTTGGTGTTGCCCGGGTGTATTGAATAAGGCGAATCATGAGCCTCCTGAAGAATCAACTTCCTTATCTCTGGGTCATTTGGCACATAAATACGCTGCTCAAACCATAAGGTTCCGTGTTCATCCTCACAAAATCCTTCTGCCTTTCCTTGCTTCATCCTTTCCTTTATTTCTACAATTCCTTTGTCCAACTTCTGGGCTTCTCGAATCTTTCCCAACAAAGTGGA